>NC_140248.1:10942193-11007193 GCF_949987555.1 Borostomias antarcticus
CCGTGGTTCCTCCCACTGATAGAGACCAAACATTGTGTGTGTGTGTGTGTGCGTGCGCGCGCACGTGCGTGTGTGTCCACCTAATACATCCATGGTGTCCACTCACCCTTGGTTGAGGTCATTCTCTGTGTTGTCCAACCACAGACGCACGGCCACAGGGTTGCCCTCTCGACACTGAGTGAAGATATCGTCCATGATGGCCCCGTTCTCTTTCCACGTCTTCTTCCTTCTCCCTCTCCACTCCTCTCCTCCCTGCCGCCCTGTTCTTCGGGCTGTGAGTGGTGACGGTGATTGCGGCCAACGGTAGTGGTGGCAGAGGGGGGAGGGGCTTCAGTCACTGGGAAAGTTTTGGGACACTCTATTCCATAAACTGAATGAAATCCCGGGAAATGTCAAAACCTGTGATTATAGCCCGTGTGTGTGCGTGCCAAAATAGAAATTAACTATTATTTTCCTCTTTTTTTTTTTTTTTTTTAAGAGAAATGACATCATTTCTTACTGGGGGGCATACGACTTGTCGCATTGTAGCCAGTATACATGGGCAAGCTTTATAGGCTACTCAAAATAAGTGCTGCGACCTGCCGACCATTTCATTTCTAGGAAAATCGACTGAATATAAGCCACGTAAAACGTTTCTAGACAAATTCAAACTTGGAAATGTGATTTAGTTTATCCTTTAAGTGTGCCGTTCTTTCCCTTTCTTCCTCTATGAACTTGCGATCGGTCAGACTCTAGGACGCATTCACAGATGGAAAAACAGTCGGGAAAGTCGGGACAAGAAAGTAGCGTCAGTAGGATAGGATAGTCGTGCGATCTTACCTGGTCGAAGTATGCAAGCTGGTCCCGTTAAAGAGCCTAGCTATTCTTTCGGTGGTTAGTTTCTTATAGGCTGTCCACGCCCCAGTCATAATCCTTGCTTGATGTAGTTTTTGGTCCGGTCAGTATTCTATACAATGCCGTCATCTGGTGGAGTAAAGTTGTTACTGCATTTAGTCTCACCACAATCAACCAATTCGGTCATACTTTGTTCTGACCTCTTCTGCAGCAAGCAAATGCCTTGAGTTTCTGAGAGGTAAAGTTGTTTTCCCCCTCACTTTGACAGACACCATAAACCAGAGATGTCAGCTGTTTGACTGAGACACAAAAACAGCTGTTGTCAGGACATTGCTCATTCCACTGCAACTTCAGACAGAAATCAAGACCACAGAGGATTCCACTGAATCATATTTTATTCAATAATAAAAACAATGACTTCTCTGATCTGCACAGAACACCACCATTAGAACACATCATGGTTATGTTATGTTATTTTTATTTATTTTTGGTGCAGTGTTTAATAGCATGGCATTATGAACAAGGTATTTTTTATCATCTCATCTTTATTTCCGATGGTCAGTCACCCCTTCAAAAGGCGTGGGACTGCCATTGTGGACGATACACTGTATTGTATACTGGTACACTTTATTAACCAGCTTCTCGTTCTCTCTGTCACCATCATGGTCTTCGCGTTCACTCAGGAGGGGGGCTGCAAGTCCTGTTTGGTCACAGTGGAGGCTGCTCGACTGGGGGAGAAGGATGTTACCTCACTACTGCTGGGAGCTGGGCTGCATGCCGTTTTTGGAAGGTCCAGGTTCTCCACAGGGGAAACCCGTACCGGAGCAGACGGGGCCGACACCAGTGGAACCACTGAGGCTGCTGGTGCTTGTGGGCCTGCAGGGGGCACTATACTAGACTCTACTGGCATCACTGGTGCTGCTGGTGTAAATGTGTCTGGAACTGATGTTACCGGTAAAGAGTTTCCAAGCACAATAGGGACTGATATAGGCGGGGCACCTGCTGCTACACCTACACTTGTGGATGGTTCACGTATGATAAGGGGCGATTCTAAAGGTGGAACTGTAGTGAAAGCTGCTTCGTTCACAGCTGTGGTCAGTGAAGAAGGAAGCACGGTTTCCACTGCTGGTGTGACTGACGTAGCGGCGGCCATTTTGCCTTCTGGGGCGGGAGGAGCTGCTACTGCTACAGAGGCTGCAGGAACCAGGTCAACCGGGAACTCTGCTGAAAGTCCTGTTGTGGAGGGGGTCTGGAGGGGTGCAGAATCTGCTGCTCCGCTCAATGCCGATGAGATCAGCGGGGGTGCTTCCGCTAACGATGAGCCCTCTGGAAGAGCAGCCACGCCAGCGCCTGCCCCCTCCACCGCCCCTGCAGCCTTCGCTGCCTCTGCAGTCTTGCTCTCCATCTCCTCCATGCGGCGCTGCACCATCTTGGGCATCAGCTGCACGTAGGTCCCCATCAGACGGTGGTTGGAGCGGATCAGCTTCCCAGCACAACTGTCAGCACACCGCTCCTGAGGGAAACAACCATGACACAGTCATTTTATAATATATTATCTGTGATTGAAAGCTGTCATCCGATTTAGATCCAAGTCACAGCCACAACATGTGATGCAGGCATGGCGAGAGAGAGATGATACAGACGGAGGTGCATATCGTCACATCATGGGAAGGTAAATGGCATAAATGACATGACACGTAATCAGGCTAACACCTAGCTATAAGCCCCATAGGCGTGTCCAGGCCATACCTCCTCCATGGTGAGGCTTCTGTAGTTGAAGTTGCTGGAGCATCGCTGGAAACAGATCTCTGTC
This sequence comes from Borostomias antarcticus, assembly GCF_949987555.1. Taxonomy (NCBI): domain Eukaryota; kingdom Metazoa; phylum Chordata; class Actinopteri; order Stomiiformes; family Stomiidae; genus Borostomias; species Borostomias antarcticus. The sequence goes on from NC_140248.1 coordinate 10,944,841, forward strand.
ATGCGGTTGTAGACCATGAGGAAATCTCGCAGCTATAGAAACCAGAGACATGATCTGTAATTAATCAATAAACACACATACATACTAGATATGTACAGTAAGTCGATAGCTAGCGACCCCCATGGTTGCAATAAAAAGCCACCAACTTACATTCCGTAGTTGTTGATCTGGTTCCATGGCAGCTCTCTCAAATAGGCTAACGTTAGCTGGATAGCTAGCCGGTTACGAAGCTTTGAGCTTTTCGTAGCCAATACTTGTAAAGCGACTACTGTGTGTTATACTCATACACGGTACGTAGTTCAAATGGACGTTAAAACTGATGAATCAACAACAAACCAGCCTGTAATGAAACTACATTAATTTGACAGAAGAGTGGCATGACTTTCATATGTAAGCCGCCATGTTTTTCGTGGTTTGGAACGCCTCTTCCTGCAACGTCGACGTGAAGTTGTCATCTCATTGGTCGCGATCGCCAACTATAATTATACTGTAAAGATTATTTGCATAAGCATAACTAATAAATTATAGCCTACGGTATATGGATGTTGATGTTTTTATTTTGGTTTTTACTTATAGTGTGTTTAAGTTTTATGTTGCAACTTGTGTTGAACTGTGTGCTGCGTTTAACTTAACGGCCTCTTTTCTCTTGAAAAAATATTTTTGAATCTCATGAGACCCACCACCATAAATAAATAAAATGTAGAAAAATTACATTGCTTACTTTCTGGTGGTACAACTATGTCGAGTCGAATGAAATCACAAATCCATTGTGAACTGTTTTCCTAGAAATGCATTTTAAAGTCATAATGAACCAGTATCCACATCATGCCACAAAATTAAATTCCTGTATTTAGCCCTTGCAAGAACATCTCTGTTTGAGTGAGTGCCATAGGTCTACACAATGATCTGGGGTGACACTTTGTGGACGTAATCTGAGTTTTTCCTCATTACTTCAATGTGAGAAGGTTTTCTACAGAAAACAGGTAAGCTATTTTTCAAGTTTCAATATCCAACATAACAACATCTCCTCGCATAACACAAGATTAAAGCAGGCAGAATAAAGACAAATATCACAATGCATGTTCATCTACTGTCATTAACAGCAGTTTGTTCATTCTTTATTGTTCACAATGTTATTTCCGTTATACAGCGACCTCTTCAAAACACCAGGAAGCAAGAACAACTAAAGAGCAGGATGTGCTTTGATGTTGGCTTCCATTTTATGTTTCACAACAAACTCACTTAAAACTTCTTGACCTTAAACCTTCAAATGTCACAGTATCTTCTTCATCCTCTCACTGCGTGAAAATGAATCAAAATGACTGTCAAACTCGTTCGGGAACGCATACACACATGATGTGAAAGTGATAAGTTACAACCCACTTACAACACACTATCCTGTATCAACATTTTGGTTTTGAGTGTACATGGGACTGACTGGGTGAGAACAGCTGAAAACATCTCCCTGATTGACCCAGGCGAATCACACCTGGTCATGATTAAAGCTGCTCCTGATCTGACCATTCATGCCTCCAAATCAATCCATATTTCCCTCTCTATCTCCTCACCATTCTCTTCACCCTTATCGTCCCTCTTTCCCTCCCACTCACTCTCCCTCTCCCACTGCCTATCTACCTCCCACGGCCTCCCTCCCTCCTCCCTCTTCCTCTCCTCTGTCTCTAGCGCCATCTGCTGGCTGTTGAGGTAGATGCTGTTGCAGGAGGCCAGCGGGCTGCTGCTGCGGGAGGGGAGGCAGGCCTCTACTTCAGCCTCCACCTCCAGGAACCCTCCCATCTGGGTCAAGGCCTGGGAGTGGGACAGAGGCTGGGAGAGGCGGGCCTGGAGCTGGACCTGGTTCTGGTTTGGCTGGTGCCGACGCTTCTTCTTGCGTTTCTGGGCAGCCAGGTTGAGGTCCAGAGAGGCATAGTTCAGGTCCGGCTCTGCTGGCTAGAAGGGTCAGGGAGAAAGGAAGGACAGTAGGACGTAATGAGAGTTAGCTGGTTAGTAATAAGAGAGTTAGCTGGTTAGTAATAAGAGAGTTAGCTGGTTAGTAATAAGAGAGTTAGCTGGTTAGTAATAAGAGTGTTAGCTGGTTAGTAATAAGAGAGTTAGCTGGTTAGTAATAAGAGAGTTAGCTAGCAGAGGATGTTCACTCCATTCTGAAATACTGTGCTGACCAACTGTCTGATGTTCACTGACATCTTCATCACCTCACTAGAGACGTGCCATGTACCAATCTGCTTCAAGAGCTCCACCATCATCCCTGTCCCCCCAAAAAACAAGGATTACTGGCTTCAACGACTACAGACCTGTCGCCTTGACCTCAAATGAGCCCACCGTCATCTGATGTCATCTGATATGGGTCAGAGGTTGACACGGAGTCGAGTGCTTGCATGATGTACAAAGCTTGGGAAGCTCAGGGTCCTTTTTGTTTTAGGCACACCCCTCGCACAGTCCTTCTCTCCCTTTGGGGTTTTTGTTTGTACGTTTTACCCTGTTTGCTCTTTATTGTTTGGGTACTGTCATGATTGATTCTTTTTCTATTTTAAGATTACGTTTCTGTGAAAGATAATACATACCCCGTTTTGGGTTTATCTAATTTTGTAGTTTGGTATGTTTTATGTTGGCACCCGCCACATCAACCTCCACATGCTATTGTTATCAGCCCCTTGTTCTCCCTAGACCATGGGGGCCGTAACAAATGGGGGCTCGTCCGGGATCCTAGCTGGTGATTGGTTAATTTTGGCTGGCTGGTTTCTGGCTAGGGTTCCTTAATCAGTGTGCTATGTGTTTGGTGCTGGTGGTGTGTGTTACGTAACTGTGGTGGAATGTTGTATTCTAGTTTTCTGGTTATGCACGTGTTTCATTTCTGTAGGCCGTGTGCTTGTTAGTGTTTGTTTTGTGTTGCAGGTGTCCGGTGTTCTGGTGGGAAGGAGGATGCTTGGTGAGGCTGTGCTGTGTCTGCTGGTCCGCTCCCTTCTCCCATGGATCAATGTGAGGGGAAGGCAGAGGTTATGCCGTCACGGACGGGGAGCCTGATGTGGAGGCTAGACCGTCTGCCACCTTGCCACATTTTGTTCCAGTGTCCCCTGCTTGTTTGCACTCTGTGTCGGGTGCTGATGCCTGCATTAAGTATGCCTGGCCTGCTTGCAAATGGAGGCGCAGGATAGAGGGAGGAAGGCTGAGTATTATCTCCGGTCGGAGATCCCCAGGCAGGGGAAATGAAGGGAGAGATGGTGAGTTAGGATATCTAGAATGTGAGCTGTGAGTCTACTACCTCCACCTTGCCTTCTCCACTAGCTCACTCAACTTTTAACACATTTGATATAAGCACATAGCCTTAGTACACCAGTTTTGGAAATCTGTGGGCGATTCTTTCTTTGGTGCTTCAGTTCATTTATGTTTTTATATGAGTAGTGATCTTTTGTTGGGCTGGAGTAGGCCCCCCACTTTTAGTTATGTGCCATGAGTAGCTACTGATGCAGTAGCATTGTGTGGTCGAACCACAGTAGTGAGTTAGTCACGAGTTGCTACCGAATGAAGGCAGTAGCATTTTGTGGTTGGTCCATGGTAATTACATTTTAATGTTTGTGGATGTATCTCCAATTCAGGTCGCTGTGCCACACCAAACTGGCACACTTTGGTGTGCCACTTTGTTTTCAGTTAATTTCAGTAACTTGTGGTTTATGATCACTTTGTGGGTGATTGTTGTGTGTGTGTGTGGTGGGAGGCGCTGGCCATTTTTTGGAGTCACATTTTAGTTATGCCATTTCAGTGGATGTGGTGACTGTGGGTGATCCTTTTGGTTGTGGCTTATGTACATTTGGTTGTGGCTTAAGTAGTGTTTGTGTACTGTTTGTCACAAGCCCTACGGGTTTGTTCGTTATGGGTGGGGGTGTTATGGCCTCCCATGTGTCTGTTCTGTTCTGGGTTCTGTTCTTGTCTGTCTTCTCCAGGTGTTCGTCATTGTGTCCAGTCCTAATCATTGGTTCCACCTGTGTCCAATCATCCCCCTGCTGTACATCAGAAGACCTGCCACCTGCAGTATATTCTGTCTTGTTCCATGTGCAAAGCAGGAGAGGGTTCTGTTTGAAACTAGTGTTAGGTGTGGGCTTTTGTTACCAGCTCTGCTTTTAACACCAACTTCCCGCCCACTCTGGAGGGCATGCTCTCCCAGCCATAGATATGAACACGAGATGACTCGTAATGGATTGAGCGGCGCAAAATACGGACGCCATATTGGTCCGGTACCGCTGTCACGTGACAACCGCTCTCCTCAGCAGTTTCAGTCAGTAAAAGTAACCCTACATCAAGAGATAACTCTAGAAGATAAGTAGAAACAAATATTTTTGTCTTTGAACTATCCATAACAGTCAAATAACATAAATAATAAATAAATCAAATAAAAAATTACAAAGTGCAAAACAGCAGCATCCAACAGTTTTAGTTGTATCTATCAGCTAACAACTATGTATTTATCATCGTTCACTTAAAAGAGCCGGAACATAGAGCCGTATCATTCGCATGAACAGCTTCTTCTCCACTGCCACGAGCCTCATCAATAAGGCAATATCAATATCACATATCACAACGGCACGCACATTTTACAGTATACAGTATAAGACATTGCACATACATTTTTCTAGAAGATTGAACTAGTATGGCATTGCATAGAAAGTTAGGGGCAATTTCAGCTGTAAGGTTTTACATCCTGTCACGTAGAGACTAAATGGAGGTTAGTCTATTTTAAGACAATATATATAGCCTAGTTTCGCTTGAATACTGTGGTATTGAAGCATTGACCACAGGCTGCGAGTCTGTCTGCCTGTTGTCATCAGCTATGAAACTACTGAGTTAGCTGTCAAGCTCTAAATCTAGAATACCAGTGGCCTTCAATAGTGTATTGGAAATTGATCCCACTTCAATAAAGTTTAGCAAACATATATGATATATGTTTTATACGATCTTGTAATAACACATATAACACAATTGAGAAATGTTCGGAACACAAAGGTCACAATGCAACTACCTTTCTCTCCTCTCTGGCACGTAGCTTGGCCATCGATTCGTAGCACACATCTTCAAAGGTTCCTTCCTGGACTGTGTGGAGGACACATACAATAGAAGCTAGTCACAAATCCATGTGCTTCTCTATTTTACTTATCAGATATGACCCCAACAAAAGCAGCAGTAGGGTACTGTTATTTGGAAACATACAAATGGTTGGCCTACATTGATTGTTCACGGCAGCCATTGAACATGTTAAGTGTTTAGGAAAGTAGTTGATTTGAGAGATACTATCTTGAAGGTATATGCCTTAATCTTGGTGACATTTACAACATGGTTGCAACAGTAAACAGAAGACTGTATCAAGTTACCAAGTGAAACTGCAGACCATAAAGACACTGTCAAGCTTTAAACTTCATTTTGTCAATATACAGTATATATTGTTTCGCCCACCTCCTCTATCTGTGATAATGTTTCCATAAATAGGATTTTCCTGCACCTGTGGCTCCTCCTCAAAAATACTGGGACTGGACACACTGAAAAAAATAAAATAATAAATTAATATCTGTCCACTATTCACACATGCATGCATGCGTGCCCCCCCCCCCCTCCCCCCGCACACACACACACACACACACACACACACACACACACACACACACACACACACACACAACAACAAATAGACATACAGTATATGTGTACTGCAAACTCGTACCTCTCTCTTTGGTAGGGCTGTGGGTACAGCAGCTCATCAGTGTCAACTACTGTATGGAGAAATGGTGGGATATTAAAATGTGTGATGATGGGATGCTGGGGAACTAACTAAAGACACAGTTGATGTGATAAGAATGCATGGTCAGTCCAATAATACAGACAGATTCAAAAGAAAACAACTCATATTTGGTCAGCCTTGGACAGTGTTTCAAAATGGCTTGACATCTGACATAAATGGAAGTACAGTATGATTTTTCAGACCTGTACACATTTTTCTCAATGTCCATCTGATAATCATCAAGTATAAAGTTCAACACAGCTTTACATAACTACTGTATACAGCTCACTTTTCTGCCCCCTGGGTGAAACTGTTTTTTTTCTTCTCTCTGGATTATGTAGGGGTGGGTCCTATGCCCCCCCCCCCCATTGCTGTCTGTAAAGCACATTGTGTTGCCTCTGTGTATGAAATGCGCTATACAAATAAAGTTTGATTTGATTTAAAGATAATATGCGTGAGTGCTGGGCTGTGTCTGTACGCTCTAAACCCGAAGGGTGTATACAGCTCTTTGTAACAATAGTAGAACCCTCTGAGATGCTATTTGAGGTTATAGAAGCGTTTGTTTTTTGAGTGAGTTGGTAGTGGTACTGTACCTCCTCTGCTTCTGTAGTCTCTGCATCTCAGAAAACAGAAGATGACATTCAGACAAATGGAGATGAGCATTGCCAAGGAGGTCAAACACAGACCAATCCAATAGTAACGGCATTCTGAAAACAAATAGCAACCGGTTCAGACTCAACACAGGCTCAACACAATTTAAGCCTTGTAACAATGTACATTACCAAATGTGCCCATTAAATAACTCACACCATTGCGTTAACCTATTAACCTATTAATATCTGCCTTCTGTTCACCCTTACCGTGTTCATATAAATCCTGTAAAATTAATTATAAATTCAAAATAAACCTTATATTCCTTGTCAATCACTAATCTGTTTCCCATCACATGTTGTGATGTGAACCATTGTGTGTCATGTTTGGATTTAAGTGGTTAACAATATGAAGAGATAATTACAGACAATATTGCAGGAATTATGATTTTTCATGCAGTACATACAGTTACTATACTGTCTATTATACAACATTCACTTTTTTTTCTGAAAAAGGTAACTAAACTTAAGTTAGCCTATATCTTATTCCAGGTCTAATCGACTTTTTTTTTTTGCATGTTAAGAGTGCTAAAACCTGACTGTGCCAATATTCTCATTCTCACCACTCTAAAAAGCAGAGAAAAAACAAACCAAACCTATTATGTTTATATGCTATAGGCCTACTACCTTTTAATGATGTTTTCAATATCATTCAATATTAAGAGGCTACATGCATTTAAGACATTTTTGTACAATCACCCTGATAATGCATTGATTAATTAGGCATTATTGTATGACAATATCATTTACTCAATTTAGAACCAACTATCAAACATTTCTCATTAAACATCTTTACAAAATCTTCTCTATGTATTGCTGTGCATTTATTCAGCAGCCTGAATTCTTCAACAAGCTGCCCTTCTGCATCACTGTTGTAAACAACTATGTTTGAGCATATGTGGCCTTTCTGTTAGTGAGTCAGTGAGTCTGGCCATTATCCTCTGGCCTCTCATTAACAAGGTGCTTTCGCCCACAGAACTGCCACTCACTGGAGTTGTGTGTTTATTCTCTCTCTGTAAGCTCTGGAGACTGCAGGCCTATAGTGCGTGAACATCCCAGGAGGAAAGCTGAGCCCCCACGTCTGTCAACAATCATATCACAGTCCAAGTCATTAGATTGCGCATCTTTGCCCATTCCACTGTTTGGTCGAACAACAACCTAAACGTGTGTAAATGCTTTATATGTTGAGTTGTTGTTTGTGCAGGCTGTTTGTCTCAAAGAGCAGGTGTCGCCTACCTAATCAAGTGACAACTGAGTATATGTATTGATGAATGATTATATTAGATGATTTCTCTAAAAGGCCGTAGGGCAACCTGATAACCTGAGTTATCAAACCAACATAAACTGCATTCTGTCACATCAAGTTAATTTATGTGTAGATCTAATGCTTTTGAGCTCACTGTTGTTTTAGTTTTGTGTTTTTTAACCAAAATCTGTGTCACAAATTTGATTTGGTTGCCTACCTTGGAAATAAATAGCTAACAACAACTAACTAATAACAGAAACTCAAACATTTATCAGCTTGAATTGTAACGAGAGACAGTCATGGAAACAATGTAACTCTTGATCTTACCTGCTGACATCCTTCAAACGTCTTGAGTTATGAGATGATTCTTGACCCTCTCTCTCACTGCCTTTCTCTCTCTCTCTTCCTCACGCTCACAGGCCAAAGGGCATCGCAGGGCTTTGTCCCCGAGTGGCGCTCACTGTGAGTTACTTTCACTCGTTCATTGGTGCACTCCTATTCTCCCCTCTCTAGTCTCGCCTCCTCAAGTCTTTTTCTGTTACAAACAGGAAACGTGGCAACCTCATTTCAGGTTCGGTGAACACAGACAAGATAGGGAAGATGTAACGTATGAAGACGAGGCACACGTAGGCCTACATCAAAATACACCGCAGTGCAATACAATATCTCTCATGATCAGCGACAGCAACACTGTACTCAATACCTGAGTTCAGGGACAGCTTTCACAGCTGGGTTTGAATATACACCTAGAAATGTATGCAGAATTGTATGTAGGGTAACAATTAATTTTACATCTTCAACACTGATGTGATTTGGCCTTATTACATCAACATGGTGCAATGTAATCTACTGTAATACACATCACCTTATTTCCCTACAACGTCATAACATGCATATCAGTAAAGGGTTAATGCATGTTAATTTGTGGATGTGAACATTGGAGGTGATGGCAAGGTGTGACACATCAAGGCATGGATTACACAGGCAGTTATGCCCGCATACACACACACACACACACACACACACACACACACACACACACACACACACACACACACACACACACACACACACACAGACACACACACACACACAGGTAAACCACATACACAATCAATCATCTTTTTTTCTATTTTCCATTTCCAACCACTAGTGAGAGCAGGATGTCCTTGTGGGTAAGCAGTTGTTTTTAACAATCCTTAAAACACAATGTGTAAACACCACACACAGATACATTCTGTAATTGTGACTGTTTTGTATTATTGGTGGATTCATAAATAAAGACAAATGTGTGTGTACGTGTGTGTGTGTGAGGGAGAGAGAGAGAGAGAGAGACCCCCTGTGTGCATAGACAGGTCTCACAGTGGTTGGTCAGCGGGACCCCTGTGGTTTGTGGCTGTGTCCTCCTCTTCGTGGCTTCTGACGACACAGCAGGACTTTCATGGAGACCAACCGACCTTGCTCGATCGCCTTGTTGAGAGGGGTCAGGGAAGAATTTTTACAGCTCACTTATCTGGCCCCCGGGTGATTACTGTTTTTTTGCTTCCCTCTGGAATATGTAGAGAGTGGGTCGTATGCCCACCTCCCTTGTTCTCTGTAAAGCGCATTGTGTTGCCTCTGGGTATGAAATGCGCTATACAAATAAAGCTTTGATTGATTGATTGATTGAACCGACAGTCTGCAGTAGCAGTAGTGATGATACTGAGCTGAGAACAGGTCCACACGCAGCCAGACCGGGTTTTCTGTCAGGCACAGACCAAGGCAGCCCAGGACAGCCATTCAGGTTGCATGATGAATGAAAGACAGCATGAGATGCAGTTGAAGCTACAGTGTAGTGGACATTATTTCCTAGTGTGGTATCGCAGGGCAGAGGCCAGTGTCCAGACATACCCCCCCACACCCGCCCACCCATCCATCCATCCATGTTTGACAAGTGATTTCACATGTGTTCAGAAACCTCAACCAGAAATATTATTCATTACAGTCGTTCCGTGGGTCGCCTAACCCAAGTGTTAAGTCAGAGGAGTGTTGTATTGTCTCCAGAAAGAATTTGGTTTCCTGGTAGATTCCATCGAGTTGTGCCATTGTCTGACCTTTGTCTGGCCAGAGGAGAGTGTTACTATTGATTCCAGAGTGGGAGGAATCTCTCTCTTTCTGTTCCATAACGGAACTGTCTGCTGACAGTTAAAGACTTTCTCATTTACTTAACTACTGCATTTTAATTACAGATTGCTTTATGAATTTTATTCAGAAAATATATGATTTATTTACACAAATCTATTCATCTAGTCCCATCGAGTTTTTGAGAATTAATTGATATAGCATATGTTAAAACATTATCAATGAAAAACATTCACCGAAATTGAAATCACCGAATTTGATGGCATAATATGAATTAGAGCATACTGTTTAAAACTATTGCTAAGAGAGTAAAGTGTTGTTGTCAGTATCTGAGAGGGAGGATAGAGAGTGAGAGAGGCAGAGAGACAGAGAGTGCTCTGGTTACAGTGTAACTACCAACCGTCAGCAGTGCTAGCTTGGTCTACAAGCATATCAAGCTGTGTGTGTCCACATCAAATATCATGTTGCCCACCAAATTGACAGTGTCTGAGTCATCATTGCAGCCTATACAGTACATCAATGATACAGTAAGATATAGGAAAAGTAATCAGTAATACTCTGATGGCCTGTCTTCATGCTGTCACCAGTGCCCTCTTTAGGCGAGGATGTCTGTCATTGGGATGTCGTTCTTAACAGATGAGTACTTCACTGGAGGAGGAGGAGGCTTGAATGAAGGAGGCAGGTCCATCCTAGAGAGAGAGAGAGAGAGAGAGAGAGGGGTGAGGGAGAGAAGAGGGGTGTGAGAGATTTATACACACATATTTTGTTAAATTGCATTGTTATATCGAAATGTATTGTATGTGCAGTATGTTCCTTTAGAATGCAGGGTTTCTGAATGCTGAATAGTCTAGATGGAAATAGGGGTCCACGTGCACCCCCCGGATTTTTTTATGCCACCTGATTTTTCTTTATCCTTAAAGTGTCTAGATGTCACCCATCTCACTACCTTCAAACCACCCTCCACCCATCTCACTACCATCACACCAACCTCCACCCATCTCACTACCATCATACCATTTAACCCTTTAGATGACTCTAAAGGGTTAAAAAATAAATCATTTTTGACATTATTTCAGCTTGGTACCCAATATAATCTTAAAATAGACACTTGAATGATAAAGAAATAACAGGTGGTGAAAAAATGCACCCTATGCGCTTTAGAAAATGAAAAGATTGTTGGTCATACACACATTTTTTGCCTTTTTTTTTTCTGTTTTGGTCCAGAAATAGAGCCAATATGTTGTCAAATGGCAAAAATAACCATTCCATTAATTCTGGGGTCAGAATTGTATGGACAAATTTATTATTTTGTCTCTGTATGTTGTTTACTTCAAAAGTTATGCCACTTTCTATATAATATTTAGATTTTTCGGGTTTGGGTTAGGTGCAATAAAGGGTTAAAAATGAAGCCTTTGGGACATTATTTCAGCTTGTTACCTGGCAGATTCTGAAAATAGACACTTTAAGGATAAAGAAAAATCAGGTGGCATAAAAAAATCTGGGGGGTGCACGTGGACCCCTATTTCCATCTAGACTAGAATGTATATGAAGTACATTATATGTACTTCCTAACTAACTGTATATATTTCTGTATTAAGATGTGTATGTGTATATAGAATTATTTCAAACATTCAAACATTTGTTCTTTTGGGCCAATAACGCCCAATGAATTGAAATGGAATTGAATTCAATTGAAAGAGAGAAGAAGAGAGGGGGAGAGGGAGAGAGAGGGGTCAGATAGAGAGTTAAATGATGGTAGGTAGAGAATGAAACATATGCATGTTTAGCAAGAGAAAAGAGAAGAAAATAAATAGGTGTGAGGAGAAGATGACCACCTCTTTTGGATCAGGTGTCTTCTGTAAAGAACTCCAACCAGGATGACCAGGAGCACTAGTGGGACGATCAACATGGCATACCTCTTACTATCAGGCCCTGAGAGAGAGAGAGAGAAAGAGAGAGAGAGAGAGAGAGAGAGAGAGAGGGAGAGAGAGGTGTTGGGAGAGGGGGGGGGGGGTCAAAGAACAGTTAAGCCAACATGAATGTATATCACTCTCTATCAAGCAGTGTTGTCTGGGGGCATATCAGAAGTGTTCTGATATCTGGCACTCGTGTGATTCTCTGCTTTATTTGAACATGAGATGAGAGTTCTACAGTAGACCGCAAACATTAGCTACCTGCGTCTTTGATAACTCCAGTGGTGTCAGGGTCACTGCTCAGAGTGGAGGATGGTCCAGAGCTGATGGAGATAGCTCCAGTAGACCCCCGGGTGTGGGACTCCTGTGCCCAGGTTAGGGCACTGTTCTCTGGGGACATCGAGGGGGATAGGGTGCTTTCCCTATCATCACGGCTGGAGGCTTCTGGGCTGGACTCAGGCCCTTCACGGCCCACTGTGTTCCACTCACGCTCATTCCATGGAGAGGGTTCTGATTGGTCTGTGGATGGATAGGTGGACCCTGATTCGACAAGAGGTGGGAATGTGGCCTGTGGACTATAAGAGGAGTTTCTAAGTGGCCACCCTTGTGTTGTCATGACAGTATGGATTGACAGGTCTATTGATTGGTCAGGGTGGGTGCCAGGGGGCGTGGCTGGGCTGATATCTGGTCCATCAGAGGAGGAAGTGATGTCATCCAGAGGGGTGCTGAGATTCACTGCTATGGTGGTGTTGATACCTGAGGGCCAGGTTACATTAGCACCAGTGTCTGTATGAATCACAGTACTCATATGAATGGTGCTGGGGGAGGGGAATTGAATGGGGCTGGAGGAGGGGGATTGAATGGTGCTGGGGGAGGGGGATTGAATGGTGCTGGGGGAGGGGGATTGAATGGGGCTGAAGGTGGGGGATTGAATGGTGCTGGGGGAGGGGGATTGAATGGGGCTGGAGGAGGGGGATTGAATGGGGCTGGAGGAGGGAGATTGAATCGTGCTGGGTGTTTGGGTGCCATTTTGGGTCAGGTCTACTTCAGTCACATTGAGAGAAGGAGGAGGCTCCAGGGCTGGTCCTGCTGGGAATAAATAGCAGTATTAACAGGTATATTGTTTGCTTCTGTGAAGCATAGTCAAGCCTTCTCTTGATTATAGCTTATAAACTGTCATTTTCAACAACAATGCTGGAACAGGGCTTGGCCAGCAGATGTCACTCTATACACTTGTCAAAACATGCTGAACTTTGGGGCTTTGTCTCTTTGTGGGTATTTGTGTGTGTGCGTGTGTAGAGTATGTGTCAGTTGAACTGTGGTGTGATGAGAGTGGTGGGGATGACAGGAAGCAGGAAGTTGGTATAGACGTCAGTGTGGCTTCAGAATTCTGTTTCTCAGCTCTGACTTCACCAGTCTGGTCTGTTCAACACGCATACAGGATACACACACGCACACACACACACACACACACACACACACACACACACACACACACACACACACACACACTAATGGAAACAAACACACACAAACTACAGTAAGGCCGAGAAAATTGTTCACCGAGTAGAAAATGAGCTGTCCTTACCTCTGACCTCCAGCTGTATGAACGTTCGGATGGAGCCTTGGGGAAAGGTAGTGAGGTGACAGATGTATGACCCACCATCTCCAGTCTGCACCCCTGACAGTTGGAGATATGCACCCCTCAGCTCCCCCCTCTCATTTTTCTTGATCTGCATGGTCATATTGGTCCTGTGGGGGTACCATCCAAAAATTGGGTTATAACTTTTCAACAGGTGCTCTTCATGCTCTCCCGTTCCTCTCTTCCTCCACTCCACCTGGGTCACTTTGAGGTTCTGGTCATCTAACAAGCAGGGCAGGCTGACGTTCTGGCCCACCAATTCTGTCAGGTTATGATAGTGAACTGGATTACCGCAGAGCCCTGTCAAACACATCAGATAGGAGAGAAGACCATCAGCACTGTCCATTCATGATCTATCCAACACATCTTACAGGAAATGACAGGTACTGTCGGAACGGTTTTGTTCTGGGAGACCAGCTCACATACTGTACAGTACAGTAGGGTATGAAGTCAAGGCCATAGACTGTTAGACAGACATGAACTGTTGAAGTGTAAATCACTACACTGGTAACCTGTCAGTTTTAGAATAGATATTACTATTTTATTAGTCTATAAATCCATACATAATCATGCACCTAAATACATGTTCTTATGCCTCCAGCCTTTGGAACACCCTGCCAGAGGACCTGAGAACGTCTGAGACTGTGGTAACCTTTAAGCAGGATCCTAAAACATACCTTTTAATATTGCTTTTACAAGGTCACTTGTGCTGTTCTTAATTTGTGTTCTCTATTTTTATTTAATTGATGTTATTGTTTATTTTAAATCTGTTCTCATTCTGTTTAAATAGCGTATGTTTTTATCCTCTTTTTATGTAGAGCACATGTGCTATATTGATTTGTATGAATGGTGCTATAGAAATAAAATGATATTAACATTGGATGGCCAAGTCAACACAATTACAATAACATCACTTCAACATTCAATCCTTTTCACTTCTAAAAGTTATTGTATGATCTTTCCGTTTGAATACTTCTAATTTGAAAGTGTTATACAGAGTTGAATCCTAACTTGAATTTGAATTTGTGCCAGACATCTTGAAAACAAATGTGTCTAATAGTAGTTTGATGGCAGCCAGTGTACTTGGAAGACATCACAAAGACAGGTGATTAAGTGAAGTACTTCCCCCATAAGAACAACATAAAACATATTTGTTTATACAAAATACAGTCCACAATGGATTATGTCAATTCCTGGAATAAAAAATAATTTCCATCTCCATTCAATATACTTTCTAATCTGTCTCTGTGATTACAGTTAGTCTCTGTCCAGGGCCCTGATCCTGATATGCTAGGGGTAAAAGAAGCCTGAGATTACCTGTGATGGAGGCGAGGAACAAGAGAGAGACAGCAGTCCTCGCCACAGAGGCAGACATGTCGGAGCTCTCAATAATCAGAGCTGTCTGGTGTGAGGATGGAGAGAAGATAGAAATGAAAGGATGAGAGAACATGGTTGCCTAACACAGGAAGCCACAAAAGCACACCCGGAGAGACGCGGTAGAGTACAGTGGAAACCAGTCTGTGTGGCTGAAAATAAGCTTCTAGTGAGTCTCAGTCAAATTTAAATTCAAAATTCTTATTACAATTTTATTTGCAAGTTTTATTGGCATGAGTTTACATAGATCTACAGTAGGTTAAAGTGGGTTTACAAAAAAACTATTAAATTAAACAATCAAACAATGTAAGTACAAAATCTTTGAATAAGTGCTCTATTATATTGGTGTGGTATAAAACATTGAGTTTCTAGTGCGGCACACTCAACTTAAGTCTGTACTGTAGCTATGCTATTAAGTATGCAGTTTCTATCAATTTGGTGCTACCAATAAACCATGGATTGGGTTGTAGTTTAATGACAAAATAAAAAAAAATGCCATAATTGCCGCACTCAATCTTCTATTCAGAAATAAAGAGGACAGAATCACTAAAATGTATAACTTTTTGACCGGTCTCTCAGATCATTATTTTATTTTGTTCACTAGAAAACTTAGCAAAAAACGATTCCTGAATGCCCCCCTCCCAAAACCCCCCCTCCTCTTATAGCTTTGTTCCTAAGAACATGCAACAGAGATTTGGGGAAGCAATGGAAAGTGCAGATTGGAGTGAGATCCTCTCCTATGATAATATAGAGGGAAACTGCAACCAATTCCTAAAAAACATATACATGCTAAAGTCCTCCTTCTCCAAGAGGGGGCGCCAAAAGACCAAAATTGAACACCACCTTCCATGGTTGGATCAGGACTGCAGAGATCTCATCAAATCTAGAGACTTACTCCTTAAGCAAAGCTTAAAATCGGGACTGTCCACCGACAGGCAGAAATTCACCCATGCACGTAAGACGTAACAAAGTAACACAAATCTTAAGAAGATCCAAAGCCAATTTCTTTATCAGTATTATCGAAGAGGCAAAGGGAAATGGCAGGAAAGCATGGCAAATTATAAATAAACTACTAGGCAAAAACAATAAGCAAGATAGTAATACCCTAGAACTAAAAGTAAATTATGTTTTGATTAACCCTTGTGTGGTGTTAAATTTTTTGTTACTCAGCCAATGTTCGTGGGTCTTGTGGACCCGCTGCATTTTGGGGTTTTTAATTCGACACAATCAAACTATTTTATGTAAAAATACTCAACAGATGTTTAATTCATCCCAATTACTAGCAATATAAAAAGCATATATGTTTAATATTTGCCCTTTACCTTTGTTAGATCACATTTATGAATAAATGTGCTACTCGTTTTTTGGTTGTTTTGTTTTTTAAATAAAATGTAATAAAAAAAGAAAAACAATTATAATCAAGATATGAGTTGAAAAATATGTTTATCTTCAACAAATTTACAAATGAAGCAAGGTTTTTCATATGTCAGTCTAGAGAACACATCAGCCCCATTGAACACATTGCCTTTTCACTACAGCCTATACAACACATGAGGGGCAGAGTTTGACTGTGTGTGTGTTGCATATGTACTTCTTGCACTTGATGCATGTATATTGTGTTTAGGCTGGTCCTGGGGATGGCTGCTGACAGGCTGTTCCTGTGGCTGGCTGCTGAGGGGCTGGTCCTGTGGCTGGCTGCTGAGGGGCTGGTCCTGTGGTTGGTCTTCGTTTTGGAACTAGCTGATGTTCAATCTCGTCCTCTTCTTCAAAGTTACTGTCAGATTCTGAATTTTCAGAAATGTGATCCTCACATGCTGAAACCTCATCCTCTACATAATCATCAAAAGCTTCTCTCTCTTCCAAAATCAGTTGCAAGGCCCTCTGAGCAGAGAATCTTTTGGCCATTTGCAGCTGGGATAGAGTATGAGAAAATAAAGATTGGTTCCCGCAAGACAGGGTAAATGTGCGGGAATGTGAGCGCAGGTGACAGGTGTCAGTGCTTGTGTTTTGAAACAATGTTGCAACCTTGTGCGGGAACCTCACTCACTCGCTCGCTCGCACGCACGCACGCAGGAGGACAGAGTGTGAAGGTACACAGGACCTACAATTTCCACACTTTTATTAGCCCTGGGTCCAGTGGACCCAAACATCCTGTATGTAATATAAATGTGTAGGGGGGTATACAGTGTGTGGTAATTGAAAATGTGTTCTGATATATGTTCTTCACAGAAAATGAGCCAATTTATGTGTGTGCTGACCTCTGTGTATTTATGTGTGTATTTATGTGTGTATTAACCTGTGTGTACTTATGTGTGTATTTGTGGGGACTACGGATGGAAATTAGCCATGTGCTAAATCCGTCACTTTTATGCTTTTAAGGACTACTGTCAAATGGGTGTGATTTCGCTAGAGTGGTACTTGTCAAATGGGTGTGATTTTGAAAACTTTCTTTTGGAACACTTAAGTAGTGTTCCAGAATGCAGAATTTGGAGAAAAATCCTAGGGGATGAGTTTTAGTTGTTATTCCAGATTATTGATTTCCTGGTACAGAAGATTCCAGAAACAGAGCTCTAGTCAGAGTGCTAACCTTGAAATCGAGAGTTTAACATGTTTTTGAATGAATGATTCAAATTAATTTGAGCCATGATTTTTAATTTATAGTTTAGGTTCCACCCCAAATTAACTTCTGGACCAATCTGGCACCCCATGTAAAATGTTCCGGACATGCCACTGCTTGTGACACCCATTTTAAAAGCAAACTAATAGTAGTTTTGGTGGTCGCCAGTGTAGTTGGAAGATATTACACAATACACTATACAGGTAATCCAATGAATACTTCACCCACAAGAACAACATAGAAACTTTGGGAGGTAAAGAAGCTGGATAGGGATCGGTAGGTCCCCGGTTCGATCCCAGCTCCCTGCAGCGTCTTGCTGTGTCCTTGCGGAAGACACTGATCCCCAAATTGCAAGTGGGTGGCATGGTGGCTCTGTACTTAAAACTGTCACCTCAGAGCAAGAAGGTCCTGGGTTCGATTCCTGCATACATGGAGTTTTCATGTTCTCCCATGCTCACTCGAGTGCCCTCCACATACTGTAGAACCCATATGAGAAGAAGAGAATAAGAACAGATGCTCTTTGGTCCTGTCCCTGACCAGGACCTGGATTGAGCACATGGACTGTGTGCCACTGATGATGCTGCCCACTGCTCCTGGCTGAAGGCCAGCTGGGAAAATGCAGATAGATTCCACCGGGCAACCACTGTTAAAATGCATGTGTTTGTGTGTGTCACAGCTCACTCACACGTGTTGGTGTGTAATTGCCGGGTGGAGAATAAAAACAAACTTCTTCGAGGTGCAGTAATTATTATATTATCTTAATTTCTACAAAACACAGGCCACAACAGATTATGTCAAATCCTGTCTTCCATCTCTGTTCAATATACTTTTCAATGTCCAATGCCCCAATCCTAATATGACAGCGGTAAAAAGAAACCTAGTCTAGTTTGATTACCTGTGATGGAGGAGGTAGAGACAGAGACAGCAGTCTTCACCATAGACGCAGCCATGTTGAAGTAGATAGAACCAGTAGACTGAGGTTAAAGAAGAGTGTAAACTAATGACTGAGTATGTGTGTGGATGTGTGTGTGTTTCTGAGAGAGATGAAAAAGAGTAAATGTGCGCACATCCGATCCTGTTTAGTTAAAGTTGCCTGATGAAGACCTGAGCGGTTGAAACGTTGTTTGTAGCCAATAAAAGAATACTGGAGCATTAATCCAGTGTGCGGATCTTTTCATCCTCTATGTTATTTCTGAGAGAGAGACAGACAGACAGACGGAGAGAGAGAAAGAAAGAGTGTGGTGGCCTAACGGCACAGGAAACCACCGAAACCCACCAAGAGACGTGCAGATAGAGTGCTGGAGGATGTGTCTGTGTGCGGGAATCCGGTGAGCCTCAGTCTTTAACTCTGTCTTTTCTGACAAAAATAGCTTAGTTATGTAGTAGTTTGGAGCGATAGATGGAGGTCATGATACTTTAAATGTCAGCACCAGCTCCATGTGACAGACTGGGTTTCCATTCAAGGAATTGCAATGTGCCACAAACCACAAGTGTAAGCAAATGCATGCACACCCATACACACATACAGTGTACATACACACACATGCGCATGTGCCCACACAAACACACACTCTCTCTCATTTTGTTTCTGCCTTTCTTGTTGCTCCATCTGTTGGTCAAAGTAAGAGCTCACACTTTTTTTTTGGCGATAAATTTTTTATTGACACCATTCTTCAACACATTAAACACGAGTGTGTATCGTAAACACGACACTTATCAGGTGGTGTACAAAAAAGGAACAGAGCTGGATGTACCTCCAAACCTTTTCCCCATGGTACACCATTGGACTTTAGTGCTGATCTCAAGCAGAGATAGAGGTAGAAAGACAATCTTGGAATGGCAAAATTGGCTCTGAGCTCTTCAAAGCTCAAGAGACCTTTCTCATCAAATATCTGGTCTAGAGCAGTGTTTTTCAACCGGTGTTCCGCGGCACACTAGTGTACCATGAGAGATTGTCAGGTGTGCCGTGGAAAATTGTCAAATGTCATGTGAAATGTCAGTAATAATATAAAAATTATAATAATAATTATTTTGAGAATATGATTGACTTTTGACTGTTTTTATTTTTCCAAATGACAACTGTCTTCAAATTTCAACGGTTGTAATTTCTGTCGGCCTATCATACGTCATTTAGGCTAATCAAGCAGAAATCGCTTGGCATGTTCCTTCTCACTCAGGAATGTCACGGACATGCAGCGTTGTACGAGATAATAGGGATACATTTGGAAAGCCTCGAGGAGAAGATGTCCTTTTATTTCCCCTTAGCCTCCACTGACTCATTGGACTGGGTGAGGAACCCATACAGCTCATCTGTTCTTTTCGGAAAAAACATGACTTTGCAGGAGCAAGAAAAACTAATTGAACTGAGACAGGACCGCGGTTTAAAACTGCGCTATGCGGATTTAACTTTGGACAGTTTTTGGCTTACTGCTGCCAAGGAGTTTCCTATCGTGGCAAATAAAGCCATTTCAACTCTGCTCCCCTTTTCCACAACATATCTTAACGAGCTCAGCTTCTCAAGCCTAACTGCAATTAAAACAAAAAACAGAGAGAGACTGAGAGCTGTTGAACAAGAGCTGCGCATGTGCCTATCTATTCCTGACAGGATATCTATGTTGTGCTCGAACAAACAGGCCCAGATTTCACACTGAGTAGGAAGAAACGAGGCTCCGAGGCTGTGTAAGATAAGTAGTAGAATCGAATTCAGAGACTTAAGACTAAATAATGATCAAACTCAGGTTTTGTAATAATAGTAGGCTATTTATAATTATAGGGAGAATTGAACTCAGAGCCATTGTAAATAAATTAATGAAATTAAAAATGTTTATTAAAAATTTTAAATGCTCTTTGTTTACGTGTAGGCCTAAATGGTGACAAGTATTCATGCGCTCCATTTAATAAAAGTGCCTAAATCTGACCGTGTGTACCAGTTACTGTATATACATTTTTCCATGTTAATTATTCGTTTTGGGATGGTGGTGTGCCGTCAGATTTTTTTTAATGTCAAAAATGTGCCGTAGCTCAAAAAAGGTTGAAAAACACTTGTCTAGAGTATAGAAACCTTGCTCACTCCATTGTTTACACATAAAGGGCTTGTTACCAGACATTAAGGGTCTGTACACAAAGGATCCATTCACACTCAAAGCATGTAACTGATTACTGTTTTTTTGCTTCCCTCTGGAATATGTAGAGAGTGGGTCGTATGCCCACCTCCCTTGTTCTCTGTAAAGCGCATTGTGTTGCCTCTGGGTATGAAATGCGCTATACAAATAAAGCTTTGATTGATTGATTGATTGATGTAACTGAAATGCCATGTGGTACATTTTATAATTAGGGAGAGCCAATCCTCCATTACTAGTGATGCGTTGCAAGGTGGGGAATTTTAGCCTAGGTTGTTTACTGTTCCAAATATATTGCCTAATTAAAGAGTCAAGATTCTTCCAGAATTTTGTCGGTGGCGGTAGTGGTATCATTGCACTTAAGAAATTTACCCAGTGCAAAATGTTCATCTTAACCACTGCAATCCTTGACCGTAAAGATCCCAGCAAAGCGGTCCACTTAGCCAGATCACTTTGGATGCTTCTCAGTATATTTCCATAGTTGTCCCGGACAACTTGGTGTAATGATGTGCGTATGATGACACCCAAATATGTAATTTTATTTTGAATCGGTATACCACTCATAGGTGAGATCACTGGCCTGTCGTTTAATAAAAGCATATTGGATTTGTCCCAGTTAATCTTATAACCAGAAATTGAGCCAAATTCATTAAAGATCCTAAGAATCTTAGGGATAGAGTCATTCACATCAGAGATGTATAATAAAATGTTGTCCGCAAATAATGATATCGAGCTTTTATTGGATTTAATTTGGACATTGCAGATATCATTTTGCCTTATAGCTTGGGCTAGTGGTTCCAAAGAAATTTCAAACAGCATGGGTGACAGTGGGCATCCTTGTCGGGAGCCGCACTCCACAGGAAATGGTTGAGAGTGCAGCCCATTGGTAGAGACTATGGCTGTGGGTGTTGTATATAAAGTACGTACCATACCAATGAATTTGTGCCAGAGACCAATTGTCTCCATTACTTGCCACAGATAACTCCACTCTAGGCGAATCAAACGCCTTATCAGCATCAACTGACAACACTGCCGCCGGGGTTGGAAGGTTTGCTGCGCACATTATCTGCAGCATGCCGCTTCGGAATAAAGCCCGCTCTAAGCGCAGTGCCAGTAGTTTAGCAAAAAGCTTTATGTCAGTCCCAAGGAGGCCTTCAGATCTATTGGTCTGAAATTAGAGCAACTATTTACTATAACTATTTACTATTAACTATCGAGTGAAATTAGCACACATAAGCTGTCCTGCCAGTTTGATCTTTACTACATTTCTCTATAGTAAGGGGGCATCTCCGCGACAGCAAAATGATGGAGCCCTTAGTTTTTGTGCCATGCTCAAAGTGCTTCTGGTCGTCGACACAGGCGTCACCCTTTTCTTCATTTCTCTATTATCCCCCTGGGTCTTGTCCATTCGGTTCATAAGATCACACACGGTGGTACCCTGCCTCTCCAGTTCTGTTCTGATATGCTGTAGTTAGGTATTGATTTCTGATAGCGCTCCCTTCACCGCATTATGGACAACCGATTCGAGCATGCCTTGCTGCTTCTCCAAAACATGGGCAATAACGTCTTCCATGTTGCAGTCTGAGCTAGCATTAGCCAACTCGCTAGCTGCTTTCGCCGTCAACTTAGACGACAACGACATTGTCTTCTTTGCTTTAGAAGTCATCTCACTGAGTTATTCTCTTAATCGAGTAAAACGATTCTGGCATGAATAGGACTAAAAATACCTGTTTTCATCGAAATAGCGGAGGTTGGTGCGGAGCTCTAGATGTCAGCGACCATCGTGGCTGTTGGTCACGTGACCTCCCCGAGCTCACACTTTTAAAGGTTTGTGTGGGTAATAACCTTCTTTTGAGAAAAGGAGTAGAGTCTGCACACTGGAACATATGAAAAATAGACTGTTCCCAATAGTTTATTAAATAAATAATCTTTCAATCTATTTGATCTTTATCAGAAGACCTGAAGATCAAATAGATCGAAACGTTAATTATTTTATAAACTATTGGGAACAGTGTATTTTTCTATATGCTCCAGTGTGCGGACTCTACTGCTTTTCTCATTCCCACTCTGGTTTGTCCTACACCTGGTCTGCATAGTGGATGTGCAAACTCTTTTGTCTTTCTAATAACCTTTTTTTAACATCTTTACTGACAGTAAAAATCACATACAAAGAAGTTATTAATACAAACAAAATAACATCAGAGCCAGGAGGAATCTTTAAGTAAAACATTAAACAAAGAACACAAGGACGTTTATGCAGATTTCTTACTTTTTGAGTTTTAATGTATCATTTTCCAAAACTATAACAGTTTAGAATGGCTAGATTTGGATTCATGGAGATGATGCTTTGCTAAAATAATTAAGAAACTGTGTGTATATAAATCTTTAATTTTATTGTTCTGGTACATACCAAACAGCCATTTTCCCAGTAAAGAGAAAAGTCAAGGTCAATATTTTCAATAATATATTGGATGTAGCAACTCATAATGTAATAAAGGCTCATAATGTTATACATTATTACATTATAAACTAACTAAAACGTTCATAATGTAATAATCAGCTCATAATGTAATAAAACCATGCGCTCATAACGTAATAACTGATTCGCGCATAATGTAATAATGTAATAACTTATTACATTATGAGCCTTACTGGGGCAGCTCATAATGTAATAACAGCTCATAATGTAATAATGGCTCATATAGTTAGAAAAGTGTTCATTATCATCATTTTTACCTTGCCATTCCTCTGGGGGAGGAAGGTAATGCTTTCACTTCTCTGTCTGTCTGTCTGTCTGTCTGTCTGTCTGACTTTCTGTCTGTCTGTCTGTCTGTCTGTCTGTCTGTCTGTCTGTCTGTCTGTCTGTCTGTCTTTCTTTCTGTCTTTTCTGTCTTTCTTTCTTTCTTTCTTTCTTTCTTTCTTTCTTTCTTTCTTTCTTTCTTTCTTTCTTTCTTTCTTTCTTTCTTTCTTTCTTTCTTTCTTTCTGTCTTGTCTTGTCTTGTCTTGTCTGTCTGTCTGTCTGTCTGTCTGTCTGTCTGTCTGTCTGTCTGTCTGTCTGTGTGTCTAGTCTGTCTGTCTGTCTGTCTGTCTGTCAGAATGCAGAAGCCAATAACATAATAACTTCTACACTCTATGATCAATAAGATCAATAAGACCAATTTCTACAAAACGTGGTGGAGGATTGACCACAGGGCTGACCAAGGCCATAGCATAAAGGCCACAACGGGTCCTACTAATCACCACAAAGTACCACAAAAAACACAAAGTACCACAAACTACCCCAAAGTACCACAAAGTACACCCCAAAATACCCCAAAGTACCACAAAATACCCCAAAGTGCCCCTAAATACCCCAAAGAGCCCCAACATATACCCCAAAGTACCATAAAATACCCCAAAGTGCCTGGAAATACACCACAAAGTACCCCAAAATACCCTACAGTACACCAAAATACCCCAAAGTGCCCCAAAGTACCCCCTCAAATACCACAAAGTGCCACAAAGAACCACAAAGTACCTCAAAGTATACCGCAAAATACCACAAAGTACCACAAAATACCACAAAATACCATGTGGTATTTTGGGGAATTCTTTGAGGTACTTTGTGGTACTATGTTTCTTTGTGGTACATTGTGGTATTTGAGGGTATATTTCTGGGTACTTTGGGGTATTATGTGGTACTTTGTGGTATTTTGGGGTATTCTTTGAGGTACTTTGTGGTTCTTTGTGGTACTTTGTGGTATTTGAGGGTATACTTTGAGGCACTTTGGGGTATTTTGTGGTGTTTTGGGGTACTTTGTGGTATATTTCCAGGCACTTTGGGGTATTTTGTGGTATACTTTGGGGCACTATGGGGTATTTTGGTGTACTGTATGGTATTTTGGGGTACTTTGTGGTGTATTTCCAGGCACTTTGGGGTATTTTATGATACTTTGGGGTATATGTTGGGGCTCTTTGGGGTATTTTGTAGTACTTTGGGGTATTTTAGGGTATACTTTAGGGTAGTTTGTGGTACTTTGTGGTTCTTTGTGGTACTTTGTGGTGATTAGTAGGACCCTTTGTTGGCCTTTATGCTATGGCCTTTGTCAACCCCGTGGTCAATCCTTCACCACGTTTTTGTAGACATTGGTCTTATTGTGTGATCATAGAGTGGAGAAGTTATTATGTTATTGGCTTCTACATGCTGACAGACAGACACACAGACAGACACACTAGACAGACAGACAGACAGACAAGACAGAAAGTAGACAGACAGAAATATAGACAAGACACAGAAAGAAAGAAAGACAGACACAGACAGACAGAGAAGTGAAAGCATTACCTTCCTCCCCCACTGGAATGGCAGAGGTAAAAATGGTGATAATGAACACTTTTCTAACTATATTAGCCATTATTACATTATGAGCTGTTATTACTGTACTTTATGAGCGGCCCCAGTAAGGCTCATAATGTAATAAGTTATTACATTATTATATTATGCGCAAATCAGTTATTACGTTATGATCGCATGGTTTTATTACATTATGAGCTGATTATTACATTATGAACTTTTTAGTTAGTTTATAATGTAATAAGTTATTACATTATGAGCCGTTATTACATTATGAGCCTTTAATTATGAGTTGCTACATATGTCTCGCCAAAATTTGTTGGGAGATTGACAGAACAGGTGCAGCATTAATTCTGTATGTACCACTTTTCAATCTGATAGAGCTATTGTGGGTGATAACCTTACCCCTGCCTTCACAAGTGTATCAGTTTAAGTACTAATGCCAATTGGCCAATCACAGTATGATGTAGGCTAAGAACTGTGTTTAAAAGCTCACATCAGGGAACATGTACAGTACTAACATGCTTTAACTTGGGAACAGAGCCATTCATTATTCTACAGGTAAGACCCAGCTTCAAATGATTAATTCTGGACAGATAATTATATCGTCCCTCCACGAATATAAGAGTGTGAATGGCTTATGATATCTGTAGGGACTTCATCTTTAAAGTCTGGAAAACAACCAAACCTGAAACAACAATGCACCTCATATGACCATGCAATAGACTAGTGAGGACTGAGAAAACTATTTCATTCTTGGCATGTTTGCACAGTGAAAAAGGGTAAAGACTTCATCCTAGTGATGATATGAATTAAAGAGATTGTGGGAACAGAAAGCACAATCAGCATAAGAGCGAAAAAAACTTGAAAATTGAACAGACGGAGAGAAAGAAGCACAGTGTGAGAGAAACAGGCAGCTTGCGCATGTATGATTGTGTGTGTGTGTGTGTGTGTGTGTGTGTGTGTGTGTGTGTGTGTGAAGAAGAACATGAAGGAATAAATGAGGAGGGAGAGGAGTAGGAGAAGAGAACGGAGAGCTCGTCATCTTCCCTGTACCCCTCCGGGCTGTGTGTTAGGGCACAGAGAAGCATACATGCTCTCAGCCTCTTCTGGGGGATTGCAACTCATCCCTTTGTCTTAGGGGCGACTATACAGTAGCTCAGTTGGTAGAGTGGGTCGTTCAATGATCGAAGGGTCAGTGGTTCGAATCCCAGCTCCGACTGTCCACATGTCGAAGTGTTCTTGAGCAAGACACCTAACCCCAAATTGCTCCCAATGAGCAGGTTAGCACATTGCATGGCAGCTACCGCCATTGGTGTGTGAATGGATGAATGAGAGGCCATTGTAAAGCGCTTTGAATGCCGCTAAGGTGGAAAAGCGCTGTCCATTTACCATTTGTCAGTTTTGTCACTTCAGACTTGTCTTCTTATTGGCTCTTAGTGGTGAGTCATACTATAGTATTCTCATTTCCTCTTGAGTGGTCCAGCAACAAGACAGATGTGCTCCTCGCTTCAACATCGCACTGACCTCAACCCACAGCCATTTACACATACTTTTTATTGTATTTATTATACACAGTGTGCAACAGTCATATTATTACACAATTATATAGTTCATTTTTAGGCTAAATAGAGACTGTGCCTCTGGCCGTGCTTGTTGTTTGGGCGAAGTGAGCACTGGGCAGTGAGTGGGCACTAACCCAACAGATTGGCACCTCAGGCTTTAGTTGTTCACCCCATCTCATCGTAGTCTTGCCATTAGTGTGCTGTGTGTGCGAGAGGTAAGGTTTGCGTAATCATCTTTACACAAGCCATCTGTCTGTATCTCCCCAGTGATGTCACGTCAAGTGCTTCTGTAAGAAATGAAAATTGTGAGATTGTGAGATTGTGAAAGCATACAGTAGTAAATGTAATAATAGTAATTCAATAATACATGTGAAGGATAGTTTTTTCATGTAGTCATTCCCAAAAGCTAAACAGTGCAGATACAGTAGGATACAGAAGGAAGTAATAATTCAATAGGGATTGTGAAGGCATACATTAGTAAACGTGCAAGCATTGTGCAGTAATTGTGCAGTGAAAGCATACAGTAGTAAATGTGTAAGCATTGTGTAGTAATTCAATAATACATGTGAAGGATAGTTTTACATGTAGTCATTCCCAAAAGCTAAACACTGCAGATACAGTAGGATACAGAAGGAAGTAATAATTCAATACGGATTGTGAAGGCATACAGTTGTAAACGTTTAAGCATTGTGCAGTAATTTTATAATACATGTGAGGGAATGAGTAGCTTTTACATAGTCATTCCCAAAAGCTAAATAGTGTGACAGAAATAATGAAGTAATAATCATGTAGTGATTTAGATAGCTATTATATATGGTAGTAATCATCAGTAGTGATACGTCCCAATTCTCTACTCATCACTACTGACATACTACATACTGTAAATCACTACTAGTTTGCTATACATCACAATAGCGATTAAGTAGTGGAACAAGTAGGTTTTGTGTAGATTCAGTAGTACTTTTTAATTAGGGACGGTCCTTCTATTGGTCTCAAAACCATTCAAAAAAACATATATTCTGTGCCTATTTTCTCCTCCTCCTACTCCTGTCTTCTCCGGTGAACTCTTTTATCCGGAGATGCAGATGATGCTGATGAAATCCAGACTCATTGCAGCAGATCGCTAGAGACTGTAGAATTATCATCTCATACAGCCCTACTGAGACTCATAACCTAGAATCAGAATCCGTTCATTCATTGCCATGCAGTTGTTGAATATGGTGGATTTTCAGAGAAATGCCTTTTAATATGATCCTGTTAGCTATTTTCTAATTATGATGATTGACCTCTGAGTATGGCTGTCGGCTTGAGTTTTCGGTAAGAAACGGTGTCCCTCTTCCATAGACTTATGAGATAAAGACATTCCATGGCTGGTACACTCTGTGCCAAACACCATTGTCGTGGTTAGAGATAAAGGCCTGGGCGCCGAGGCGGCATAGGTTATCTTGACCAAACAAAGTCACAGAAGAGACCAGAAAGGCAGTCTTATCGGAGAAGAGACGAGGGAGGGGGGACACTCAAACCACATAAGAACGTTGCAACGAGACCAATGCTTTGATTTGGGTCCAGACAGCATACAGAGAGGTCAACTGTACATTAGACTAGAGTATATGCCATCGTTTTTTTGTATGTCAAACCTTCTGTAATAAACCGCTTTTGCTTGAGGCTCAAATCACAAAAAGCACAAAATCCCGTGTTGGAGAGATTCATTTGGAATACACCCAAGAAAGGAGACACTGGACTGTGTGGTATTTTGTGAGATTGGGGGCCGTCTTTTATTGAAATCAAAACACAATGCAGAGCTGAAATAAGAACAACTAGGGCTGCGAGCAGCAGTGAGCGGGCCCTCGCACCCCATGCGTGTCGGGCTGCTGCGCCGTTAAAGGCTGTGCTATTTCGGTGTGCAGTACTGAGAGAAACTTCCTGTCACCAGTAGGTGGCGCTCTAGGCATGACTCAATACCGAAGCATAGATGTGTTCAGGACGGTACCTTGATGAAGCGTGAGAAATGTTGAGTAAATCGGATAACGTGTGTAGGAGTTATGAGGACTTCCTGTTTCACCAGTAGGTGGCGCTGTAAGTTTGACTCAATACCGACACATAGATGGGTTCAGAAGGCCACCTTCATGAAGCGTCAGCAATTTGGTGCAAATCGGATGATGTATGCAGGAGTTATGAGGACTTCCTGTTTCACCAATAGGTGGCGCTATACGTATGACGCAATACTGACACATAGATGTGTTCAGGACAGAACCGTCATGAAGCGTGAGCTATATCGGACAAATTGGATAATGTATGGAGGAGTTATGAGGACTTCCTGTTTCACCAATAGGTGGCGCTATAAGTATGACGCAATACTGAAACATAGATGTGTTCAGGACAGAACTGTCATGAAGCGTGAGATATATCAGACAAATTGGATAATGTATGGAGGAGTTATGAGGACTTCCTGTTTCACCAATAGGTGGCGCTATAAGTATGACGCAATACTGACACATAGATGTGTTCAGGACAGAACCGTCATGAAGCGTGAGATATATAGGACAAATTGGATAATGTATGGAGGAGTTATGAGGACTTCCTGTTTCACCAATAGGTGGCGCTATAAGTATGACGCAATACTGACACATAGATGTGTTCAGGACAGAACCGTCATGAAGCGTGAGATATATCGGACAAATTGGATAATGTATGGAGGAGTTATGAGGACTTCCTGTTTCACCAATAGGTGGCGCTATAAGTATGACGCAATACTGAAACATAGATGTGTTCAGGACAGAACCCTCATGAAGCGTGAGATATATCGGACAAATTGGATAATGTATGGAGGAGTTATGAGGACTTCCTGTTTCACCAATAGGTGGCGCTATAAGTATGACGCAATACTGACACATAGATGTGTTCAGGACAGAACCGTCATGAAGCGTGAAATATATCGGACAAATTGGATAATGTATGGAGGAGTTATGAGGACTTCGTGTTTTATGGCGAAATGTCAAACTTTGGCGGGGCGCCACGGCAAGGGTGTTTGGTGAAAACTCAATTTTTTTGATAACTTTTGATCACAAAGGTCTTAAGATGAAGCTGACCCGATATGAAGTTGATCGGATGAAATCTGTAGGAGGAGTTCGTCGAAGTACGAGGCATGGAAATGGTCAAAACAAGGACAAAATGGCACATTAAGAGCAAAATGGCGGACTTCCTGTTGCATGTTGGGTATAGCTCCAAGAGACATTTAAGTGTGGCTCGATGAAATACATATGCCCACCGAATTTCGTTCACCTACATCAAACTGAAAGGTGGGGCTCGCCATTTTAAACTTTCCAGGGGGCGCTCTTGAGCCGTTTTGCCACGCCCATTTCCGTCACCCATGAATTATCAAATTTTTCACCGGTACTGACGTATCTGCAAAGTTTCATCCGTTTTCATCGATGTTTAGGCCGCCAAAAAGGCATTCGTTTGGGGAGAAGAAGAAGAAGAAGAAGAAGAAGAAGGAGAAGGTAGGAGAATAATAATCCTTCGAGTTTCAATAGGGCCTCGCACCGCCAGTGCTCGGGCCCTAATAATAAAAGACAACGAAAGTCATCACAGTGTTACAGCGTACAAGGAATTCACTTTCGGGCGAGGTGCATAACATTTAGACAACATTGGAAAGGGTGCAGGGATAAGACAGGACAGTGCAAAGACAAGACAGTGCAAAGGGTAAAAAAGGCTAGTGCAAAAAAGGATAAGCTAAAGAAAAGAACAATGTACAAAAAGTAATGCAGTCAGTGTACTGTATATACAGTACAGTGAGTATGCAGAGTGCAATGTGTAGGTGTGTAGTGTGTGTATGTGTGTGCGGCGTGATGTGTGAGAGTGCGGTCCTATACATACATTCAGGTCATGTCCAAGTGTCTATTGACAGTGTCTCTCAGTGGTGGTGGAGTCTGTGGTGGGGCGGGAGGGGTCGAAGGGGGACACAAGCCTTGTTGAAGAGGAAGAGATTATGGCCGGGGTGGGAGGGGTCAGCTGCAATCTTCCTGACCCGTTTCAGGGTCCTGGAGTTGTGCAGGACCAGGAGGGAGGATGACACGCTGCAGTCTTGCCCTGTCCTTGGCTGTAACAGGATAATCATGCCCCCTGACACTCTGCAGTCTTGATTCATCTCCGTCCTTCACACACACACGCACACACACACACGCACACACACACACACACACACACACACACACACACACACACACACACACACACACACACACAGACACACACACACACACAGACACACACACACACACACACACACACCCACGGCCCAGGTGAACCTGACAGCTCTGTAGTACGGTAGGACTTTACTGTGTTAAGGTTTGTGTGTGTACATCAGCCAGAATTGTTTCAGAACCACCCTGTACTGTATATCCAGAGACTAAGACTTATAGCCATCAAACTCCTCCTTCAATATGCATTATACATGCATCCAGACATGTGGTTCAGATCTGGGTCAGGGGACAGAAAAACCTTCCTGCAATATACCAGGCTTTCATTGAGCCCAATGCAAGCAATAAACCCATAAACATCTATTCCAGTCACTCAAGAGCCCCTTTTTACAACTTTTGGGACCGTCATCTGTTTCCTGGGTCAGCAAGAACACAGAAGGCACTTAAATACAGAGCGTGCGTCCTGATATATGAACAAAAGATAGAGACATATTTGAATTTTGTCATTACACACCCTATGAACCAGGATACATTTTATTCTACTGAGTGAGGAGAGATGCGCGACTGCTTTTTCAAGCTGTGATTCTGGCACCTTGTTTTAAATACCTTCCAAGCATCGTTACATAAGGACCGTTGGATCGGGACTGCTTGCTATGCATCTGTGCGTGGCTGCTATTTCTGCATGTCTCCCTGTGCGGCCTTATGCTTGGAGCGAGGTTATCTACACTCACACGCAAGGACATGAGGGCATGAATGCACATGTATACACAAGCATGTGCAAGAGAGAGACAGAGAGAGGTAAAGAACAGACAGAGAGGTAAAGAACAAGGCAGTGAGCAGTGCAACGTTGTGAGAGGAGAGCAGTGCCATCAGGTCCAGTGTGGCAAGGCAAGGCACCGTCATGTTCACATGATGACCCAGCATACTGCCTGCGGCCTGCCCCGAGTTTACATTCCCTCTCCACCAATTAGACGCCGTGCCTTATGTCTCACTCCTTTCAGACTGGATAGTGTCATAGAAATTGTAGTTTCACCACCTCCCTCAACTTTTCACATGGCTGTGCTAATCTAATTTATGACAGGATGACCTCTCCAGGAGGTCAAGACACCTAGACGTTGTCTGCTCCAGAATAACCATCCTTTGTCCCATTGTCCCTGCAAGATTTACCGCCTTTTTTCATGTCACGTGTCTGTATTCTCGACCACTGTTGATGATGCCTGCCATTTAATATGACGTGTACAATGGGTTAGCCAATCACATCCCTGGAAGCGTCATACCTATGTATTGCTTTGAATATAAGGCCGCGCAAGACCAGACTGCGGCACTTCTGCTGGATACCACTCACGTGCGTTTCCTCTGAAGTCCTTGCGCTCGTATGTTTTCTCAATAAACCAGACTTAACCTCTTTGAGTGAATCTTGGCAAATCCTTTTTGACTTTAGATCAGTTAAAAATCTTCTACAATAGTTACTGAGCACATAAGGTCCCTCTGACCCACAAAAACACAACGGTACCATATCTCAAAGTCGGCGTGGCAACATCCCCCAGCACAAGGTACAAGATACAAGCAATTAAAACAGTAACAGATGTTGCCTATAAATCCTGTGCCTCAAATTGTACTATATATATATAGTAAAACTATTCCAACTCACCTCAAAAAAGAAAAGAAAAAAAAATCCAAACCTATCATAACTATCTTCTTACCCTTTTAATACTGCTGTTGTTTTGTACCTATTTTGTATTTTGTAAATTTGTAACTGAGCATTGGAGTCTATCTGTTTTTGAGCATAATCTTGGAGTCGGCAGCAACATTTCACAGTGACTGTACACATACGTTACATGTGACAAATAAAGAAATCTTGAATCCTGAAAACAACAACAGCAACAACAACAACAACAACAACTGTGACCACCCATTCTCCTCTCTGAATGGACAGTACTGTAGTTTAACAGTGTTTAAAGGGATGTCATTCGTTCACAAACGCGCCTTGTGTCACACATAACACAGTACTGACTTGGCCTAACAATTCAATTTCATTCATTAGCATGGGAAAGTGTAACACTGTCACCACAATGTGTTTTTGGGGAAGCAACATAAGAAGAAAGAGCAAACGAGAACTGCCTTTTAGGAGGACCCATACAAGTTTGTCAAAAGATTCTTTGTCAAGGAGAAAACTGGGATCCTTAAAGTATCTGTAAGAGAACTGGAGGAGCACCTGAGGAAGACCTATTCTGATAAACAGAGGCACATGCCAGACACCATTCAGGGCAACATGCCACCAATCCTACAGTACCACCTGAACACCAGATGGACACAAGGCCCCCCACATGGAGTGAAGTTGAGAAAACACTAAAGCGGGCAAGAACAGCATTAGCTCACCTGGACCCAACAGCGTTTCATATAGGCTCTATTTAAACACTCCCGGGGTCCTGAAACACCTCTGGAAGCTAATGAATGTGGTACGAAAGAAGAACTCCTCAACCATCAATCCCTTTCACTAGATCAGTCTTCTGAATGTGGAAGGAAAGATTTTCTTCGGTGTTGTGGCTCAAAGGCTCTTAGCATTCTTGCAGTTGTTCTTGAGTAACAACTTTGTCTACATTTCAGTGCGGAAGGTAGGGATAAGTGGCTTCTCAGGATGTCTGGAACATGCAAACATCATCTTGCACCAGGTACAGAGGGCCAAGAAGGAAAAGAGAGATCTGCATGTGGTTTTCCTAGATCTTACCAATGCCTTCGGGTAGGTGCCTCACTAGGTACTTTGGACCGCTTTCAATCTCTTCCAAGTCCCAGAGTGCATCACAAAGCTGGTCCAAGCCTACTGTACTTCCAGGACCTCCAGTTCTGTGCCACAACACAGAACAATACCACCACCTGGCAGTACCTTGGGATAATGGCGGGCTGGTGATCTTTCCCTTGGCATTAACCATGTAAAACGAAAGGAGACAAGTGTGGGCTGCCAAATGACCACAGAGTCATAAAAATACCAACTTTCATGCCTGGCCACACTACTGCGGCCAAAACAAGGCTCGAACCCGGAGGCGGATCAATACTGCTGTATCTGCATTCTAGGCAGATCCGGAGGCATTTGAAAGAAAACTATAGGAATAGGCTTACACTGTAACATCGTATCCACTAAAATACTATATAGCTCAAACTCATAAATCCCTTGTTTGGTTTTTATAATGTGAAGTGAACACAGCGCTACAGTGTAGGTACGTTTTTTTCAAAAGTCTCTGGATCTGCCCATTACACTAGAATGCAGCTCCGGATTTAGAGCATCAACACGTAGCTCCGGACGTATCGTTCCACCTCCGGATTTGAGCTTTGTTTTGGCTGTGGTAGTGTAATTGCTAGGTGCAAACGCAGGTCTTTTTCAGGGAAAATGCCTAAAAACCCAGTAGTGTGCAGGCCAGATTCTGCATAAAGGAGGAAATAAATGGTAGAAAAGCAATTGTCTATAGTGCACGCTCCTCTCCATCTCTTCATCCTCTATCTGAGGTGGAAAGACAGATCAGTGGAAAGCTGGAGGAGGCTTCCTGTCTGCCACTCCATGTGGATCAGGACCTTGAAGTTCAGGATTCAAGATCAATAAAAGGAACTCCACTGTCTTCTTTAATCAGTTGGAGGTGAACAGTGGATTCACAGCAGACTTCTGCAGGCTCACACCGCGTTTTTGCTCTGATCTCATCCTCACCAGTACCACAGAGCAAGTATAAAACAGCCTTGCCTTTCTTTCAGATCTTGATCTACTAGGGTGCATGGTTGTGTCTAATTGTGTTCATTCCCAAATTTGAACCAAATTAGTCTCAAATAACATGGGTTATGAGTATGTCTGATTGTTTCCCACAAAAGCGCTCTAACGGGTAACAGTACACGCGCCTTTCTGTTTTATAATTTAATTACTTTGAATATTTTAGAAAAGGCACATGCAGACACCCATACTACTGTACAGTAATACAAACACTTGCAAACACACATGGACATCAAACGGCTATTGTGTACCATACAAGGCACATTCAACATACAGATACACAACACACAAAAACTTTCTCTTAAAGGTTTCTGTTAGATCTGTTGCAAAAAAATCAGTTGCTCGGGAAGGTGTACTATATGTGTGTGTGTGTGTTGATATAGAATTAAATCTGATCGAAAGTAAAAAGATTTGCCAAGGTTCGCTCAAAAAGGTTAAAGTCTGATTTATTGAGAAAACATACGAGCGCAAGGACTTCAGGATAACGCACGTGAGTGGCATCCAGCAGAAGTTCCGCAGTCTGGTCTTTCGCGGCCTTATATTCAAGCAATACACAGGTATGATGCTTCCAGGGATGTGATTGGCTAACCCATCTGTACATGTCATATTAAATGGCAGACATCATCAACAGTGGTCAAGAGTTGAGACACGTGATATGAGAAAGAGCGGTAAATCTTGCAGGCACAATGGAACAAAGGATGGTTATTCTAGGGCAGACAACGTCTAGGTGTGTGAAGAACGGGGGAAATAATCTCACCGTGCGCTCTGGCGCAAGAGAGAAGATTGGTTTTCCAAAAACCCACTATGGATCCGACACGTCTGCCGACCCGTTCATCCACTCGGATCCCGAAGCAACACAGGCAGATCTCCCTTTTCATCCCCGTCGTCAACTGTAGAAGATTTTTTAACTGATCTAAAGTCAAAAAGGATTTGCCAAGATTCGCTCAAAGAGGTTAAGTCTGGTTTATTGAGAAAACATAAGAGTGCAAGGACTTCAGAGGAGACGCACGGAAGTGGTATCCAGCAGAAGTGCCGCAGTCTGGTCTTGTGCGGCTTTATATTCAAAGCAATACACAGGTATGACGCTTCCAGGGATGTGATTGGCTAACCCATTGTACACGTCATATTAAATGGCAGGCATCATCAACATTGGTCGAGAATACAGACACGGAAAGTCGTCCCCTCCCCCGATCCTCCTGAGGTCCCCATGGTTTCCGGAGAGGCCCCCTGGCATCCTCGTGTCCAACTCAATCCCACAATGTGTCACAAGCTGTCCCTATCAAGTAGCCCCTTCTGGGCTCTCTGCATGCTATACCTTGTTTACTCTATATTCTTAAGGAGCCTGTCTGCTAAGTGCTTACTGTGCCTTATTATGAGATACAGTGCACCCGGAAAGACTCACACCCCTTTACTTTGTCCACATTTTATGTTATAGCCTTATTCCAAAATTTATTTAATTAATTTAAAAATTAAATTTTTTAACAAATTTTTTTTTAATCGACACACAAAACCCCATAATGACAAAGTGAAAAAAGCTGTTTAGAAATGTTTGCATATGTATTAAAAAGTACAACTGCTGCACAGCACTGGGTCGGGCAAAACCGATTTTGTGGAGGAAGAGGAAGGAGCAGGAAGAGGAGGAGACAAATGACAAATACATGAGGGTCTCCGCCTGGACCCTAATTATTTAAAAATATTCATGAATATCTTCAAAATCATGCGTCTGAGATACACACAGTATAATGTATACTGTAGGTAGGCATTTGCATGTTTATTTTGCATCACCCAGCGCTTGAACTCACAACCATAGACAACAAGGGAAGTCCAGGTTCTTGTTGAGCTACCCTACCTGCCAAGTGAGAAGCTGGCAGTTTTCTGAGGTTCTACAATAGAAAGGTCTCGAACAAACTATCTATCTATCTACAGTATCTGGGATGCAACGCTTCTCTGTATAATATTGTACCGTCCGTTAATATAATACCGATATAATACCGTACCGACCGTACGAATACAATACATGACATGCTGGAAAGGTATGTGGAACAGCAGCCTGCCATATACTCTGCCTTACTAGACAAAGATGTGAAGAAGTCTGTCAAGGACATGGCAATGTTGAATGACAGTGAGCAGAGACTAGCAGAAGAACTCATCCAGCTGCTCAAACCTCTGAAAACAGTGACCACTCTCATGAGCAGTGAAACAAGCCCCACCACATCAATGATCCTCCGGTCACACTTTACAATAAGGGTCACAAAAACATTAGTTAACTGTTAACTAATGCTTATTTGGGGTTAGGTTAGGTTTCTAATGTTAATTAATACCTTAGTTAAGGTTAGGGTTAGGGCTCGGGTTTTCTCGGAACTGCACCCCCACAGGCTCTGCGAGTAAGTGCACTGTCGTACTGTCGTAAAGTTATCAGATTGTCTTTTTCTTTTCCTGGCTTCCTCTGTGATGTTTCGCTTCGGTTTTCTCACCTCCATCATGATATCATTGAGCTAAAAAACGCATGATATCCATAGACGCCGGAATAGTTAGCTACTACTGTGTTGTTTAAGCACAACGTTGCGCATACGCACTTCAACTGAATGCTGCGTCCCGG
The DNA here is from genome assembly GCF_949987555.1 of Borostomias antarcticus. Taxonomy (NCBI): domain Eukaryota; kingdom Metazoa; phylum Chordata; class Actinopteri; order Stomiiformes; family Stomiidae; genus Borostomias; species Borostomias antarcticus. The sequence continues at coordinate 10,981,752 of NC_140248.1, forward strand.
GGGCGCGAGTTTTAAAAGGTAATAAATGTCAATGTATTATCTTTCTGAGTAGACTGTTTGGACGATTCAGCTTACTTTTAGTAAATCTAATTGGAGAATTAGCACCAGACATGTTTGTAAAGGTCCAAATATCTCAATGTATTGCTTTAAAACAGGGCTAAACATGATTTCCCTTTACTATTCCTTTAACGTAAAGCTTGTTCTCCAGCTGGCGCTGGAGCACCCGACGTACATGAGATGTGTGTTCTGCAGGGGTTCTGGAAAAAATCTAAATGTCATCCAAGTAGACCACAACAAAGTGGTTCAGCTTGTCCCACAGGACGTCGTTTACTAGGGCTTGGAAAACAGCGGGAGCATTAGAGAGACCAAATGGCATGACTAGGTACTCAAAATGTCCCAGGGGGGTGTTGAACGCGGTCTTCCATTCATCTCCCTCCCGCATGCGCACTAAGTGATAGGCGTTGCGTAGGTCTAGTTTAGTGAAGATAGTAGCTTCTTGGAGTGGAACGAAGGCCAAGTTGAGCAACGGTAACGGATACTTGTTCTTGACAGTAATTGATTCAACCTTCGATAATCAATACATGGACGTAAACCACCGTCCTTCTTAGATGCAAAAAAGAACCCTGCACCCACCGGGTAGGAAGGCGGTCGGATGATCCCAGCCTCAAGGGAGTCTCGGATATACTCTTCCAAAGCCATGCTCTCAGGGCGGGAGATGTTGTACTGGCGGCTGCAGGGAAGCGGAGAGTTAGGCAGTAGGTCAATGGTGCAATCATAGGCTGACTCTTACTGAAAACCCGAGAGAGATTGTGATACGCCTCGGTAACGAGGGACAGGGCCACCGGCTCGAGCTTGGGCATGGATGCCACATCCGTCTTGACTGGAGAAGGGGCAGACAACAAACAGTGAGAGTGACAAAAATAGCTCCAGGATATAATACTGTTAGTCCTCCAATCGATATGGGGGTTGTGTATTTGGAGCCACGGACTACCGAGCACCACCGGGTTAGACGAACAGTCGGTAATGAGAAACGTAATGAACTCACGGTGGTTCCCGGAGAGCAGCAGAGACATCGGCAGGGTTTTGTTGGCCACCAGGTCGAGGGGATTACTAGCCAACCCCTGTAACTGTATCGGAACCGCCAAGTGCCTCGTCTCCAGCCCCAGGTGCTTTACCAACCCACGGTCATTGAGGTTGGCATCCGAGCCGGAGTTGACGAGAACCGGAAGGTGGGTCGACTGAGCAGGACCAAGTAGTGTGGCCTCGAGTCGGGATTGAGAGGTGGTTTTGGGAGAGACTGGGCTCGTCAGTACCTCCTGGTCGACTGACGAGTCTCCCCTTTTACCGCAAGGTGGGGACAGGCATCACGAAAATGACCGGGCTCGCCACAATACAGGCATAGTTTAGCCTGCATCCGCCGGTCTCTCTCCTCGCGGGGAAGGTGACACTTGTCCAGCTGCATGGGCTCCGGAGCCGCGGCTCCATGGACCTGGAGTTCGGCCCTTCCGGGCTGAGAGCGCTCCGAGGCGCCGCTGGTGGAGGACAAACCGGAGGTGCGACCAGCTCTCTCCCTGCGTCTCTCTTGGATCCAGTTGTCTACCTTGATGGCCAGAGACACGAGGGCATCGAGGGTCTCTGTCTCGGGGTGGGACACCAGTTCATCCTTCACCCCCTCTCCCAGGGAGTTCACGAAGGCGCACTGGAGGGCTTTGTCATTCCACCCGCTCTCGGACGCGAGGGTCCTGAACTCTACTGCCATAGGGTCCTGAGGATCCTGAACTCTAATGCGGGACCCCTGGCGGAGGGAGAGAAGACGTTTGGCTGCGTCCTTGCCTTGGACAGGATGATCGAAACGCCATTCCGCCGATGCCCAGGCCAACGCATCGCCCTTCAGAGCCCCGATGAGGTAGGCTATCTTAGACCGCTCCGTGGCGTAGGTGTAAGGGTGTAACTCAAAGACCAGGGAGCACTGTACCAGGAAGGGTTGGCATGATCCTAGGTCCCCCCCGTACCGTTTGGGGGGCGGAACAGATGGCTCCTGTTACAGCGGGAGTGGGCTGGGCTTGGAGGCCCCTGATGGCCGCGGACACCTCCTGCATTGTCTCGGTGATCTGAGCGAGGGCATGGTTGTGCTGCCCTAGAACGGCGGCTTGCTGAACTAGCACCTGGTGCACGTTGTCTGTCTGAGGGATCCATGTTAATGGCCAGTTCAATCTGTTACGGTCAACTGTGGCTCTGGACCCCAAAGACAGACAGAGAACAACGTGGTGCTCAAAAATAAAAAGGTTTATTAATGAATGGAACCGAAGGTGTCCCACAACGTGACAAAAGAGACTTTTTGAGGTACAGAAATGTCACTTGCTTTAGAGAAGAAAGGCTTTAGACTCTCAGCTCATTAGTTGACTCCCATGTGAACTGTACAGTGTGTGAGTGTGTGTGTGTGTGTGTGTGTGTGTGTATGTGTGTACGCATGAGCGTATGTGTGTGTGTGCAGTGCATGTTTGGTTCTGTGGGTAAGATCTCCATCTTTCCAATGATGAGACAGTACATACAGACAGAGCACAGAGCCCTTTACAATCACATTATGGATGTGTTATCTGAGTCTGGAGCCTTGCTATATACACCCCATAGCGGAATATGTTCTCTGATGGATCTGGTTGCATTACCTGCAGCTATTACATAAAAAGCATATTTGTGTAACATGAGATGAAGTAAGTCACATGAAACTACACAGAGTGCTTGTTCCGTTCTCCATTTGGCCTCACGGTGCACAGCAGCACTCTGCAGGGACCACAGGTGCTGTGCGTCTGCAATTTGAGTCCATACTGTATCTACAGTACACACACATAAACATGCACGCTCGCACACAATCATGCACACTCATCGACCATCACAAACATACAAGCACACATACACATACATGGACACAAACTGCCTTGCTAAAACCTAAAATGTGCCACTTCCAATGGATCCGCTCTCCAGGTGAATACATTATCCATTCTGTTGGGTATAGGAGTGATTTGATGCACACAGTAGGTGGAACACACAAGTGTTTTTCTAGAGTTTTTTCCGAATAGATGAATAGATCTGTGGCTGAAATTGTAGGATGAATATTTTGAGAAAGAGAATGAAAGAGAGGGGGAGAGAGAGGGAGAGAGATATTAGAGGAATGGATTTGACTGTGCAGGGTCTGAGTGAGCTTCTATGGAGTACGAGTGGAGAGAAGGGTCAGTACCAAACCCTGACATTCAGGACACATTAGAGTTCACATGCTAAAAACGGACCGGTGCTCTTAGATAAGGACCAGCAGCATCAGATAGATAGTACAGGAGTTCACGGATCATCTTTAAAAAAACAAAAACAATTATTTGGTGCACAGTTCATTCACTGACGTTTTGACAGCACAGTGGCTTCTTTGGAGTGAAACAGCAATGGATTTGCTCATTTATCCTCTTCCCTCTTCCCCTCGTAGACGGATGTGTCAATAGCCTTTTCAAAAGCGATGCACTCAGATGGGAGAAGCTCATTGATCAACAACATCCTGCTGTCTCTCCTCAGCGGTTATGTTTATCCACTGAGTTTTCACCTAGAATGGGAGAAGTGAAGAATTCTCCCTGGGCTGGGCTGCGTTCAAATTCAGCTAACAGAGGCGAACGTTCGTCGCAAACATGTTTTCTCCAAACGGTCACATTTGAACGGCTTTTAATGAACGTTCCAAATAGTTCGCATAAACGCAACAATCCCCATGGGAGCACATCTCCAGTAAGGTCCTGGGTCCATTGTGATCCTCGTTCTGTTACTGGCGAACTACCTCTCCAGACTGTTAGCTTCTGTTAGAAAACGTTTGCGGCGAACACAAAGCTAACGGAATATAGTTCGCTAACGTTCGCAAACGTTCGCTATGTTCGCTGAATTTGAACGCACCCCTGTTGTCAATCGTGTGTGATTAGCGAGCAGCGTCCCAACGATTCTCAAGCCAAAACGCAACTTGTTAGTGTGAATGCTTTAGAGCATTCACACTATTGTTATCCAGTTCCTTATTATTCCACTTCCGTATGTTTTTTGGCTGTCTGTAGCTCCTTCATACTTTGAGCTACTGAAACCATTCAAGTATCAAAATGTTCAGCTTGTTAAGGACACGATGGGACTTCTTTCAGATTTTTTTTTATACCTTTTATACTTTTAAAATTATTCAGCTTTTTCAAAAAAAAATTTGAATGGAAGTCTATAGGGGAGTTTTGAAACCTTCTTCAGCCTTAAACTCCTTCATGCTTTGAGCTACAGAAAACATTCAACTATCAAAATGTTATTTAAGGTCATTATGGGACATCTTTCAGATTTTTAATAACTTTCATACTTTTGAAAATATTCAGCTTTTTTCAACATTTTTTTTTTTACAATGGAAGTCTATGGGCGGACATTGAAATCCTCTTCAGCTTTGAAACCTATCTCCTCCTTCATTTTTTGGTCTAGAAACCTCATTCAAACTTTAAAATGTTCAGGACCTTTAGCTGAGTAAAATTCTTACTCAGATTTTTAAAATTCCTCATAGTTTTTATGTTATTTAAGTTTGTTTTGGACCAATGTTTTGGAACATTGAAGTGGATGTGTGGAATGTTCAGTTTTTAGAGTGTGGCAGCCTGTTTTTTGAAAACATCTACACGTTTTGTAAACTGCTGTCGCTCCTACAGTTTTAACAGCTCATACACATATTATACATTAAAACTTTCACACAACTGTGCTGATTCGTACAATGTAAGGATCTAAGCCATGTGACTTATAGTTTTCGCTGTATGACTATTTGTTCGGCAACTGCCCTCCATTGAAACGTATGGGCCCACACTCTAATTTTTGAGCTGCTAATTTTGCATTTTTACACTTTTTCTAACTTGTCGCCATGCCTACAGTTTTTAAGCTACACGGACAATTATACATACAAATGTTCAGCAAGTTCTCAGGATTCCTCCGATGTCAATAGCTAAGCTGTAGCCTAGCTTCCTTCCTACAGTACCTTCCTTATATTCAAAGAAATATTCAAAATGACACTCTTTTTCAGGCTGTAAACTCATATTAATACCTTTTCTAGTCTTTCAGCTATTGAACTCAAAACTATGAGTTATGATCTGTGGTCTAATCTATTTTTGAGTGTAGTACTAGCAGTACAAACAGTAACAACAGTACAGTAACAAACACCTACTGCTTCTCACTGCTACTGCTTCTCACCTCAACTTCCATACCAGTGGGTGCAAGGAGATTGCCCGGATGTCAGTGCACTGCCCCTGACCTTCTCTGACTGGAGGGGGCGGAGTCTCGCCACATCTCCACTATCCACACCACAGACAACACAACTAAGACACTGAGTGAGCTACAGACACATGGTCTTCAATGGTGGGTGCAGGGAGATTGCCCGGACGTCACTGCCCCCGACCTGCTCTGACCCGAGGGGGCGGAATCTCGCCATCACGCCACTACCATGCCACGGACCTCACAACACAGCCTCTGAGGTGGCTAGAGACACACAGTCTTCATTGGTGAAGGCAGATGGGTAGCCCAGCGTGGCCTATACTGTCCATGACCGGCTCTGACCCAAGGTGGCGGAGTCTTGCCACCATGCCACTGACCACGCCACGGACACCACAACTCAGCCCTTGAGTGGGCTAGAGACACATGGTCTTGACGGGTTGATGCATGGAGATTGCCAAGAGGTCACTGTACTGTCCCCGAAGGGTTGTGACCCAAGGAGGCGGAGTTTCACCTCCACGTCACTATCCACGCCACAGACCCCACAACTCAGCCACTGAGTGAGCCACAGACACATGGTCTTCACTGGTGGGTGCATGGAGATTGCCCGGATGTCAGTGCACTGCCATCGACCGGCTCTGACCCGAGGGGGCGGAGTCTCGCCACCACGCCACTACCACGCCACCGACCTCACAACACAGCCTCTGAGGTGGCTAGAGACAAACGGCCTTCACTGGTGAAGGCAGGTGGGTAGCCCAGCGCGGCCTATACTGTCCTTGACCGGCTATGACCTAAGGGGGCGGAGTCTCGCCACCACGCCATTGACCACGCCACGGACACCACAACTCAGCCCTTGAGTGCTCTGACCCAAGGAGGCAGAGTCTCACCAACACACCACTATCCACACCACTGTCGCCACATCTCAGCCCCTGAGTAAGCTTCAGACACATGGTCTTCACTGGTGGGTGCATGGAGATTGCCCGGATGTCCGTGCACTGCCCCCGACCTGCTCTGCCTGGAGGGGGTGGAGTCTCGCCATCACGCCACTATCCACGCCACGGACCTCACAACACAACCTCTGAGGTGGCTAGAGACACACGGTCTTCACTGGTGAAGGCAGGTGGGTAGCCCGGCACGGCCTACACTGTCCACGACCGGCTCTGACCCGAGGGGGCGGAGTCTCGTCACCATGCCACTGCACATGCCACGGACACCACAAGTCAGCCCTTGAGTGGGCTAGAGAGTAGAGACACATGGTCTTCACGGGTGAGTGCATGGAGATTGCCAAGAGGTCTCTGTACTGTCCCTGATGGGTTGTGACCCAAGGAGGTGGAGTCTTGCCACCACGCCACTATCCACGCCACAGACCCCACAACTCAGCCTCTGCGTGAGCTAGAGACAAACAGTTTTCACCAGTGGGTGCAAGGAGATTGCCCAGAAGTCACTGTACTGTCCCCGACAGGCTTCCAAGCTTTTAAGCTATACATTCCACCATTTATTCCATCTTTCAGCTTTAAAAGTATTACACTATTGCTCATCTTTCAAGCTAAAGGCTCAGTTCAAGGCTTAAACTACTCAGGTTGAAAAGTATTTAAGTTCTTACTGTAGCTTCTTTAGGTAATGCAGTTTCAATTCTGCCAGTTTCATATTTCAGCTAAGCTTCCTTTTTTTTGCTATACATTCCATCATTTATTCCATATTTCAGCTTTGACAGTGTTACAGTTTATCTTCTACATTTTTTTAGCAGTGTATTTACATTCTTACTGTAGCTTCTTTGGGTTAAGCAGTTCAGCTTCCTATTCTGCCAGTTTCACATTTCAGCTATCCTTCCAGGGTTTTCAGCTTCTAATCTATTTACCTATACATTCCATTATTTTCCAGCATTGATATAATTACAACTTATCTTCCAGCTTTTGTAGCAATGCATTTAAGTTCTTAGCTTCTTTATGTAATGCACTTCAGCTTCCAATTCTGCCAGTTTCACATTTCAGCTAAGCTTCCAGGTTTTCCAGCTTACAAGCTTTTTAGCAATACATTCCATCATTTATTCCATGTTTCTGCTTTGACAGTATTACAGTTTATCTTCCAACTTTTGTAGCAATGTATTTAAGTATTTAGCTTCGTTAGGCAATGCAGTTCAGCTTCCAATTCTGCTAGTTTCACATTTCAGCTTCCAGGCTTTTCAGCTTCCAGGATTTCCAGCCATTCAGGTGTGATGCATTTGACATTTCAGATTTTTCACATTCATGCATTTTCAGCAATGCTTTTGCTATTCCGTTCAGCTGCTCAGCATTCACATGCATTTTCTGCAGGAAATGCTATTTTCTTTTCTTTTTTTGCTCAGGTGATGATGATTATGACGTGGTGTTTGGCTCAAACAGATCATAGTTCAAAACTGCTCACTTTTGAACAACCTGTTAAGTGAATTCTGATCGCTGATCGCTGACTGAGCGCTCAGCTACTTAACGCACCCTATGTTTACTTAACTTTTCACTGGGACATCTTTGCATTGGAGAAAGGATAATAAAGAAAGAAAAAATAAGAGAAAGAAGAATAAAGGACAAATAGAAAGCAAGGTTATTTTCAAATAAAGATCAAAAGGTTTTAAAGAACATCTGAGTAAAATCCATTTCAAAGAATAAACTTCTGAGCCATGAAACCCTGAAAGAGAGAGAGAGGGAAAGAGGAGGGGAGGACAGAAGGTACAGGACTGCGTTGGTTATGAGGGAGTGAATGTAACAGTGTAAATATAGATCTTAGTGAACTTCACAGAATCTATGTTGGATGAATTTTGGTTCCATTACTGTTTACTGTTGTCTTGGATGGGTGGTGATTGATGTTGCACTTGTTGTTGATGGGGCCATAATTGGCGTTACACACCTTGAGACTTTCTCATGTGCCAAAAGTCTGAGAATTCTTAAGGGGTAAGCTAGGGTTCTGGGTTCTCCATGAACAAAAAAGGGTTTAAATTGTGGATTTTGCAATTCATTCATTCACCTATTTGAACAAAATGAATAAGAATGTTGTTTATAATATCTGCTATTCACATCGCGTTAAATATGTAAATTAGCGTTATAACAGATGTGTGAAATGTCAAACGTTAGCTAACGTTAGCCGTTAACACCTAGCTAGCTGCTAGTTAGCTAGCTAACTGCTCCATTGTATTGTAGGCTGACGTTGTGGATGCCAGTGCGCCCTGTCTGAGAGTGTGACCACATTTATGATCACCCTATATCTGTGTGTTACAGGTATGTTTTCCTTAATTATTGTTCACTTAAAAAAAAGGGATCTGTCATGTACTATTTTATATTATGCGCTTTTATAACTTTATTTTTATTCTCTGAAATTTGTACTTTGTAAATTATACACTATACGATCACAAGTACCTTGCTACTAGTTAGGTAGCCTGTTTAATTTAGTAGCTTACATATTTATTTCTCTCATGTGCCAAAAGTCTGAGAAGGGGCTGACGTTGTGGATGCCAGTGCGCCCTGTCTGAGAGTGTGACCACATTTATGATCACCCTATATCTGTGTGTTACAGAATAAATGCTGATTGCAGACAGACCCAAGATCACGCCTCCTCTGCACATTTTTATACAGCCAGACAAAGACTGTTTATTTGTATTATTATTGTAACAAGCAGTTCTAAGGCTGTTACATGAAGAAGAATAATTATTTATTTGTCATACGGCATGCAATGAGTGCACTGGACTCCGCACACGTGTAGTGTGATGGTCAACATGAAACACACACACACACACACACACACACACACACACACACACACGAATAAGGCCCGCAATACCTGTATACTTGCTGTTTAGCAATGTGTCCATGTAAGGATGCGCATATTTTGCTGCATGTTAATTTTTGCGTACCTGCACAGTCAACCGTAGCCAATGTTCCAAAGGAAGGCAGGAAGTGCACGGTGGACACGTACGCGTTGTTAAAAGCAAGTACATCGTAGGCTTTAGGGCTGCTGATGAAATGCTTCTTCGGCTCTTAATCCAGTCAGGGACAGACAGCTTCAGTGATTGTGAAGTGGAGAGAACATGCACGGATGCATTCATCAGCCATGAAGAGATGACAGCTGACATGTACAGTATGGCCGTTTGTACAGTACATATTGTACACCACATCCGATGGAAACCCATTACTTTGGTCCTTGCAATTTCAATGCCTATTCTCTTTTCTTATTTTCTCTTCCATGTGTGTCTCATATTTAGATAATTGCTCCATTTCAAACTGCATCTCTTCAACCCCATTCATAAACAAGCAGAGAGAGAGAGAGAGAGAGAGAGAGAGAGAGAGAGAGAGAGACAGAGAGAGAGAGAGAATGCTATGAGAAGCCATTATCCCCACAGCATAATAACTGGCTGAGAGCCACACATGATTGCTGTTCTGTGTAACCACCTTCTCCTCCACAACACAGCCCCCCTGCAATCACCTGGAATCTGAGACAAGCAGGCATTCACAGAGGTCAACTACCTCCCCTCCTCTTACTCCTTTGTCCCCGCCTCAGCGTTCTGGAGCTGAGTCTATGCCACTGACTTAGTGGTGGTCTTTCCCTGTCATTGATTGTTGTGATGATGAGGGAGGAGCCACACAACCCCACCAAATGATAGCCTTCGATTCCTGCCGAGAGCGTTTTGTTGCCTCTTTACACATTGATTTCGGGCGGAGCGAATGTGCTTCTCCACAGTGAGACTTTGAATTAGACCATCAGCCCTGAAGAAAAAGGGGGTTGTTGAGATACCCAAGAGGCCAACCGCACATAATTATGAGTCTTACTCCTGCTTTCATGGTGCCTCAGGAATCATGCTTTAATGTGAGATTGGGTTGAGGAGCTGCAGCGAGGCCGGGATAGTCTCTGGCCTCTGTGGGATTTGAATGGATCATAGAGATGACTTCAACATTGAGATAAGCCATGAAAACACACACACGCATGCATGCGCGCGCACACACACACACACACACACACACACAGAATCGCACACACCCAGGGGCATCCACAGGGATTTTGAAAAAATATTTCAATTACCCCTTATATACAGTATTGATTGGTCGAGGCATCTGACTGAACATATGAGGTCTGGGGGACACTTTTCAAATACTTTTCAAAAACACATCAGTGTACTGTATGATAGATCTTATACCATAACCACACTGCACTGTTTTATGAAAGAATATAACATGGTTATCCTTGTGCTCTGTCCTATAACACTGGATCACTCTCTCTCTAGCATCTTTCATCACCGTCCTTTCTCTGCTCTGTCTTTGATATTGAATGAAACATGCAGCGAGAAACTAGAAGAAATGTCAATTTTCTTCAACAAAGTTACAAGAAACGAAAAGAAAAACATTTAAGCTAACCCGATTCCCACATAATTAAAAGGACTTCTCAGCTCAAGCAATAAGATGAGAAGGGAAATACATGTTATTAGGGGGGAAATTTAACAGCATGAATAATGAGAAATCCCAGCAGTGGTTTGGCTGGGCTGGCGGCTCTCTAATTATCTAGAATAGTGTCCATGGCACTACACTTTGGCTGTAACCAAAACTCTGTGTTAAGTGCTAAATTATGGAAACTACAGGAGCAAACGTTGCCACAGGATTATTGCTTACACTAACAAATTGTTATGTCTTTGCACTGTCCTGTCACAGCGTATGTCTTAACCCTAGTCAAATTCTTAGTATGTGTGAACCATATACATGACTAATAAACAGATCTTAGATTTTGAATCTGCCACAGCTCATCATGGAGGGAATGAGAGGGGTTGTCCAGGATGGACTAAAGTTGGTCCTTCATCCTCCTCTCCACCACAGCCTCCAGGCTGTCGAGTTGTTGCCCCACGACAGAGCTGGCCTTCCTCACCAGCTTGTTCAAATTGTTTGTCTCCTTAGACCTAGCGTTGGCTCCCAAGCAGGCCACGGCAAAGAACAGTGTGAAAGAACAGGTGGTGGGTCTGTAACATGCTGTTATTACCTTGGGGGTGTAGCCAGAGACCCACACTGTAACCTGCTGTCATTACCTGGGATGGTGTACCCAGAGATCCACACTGTAATCTACTGCTGGGCTGTCAGAACATAAGGAAGAAATGGAACATTGTTATTCTGTTTAATCTCAACCGCTCACATATCCAAGACCGAGATCATCCTTTCTGGACAACACGCTCCCTCAGCCTGCTCTGTCGATGTCCTGGGCCCCTTGAACTCCAACATTTGTTCCTGTTGTGAATAATTTTGGGGGGGTTTTTGACAGTGATTTTATATTTGATAAACAGATCAGTGCTGTAGTAAAGACAAGCTTTTTTCAATTGCGTCTTCTAGCTAAGACCAAGCCCTACCTCTCTGCTACTGACCTAGAGAGGGTGATCCATGCCTTCATCACTACTAGACTCGACTACTGTAACGCCCTGTATGTTGGCATGGATCAGTTTCCTCAGCCGCCTACAGCTTGTACAGAATGCTGCCACTCGCCTCCTCGCAGGCAAGAAATAGTGTGACAACTTCACACCAGTCCTGGCCTCATTCCACTGGCTCCCGGTCCGCTTTCACATCGATTTTAAACTCTTGCTGGTGGTTTGATCCCTGAACGACCTGGCACCTCTGTACCTCTCCGAACTCCTGCATCGCTCCTGTGGCGACTGACCCCAGGCTATGGAATAGCCTGCACCTTCACATTAGATCCTCCCAGACTTTTGAGTTTTTAAATCCTCCCTAAAATCCTACCTTTTCTCCCTGGCATTTTAACCAGTCTGCTCAAGCCTGGTTTATGTTCAATTGTTTGCTGAAATGTCATTGTTTTGTTGAGATATGTTTTTACCTACATGTAGGACCCACCTTTGCACAGCATTTTGGTCGACTGCTGTAATTTTAAACGTGCTTCATAAATAATTTTTTATTTGATTTGATTGATATCAATAACACAGTGGTGTGCCATTGTGTTCCTTTCCAAGTGTTTGAGCTTGTGTGTGTGTGTGTGTGTGCGCGCGTGCGTGTGTGCGTGCGTGCATGTGTGTCTGTGTGCTTGTGTGTAGTAAACAGTTCAGAATAAGTGTGTTTTTTTGTTTGATATTTTTGTGTATTTGTGTTTACCTGTATACTGTATAACCTAAATGTATGTTGTTTATGCTGCCCTCTTGGCCAGGTCTCAGAAAAGAGATTCGAAATCTCATTGAGCTACTCCCTGGTTAAATAAAGGTTTAATAAAAACAAAAAAGTGTGCCATCCACAGCAGTGAAGAACCTTTACCTCCTCTGCCCTGCTGGCCTAATTCATTGAATGGAAATAATCACATTTCTAACTCAAAGACAACATGATAACTGAACTGTGTTTTGTTGTTTTGACAGTAAACACAACCTTATTCACATTCTCTCCAGTTATGTATATATTTTATGTATTTTTCTTTGTTGTTTTTTTGACAGTAAACACAACCATATTCACCTCTCCAGGTGATATATAGTATTTTACATATACTGATGTCTGGTCTTTTTTTGAAACACATGACACACATGATTTCCATTTACTGTATGTACAGTAATACAAGTGATTTTGACCTTGGTCTCTGAATCTGGGACAGCATGCTGCAGAACACTTGTAATAACCTGGCAACAAGCGGAAATAAGTCACCATTCATGCTCATCAAACCATTAAATACATAATTTACCTTTTCTAGGAAAAAAGGAGGGAGATGACAGCAGGAAGGCCTTTTCCCCACTGCTGTGCATCACCAGGGTGGCCCAGGCAGCCTAACTGGGGTTAGATAAGAAATAATGAACGTGTGTAGACTGCATTCACACAGCATGTGGCCTCAGTGTATGAAATGCTCTGTAAAGCTCAATAAAGTTTGATTTGATTTGACTAGAAGCCAGACAAAAGCTTGCGCTTGTGTCTACTCAGTGCGTGTGTGCGTGCGTGTGTGCAAGTGTTCTTGAATGACTGTGTACTGTATGTGCCAGCTCATTACTAAGAGTGAGTAAAGGAGAGTGTTACAATTCCACCAGAGCCTTGGGGAATGGATTTTTATTCCAAGCGGAGGAAGCTGACATAATCATTTCCGCGGGGTGGCTCAGATCAACGTTTGATGGGTTGGAGGACTGTGGCAGGGAATGAGAGTGTGTCTGTTTGTGTAGAGCATATCTACATGTGCATTTACAATGTGTGGTAGTGAATATGTGTGTGTGTGTGTGTGTGTGTGTGTGTGTGTGTACAGTATGTGTGTACTGTAGATATCAGCAGCACTTTATAAGCAAAAGTAGCTGTTTAGACTAAATTCCCCAGAGTTAGATAATCATTTTCTTTTCATTTTCATTTATTTTCTGTTTTTCCTGACAATTTAACAAGAAACGACATCATTGGGTCTCAGTCTGACTGACTTCCCTGGCTTCCCAATCCCCATGCCTAGAGTGAGAACAAAAATGCAATGCTATCCTAAATTCTGACGTGTGTGTGTGTATGTGTGTGTGTGTGTGTGTGTGTGTGTGTGTGTGTGTGTGTGTGTGTGTGTGTGTGTGTGTGTGTGCGTGCATGTGTGTGTGTGAAGGGTCCACAGGATGTGGAGCGGAGTGCTTGGCAAATATGGCATTGGTCAGGCCAATGCAAATGGAGTGACATTCCTTACTCTCTGTTCTGAGCACAACCTGATCATAGCCAACACCATCTTTCAGCATAAGACAAAAAAAAAGACATCATGGATACAGCAGAACATATCAGCGAGCTAGCCAAATGTATGGAGGGTTGGGATGACTGGAAGCGCCAATTGAGGGCCCGTCCAAGGACAACCTAGAGAGAGATCCTCGCTCCAAATACTGGCACCTGATTGACTGTCATAGTGAGATGTAGTGACATCTGATTGGTTGTATACTTCTCATTGCCCATGCCCTGATAGGTGCAGAATGCTGGACAGACCACTGTATGATTATGACCAAGGTCCACATGAAAGTGTGTGTCCCCTTGCAACTGCGAGGGCCCAACAGGAGGCGGCTATATTACACCCGCCTGTTAAGCACTCAGTGGCGTTTCTATCTTATATGCCACCCTGGGCGAACCCCCCGCTACGGTGCTCCCCCACCACCCTGTCACCCCCAGGGGCAGGCCACGAGCCGACACGGTGAGATGGAACACTTTCAGTTTCGTTTTGTAATTAGGCTTTCCGATTGTGAATAATAAACTGTCGGCAAGTTATTGAGCGCGGGGGGGGGCGACTCTATAAGGCAGCAGCCCATACCATTGGCTATAAGAGCAAGAACCGCCATGACTGGTTTGACGATAACACAGATACCATCCATAACTTGCTGAAAAACATGCACAAATGACACTGGTCAACCCTAAATAACCCCTCATCCAGCACCATTAGACAGCAATGGCAGAGAGCTTGATGGGGAATGCAAAAGACTATTCAGACCATACTGTACAGAACAAGTGGTGGGCAAAAAAGGTTTTGGCGATAAAAATGACATGCACAACTTTTACAATGCTGTCAAAACCATCTATGGCCCAATAAATTGCTGTATTACTCCCCTGAAAACAACAGATGGTCTAACAGTCCTGAAGGACCAGAATAGCATCCTGTTGTGGTGGGTTGAACATTTGATACCCTGGACTCTGATGCAGACACCACCATTGTGGACGAACTGTCTAAACTCCCTCCCATTCCCAACCTCAGCCAGCCCCCAACCTTCCTGGAGGGTACAAGAACTCTACACCAGTACATTACAAAGGCCTGGGCTGATGAAAACATCCCACAGGCCTGGGCTGATGAAAACATCCCAAAACAATAGAGAGACGCCAACATTGTCACCATTTACAAGAACAAGGGTGACAAGGCCGTCTGTGGCTATATCCCTCCTTGCTGTTGTTGGTAAAGGTCTTGGTTAAGGTGATCTTACTGAGGCTGATCAGCAACATCACAGAGTACTTACACTGCCTTCAGCGCATCCTGGGAATGATCTGCCGTAATCGTGTGCCTCATTCTGAAATACTCACACAGACCAACTGTAGGAGTATTGAGGCTATGATCACCCAGTACCAGCTACGTTGGCTGGGGCATGTGGAAAGGATACCTCCAAATTGACTACCTCAATTTGAGTGCTATATGGCCAGCTACACCTTGCCAACATTCAGCCAAAAGGCACTACAAAGACCAGCTGAAGACCATGTTAAAGAAGTTCAAAATCAGACCAGACCTGGAGGATGTTGATGTCGGCCGTAACAACTGGCGACAGCTGTGCCTGGGAGCCGCATGCTGGAGGAGGACAGGACGGTCAGGAGACAGGAGAGGAGACTCAGGAGGAACACACCCATGGTTGCCACTGCCACTACCACCACATATACATGTCTCACCTGCAATAAGACTTGTGGCTCAAAGGATAGGACTATTCAGCCATCAAAGAACTCACAAGACAGAAGTGGATGTCATCATTGGATTTGATGGACAACCAAGAAGAAGAAGTGTGTGAATGTATGTCGATTGGGCAATTTGTGGGTGATTTGTGTTCACGACATATGACGTTATATGTCATTTGGATCAGTCAGTTTCCTGAGATAATTAGAATGAAGAAAACTGTAGGGAGCTAACCGTTAATCAAAGGAGCTAGAGGTAAAGTACGTAACCCCCACTGAGACTGAGATGGACAGAGAGAGGGTGAGAAGAGAAAGAGATAGACGGGAAGAGATATTGCCTAATGATCTCCCTGCAACCTGGATATCTGTTTAATATAATGGAGGCTCAGAGAGCTCTTCTGCACAAGAACAGACAAGGTCAGTTTCACTTGAAAGTGAAATAATAGTACAACAGTATGTAAGACTGTAAGTGTAGTCCATATTTATGAGGGGAGTGTTTATTGAAATAAAGCAGTTTTTCAATAATGTCCCCCCTTTGAAATATTTTTTTCAGCCAAGTACCCCTTGATCAGCGCAAAACCTTTCTGATAGAAAAAAGCCTATAAAGAGGTACAATATAGCACCAGTGTCTGATTACAGCAACCTTGTAGGGTCTTTTGACAAAGGCAGTTTTTAATTTATACTGTATATGCTGCGTTTTTGTCCAGCATAGTCTCGGCCAATACAACAGTGGTTGGAAGTAGTCCTAATAGGTCTTCAGATGTGGTGAATGGCTTTTTGGCCGCTATACAAGAAAAGATACACATGAAGCCTTGAGTGCTTTAGCGGATGTTGTGGAGACTATTGAATATAAAATGTGGTTTATCAAACGTATTTTTACATTTTACATTTAAATGTTTTTATTAAACCTATTAGAATATAATATTTAAAATGATCAAGTACCACCCTGCAGTTTGATAAAATGATAAATGGACTGCACTTACTGTATACAGTATAGTGCTTTTATCCAAAGCACTTTACAATGGCCTCTCATTCACACACACATTCACACACTAATGGTGGCAGCTGCCATGCAAGGTGCTAGCCTGCTCATTGGGAGCAATTTGGGGTTCTGTGTCTTGCTCAAGGACACTTTGACATGTGGACAGGAGGAGCTGGGATTTGAACCGCTGACCCTACAATCATTGGATGAACCGCTCTACCACTAAGCCACAGTCACTCCAGTACTCTAACACACCCCCAAGAACCACTGAAATAGAGTAACAAATCATACTTGTCTTTATTTATTCCATCTGGTGTTGAGGCAGTGAAGAAAACATGTAAACACACAATACTTTTCAAGTAACAGATATGTTGTCACTGTACAAGACCACAAATCCTCCTGCCAAATTGGCTAGTAAATGTCAAACAGATTCCACTCCAGTCCACCCAGTACTGTTGGCTCAAGCTTCTGGGATTGACCTATGTCTCATCCCTTAAGATATTTTTCTCCTCTCTTCCATTGTCTCCATCATATTTTTCATCAATAAACAGAAAAAACACTGGCACTATCCCTGACATTAAACAGAGTGTAGACAGGACGGTGTGACCCACCACAGCCTCACAGCTCCCCATCAACACCACCCAACCCATCCAGCCAGAAATCATAGCCCCTGTATAAAACAACTGAGTTACAATACATTTGTAATACATTTTAAAAGAGACAGGATAAAAACATCACATTCTTCATCAGACTGAGTGTGTGCTTTTCAAAAGCTTCACTAAAAGATTGCTGCACCGATACTGTTCACAGTTTTAAGACATACTGACCATAGATATCACGTCATTTTAAGAAAACAACACATTTTATCAAACAGTGTTTCTTTGATGGTTTGGTTCTGAGATTCGGCACTTTCAGTTGGTACTAAGTTCAATTAGCTAATGAACACTGTGATTCAGTGTAAGGCAGTATTTTTGAATAGTAGAAATAGAATCGATAAATGACATACAGTGTATATACAGTACATATACAGTACAGTATGATATATTTATTTATACATATATATATTCCATATATATATTCCAAGACAGCATTATGTCAGTGCCATCTTGTTGCACTCACCCCCATCATTGACAAGTGCTTCACACTTAATGATGTCTGCCTGCTTCATTGGACACACACCAGCTTGCCTACTGGCACAACAGGTCAACAGAGGATGCCATATCCACTCCACTCTGCACTGACCTACCTGGACAGACACCAGTTGTATGTCAGAATACTGTTCATTAACCTCAATTCAGCATTTGACACTGCTGCATCTCCAAGCAGTCTCCATGTTTACCCAGCTTGGTATCAGCACATTCCTCTACAACTGGACTCTGGACTTTCTGACTAACAGACCCCAGTCTGTTAAGTTATACAACCTCTCCTTCTCCACTATCATCTTGAACAGCGACATATCACAAGGCTGCGTGCTGGGCACTCTTCTGTACTCCCTATTCACCCATGACTACATTCATGTTTATGGCTTCAACACCATAATCAAGTTCCCAGATGACACCATGGTGGTAGTTCTGATCAGAGGTGATGACGAGACAGCCTACAGGGATGAGGTTCACGGCCACGTGGTGTGCCGACAACTGCTTGGCGCTTTACACCCAGAAGACCAAGGAGATCATCATGGACTTCAGGAGGGCTATAGCCATGCACACACCCCTATCTACATTCATGGAGCTGTAGTGGAGCCTGTGTCAAGCTTCAAGTTCCTTGGAATTCACATCTCTGATGATCTCATCTGCTCCCTAAACTCCATTCTCCTGGTCAAAAAAGTGTAACAGCACCTTTGCTTCCTATGGAGCCTTAAGAAAGCTCAAGTTTCCCAGGATACGAAAGGACTTCTACTGCTTTACCATTGACGGCATACTTATGAATGATTGTAACCCTAGTTCTATGAGTGGAGCATATCCCCAAAGGGCAGGCTCCTATTGGCTTGAGAAACCCTAGCCAGCTACATTGACTGAAGAAAAACATACACGAACCGATGTCCAACTAGGTCTGGTGCACCACTGTATGAGCGGGCTTCAGCTGCACATCTGCTCCTAACCAAAACTTTCAGCGAGCAGACTGTGGGTTCAGCAAAGTCTGCGACCTGTGTGGCTTCGCTCCACTCATAGAACTAGGGTTGAAATACGTAACCATCATTCTATTTCGTGGAGCGAAGCCCCACATGACAAGCTCCTATTGGCATAAGCAGAGCTTCACGACTGCACCATACACTCTTGCTTGACCTGTTAACAAAAACTGGCCAGCCAGGACACAAGCCAGGGCTCCAAGGTGAGACCATGCCAAAAGTTGGCCCAACCCAAGCACTGGCCCCTACCCGCCGCACTCAGCTTCTCAGCTGAGGGCAAGGAAAGGTGGTCCCCTCCTGAATCATCATGTCTAATGCAGTCTCCTGCTGGAAGCTGTGCCCAGCACAGATGACACCACAGAGACAGACGACATGGACAAAAGATAATAGCGGACAAAAGGAGACGACTAAGTTGCTGCCACACAAATGTCCGCCACAGACACACCATTGAACAGGGCAACTGATGTGGCCACGGCCGTCATAGAGTGTGCCCGAACAGCCCCATGCAGAGGGCGACCCACAGTCTCGTAAGACTTGGAGATGCCCTCACAAATCCACTGGGAGAGACGCTGCTTGGATAGCGGTGAACTCACCTTCCACCTACCACTCTCCTTCCACCTGTCAGCCATTAAACGAGCCTCCGGTCCCCCACCAACAGGCTCAGAAAGAGCTTCTTCCCTGAGGCTGTCATCCTGCTGATCTCCACACCACCACTCCAATAGCATCATTGAACTCATTACTTAAACCAACATGTTATTTTTTTTATATTATTCACAATATTCATATTCACACTATTCATATTTTGCACAGACTGAACCACCAACACCTTCAAATACTATAAGTTACTGTACATATAACCAACTGTACATAATGTGCATATAGGGCTGCCCCCCAATAGTCGACTAAACATTTGACGAGAAGAGTCTTACCCGACCAAGTTTTCATAGTTGTTTAGTCGCAGAAAAAACACACACCTCAAAATCCATTTGGGAGTCGCACAATTATTAGACTGTCGGCAGGAAATAATCCTAAGTGTTGCATCATTTTGAATGTGTAAAGAACAACCCCAACAAGGTGACATGCAAACTCTGCAAGCAAACATTGGCCTATCATTCAACAACCGCAAACATGACTTATCACCTGAAACGTACTGTAGCACAACTTCAGCCTGGTTAAATAGAGCGGCCATGCTAGGTGGCTAGTGACTGCAAGCCACCTCGCATGACTGTTCTAGATAGCCTAGATAGATTTATGGACTATTATCATATATTTGATTATTCCATTATGCTAAATAATTAATGGCCTAATTTACAGTTTTTCTCAATCGTTTACACACTAGCAGTGGAATGCAAGGTGTAAATAATACTATACCTTAGCACTTCTGGTTAGATGCATACACTATGTTCTTATGTACTGAGAGTTCATTGACAACAGTGTACAATATTATGCAAAACAAATGAGTCCCAAAAATACCCTGATTCTCTGCAGTGGTTGCCAGCCACCCTTACCAGACTCACAACCTCAGAGTTGAGTCTTTGTTGCAGCTAAGAGGTTGATGGTCTTTATTCAAGCGTTCTCGGACCGAATCGTTGTTGTTGAACGGCGGCACTGGCGAAGGTTTGCTCCTCACGGGGTCCGTGGCGGCTCGCGACGTCTCCGTCGTGAACAGGCGTGTCACCCAGACAGACGTGACGATGCGCTTGTATTCCTTCCTGAAGTTCCTGTTGAGCAGGCCGTAGATAATGGCGTTCAGGCAGCTGTTGAAGTAGGCCATGAAGTAGCTGACCACGAACAGCCACTCAGGGATGTGTGGAGCCACACGAGGTGGGTCTATGGCTACGGCTAGGCCAATCAGGTTTAGTGGAGCCCAGCAGATAGCAAATAGGACGAACACCACGAACATGGTGATGAAGTTTCGCATGTCGCTGGGTCTGAGGCGTGTACCCTCATCACTTTTCACCTTCCTCCGCACCTGGGTGAGATAGATGAAGATTAGAGACAGGAAATAGAGGTAGGGAGTCTTCCGCTGGCACCAGATCTTTCTTACTAGCATTTGGAAGGTCTCCATGTGAGGCAGCCATGTGCAATTAGCAAATAACAGCACAGACCACGAGAAGGAAACCTTTGAACATGCCCACCTGGATGACGAGGACCCAGATGCGTAGGTAACAGAAGGTCACCACGGCGATGGGTACCAGGAAGTGAATCACCACCACAGCCACGGTGTAGGAGCTGCTGACGTTCTGGGCGAAGGTGCAGGAGTAGACCCTGGGGTCGTAGCGCAGGGAGCCGACGAAGAAGTTGGGGACGATGGCCAGGAGAGTAAACAGCCAGATAAGGGTGACAAAGAGCAGCGTGTTGCGGTAGCTGTACAGGCGGCCGTAGGAGAAGGAGTGGCAGATGTAGCAGTAGCGGTTCACGGCGATCCCCGTGATGTTGAAGATGGAGCCGATCACACTCAGGCCCATAAGGAAACCGCTCACCTGTTTGTCCATGTGTGTGTGTGTGTTTATTGGGGAGGGGTGTGGATTGTGTGTGTGTGTGCGTGTGTGTGTGTGGGGGGGGGAGGGGGGGTCAATAGTGAGAGAGAAAGAGAGGGGTGGTGGAGTGGGGAAGAGCAAAAGAGAGAGAAAGAGAGAGAGAGAAGAAATAAAGTCTTGTCTATTATGTAGACTTCAAATATGGAATGCATATACTGTAATATACAGATAAAACAGACAGAAAGACGGACAGACAGACAGGTCTCACCATGCACTGTGTCTCCCCCAAGGACCATTTGTTGTGGAAGAGAGCATAGAGGACCAGGGGATATGGGTAGAATGCCACCACCAGGTCAGCAAATGCCAGGCTCACCACAAACACATTCCCTGGAGAGAGAGAGAGAGAGAGAGAGAGAGAGAGAGAGAGAGATAGAGAGAGAGGAGGGGGGAAGAGAGAGACAGAGATTGAGACAGAGAGACATAGAGAGAGAGAGAGAGAGAGAGAGAGAGAGAGGAGGTAGGGAGAGAGAGACAGAGATGGAGACAGAGAGACATTGAGAGAGAGAGAGAGAGAGAGAGAGAGAGAGAGAGAGAGAGAGAAAGAGAGAGAGAAAGAGAGAGAGATAGAGAGATATTTAAATTCAAGGCACTGTGTAAAACAGCCTGAGGAGATGTAGGTTTGTGTGTAGGGTGATCATGCGGTGGAAACAACCAAATAAGACAATCGTTGTACCTCCTTCAAACATGTTTAAGTTTAGTAGCCTCACAGCCTCATGTGTCAGTGGCGTTTCTAGCAGGTTGTATTATACACAACTAGGACAGCCCTCTCAGCAGGGTGGATGGTTGAATTGAATTGAAACCTTTATTGCCCCAGAGGGGAATTTGTTTAGCACACATCAAGCATAGAGAAAACAATAAAATGTACGCCCATCACCAACACCACAATGTCACCAACCACCATCATCGTCATCACCATCCTCACCAACATCATCGCATCAACATCATCATTACATTACATTACATTACAGTCATTTAGCAGACGCTTTTATCCAAAGCGACTAACAATAATTGCATTTAACGTAGGAAGAGCCAATGTACTACTACTTGCCAGAACTCACAAGTGCATCTTCTTTCTAAAACAAACAAGTGACTAAGAGCATAATCTAGTGCTGAAGGCAAAGTGCAAGAATCACAATCTAAAGTACAGTGCAATATAATATAATAAGTGCTTAGGTGGGAGGATTGTTGTAGTACTTCTTGAAGAGATGAGTTTTGAGCCTGCGACGAAAGATGGGCAGCGACTCTGCTGTCCTGACATCAGTGGGCAGCTCATTCCACCACTGCGGGGCCAGGACAGAGAAGAGCCGTGACCGTGTCGATCGACCGCAGGAGCCTCGGAGTGACGGGGCAACCAGTCGCCCTGAGGTAGCAGAGCGTAGTGTTCGGGAGGGGATGTAGGGTTTGACCATGGCCTGGAGGTAGGAGGGGGCTGTTCCTTTCATTGCCCTGTAGGTTAGCGCCAGAGTTTTAAACTGGATGCGAGCCGCTACAGGGAGCCAGTGTAGGGAACGGAGGAGGGAAGTTGTGTGGGAGAATTTGGGGTGGTTGAACACCAGGCGAGCAGCAGCTTTCTGGACAAGTTCCAGAGGTTTAATGGCTGACGCCGGTGCCCCCGCGAGGAGGGAGTTGCAGTAGTCCAGGCGGGAGATGACCAGGGCCTGGATGAGTACCTGCGCCGTTTCATTAGTGAGGAAAGGGCGAATCCTCCTGATGTTGTAGAGCATGAATCTGCAGGAACGTGTGACGGATGTGACATGTGAGGAAAATGACAGTTGGTCATCCAGGGTCACACCCAGATTCCTCGCAGTCCGAGTCGGGGTCACCACTGTGTCTTCAATGGTGATGGCCAGGTCCCGGTGCGGACAGCCCTTCCCCGGGAGGAACAGCAGCTCAGTCTTGTCCAGATTGAGCTTGAGGTGATGTGTCGTCATCCAAACCGAAATGTCAGCCAAGCACCCAGCTATGCATGTCTCCACTTCTGTATCAGAAGGGGGAAATGACAGAACCAGTTGGGTGTCATCGGCATAGCAGTGATAGGAGAAGCCATGCGAGCGAATGACAGAGCCCAGAGATGTAGTGTAGAGGGAAAACAGGAGAGGACCCAGGACAGACCCTTGTGGAACCCCCGTAGTCAGACTACGCGGTTCCGACGTCGACCCTCTCCATGTCACCTGGTAGGAGCGGCCCGTCAGGTAGGATGCAGAGCCATCGATGCCTTTCTCCTCGAGGGTGGAGAGGAGGATCTGGTGGTCTACCGTATCAAATGCTGCTGACAGGTCTAGGAGTATCAGGACAGAGGAGAGAGAGTTCGCTCTAGCGGCATGGAGTGACTCTGTTACTGCAAGGAGGGCGGTCTCTGTCGAATGGCCAGCCTTGAACCCGGATTGGTGGGGATCTAGGAGGTCGTTCTGGTCATCTGGTCATCACTGCAACAGGCATCAACAGCTGTTCAACAATTTAATGCTTCTTGGCACAAAAGAAGTGCTGGCTCGTTTTGTCCTTGTTTTGGCCGTTCTAAACCTGCGTCCAGAGGGGAGTAGGGGGAACTCTGAGAAGAGTGGATGAGAAGGATCGTCCAGTATTCGTCTGGCAAGGTTGATGGTATATTGATCAGAGAGCTGAGAGATACACTGAATATCTGAGCCATTGGTTTTCCTCCCTGCCTTAGTAACCTTGTCCAGCATGTTTCTGTTCTGGATGGACAGACTTCCACCCCAGCACTGGATGGCGAAGGTCACCACGCTCTGAATGAACGTCAGGTAGAACAGTCTCAGTGTTGTAACGTCTGCCTTGAAGCTGCGTAGCTTCCTTAAAAAATAATGTCTCTGTTGTGCTTTTGTGTATCTTGCCACTGTGTTGGCAGTCCAGGTGAGTTTGGAGTCAATGATAGAGCCCAGGTACTTATATTCCTCCACCGTCTCAATCGGTATACCTTGTAGGGTAACCGGTTGCAGGGAGGGGGACTTCTTCTAAAATCGATCACCATTTCTTTTGTTTGTTTGTTGGGAACGATGGATCGTTGGGTGGATGGGGGCATACTGTAAATACAGTACACCTCAGAACTGAACACGCTAACCTAACCTGGGGCGAGGCACAACATGCTGCACAGGATAGGACCAGGTGGAAGCCTTATGTTCCTCAAGGAATGAAGAGGACTAAGTGAGTAAATAAGTAAGTATCATAGCATTCTTGCTGGAAACCAGTGTCCGTGAGCCAGTTATTTTCCTGATCCAATTTACAGTCTTGAGCAATATACAATTACACAGCTTTTCCAAAGCCAGTGCATTCCAGTGAATTAGGCAAACATGCATGTGTCCTGAATGTATTTGCATATAAATTGGATGATATGAGCTACTGTATGGAAAGGAAGAAAAAAGATCACTTGCTATACAGCTTCTTTCTCATCATCAGGCTTGTGAACAATGGATTCATAATGATATTCATAATGATTGTGTGTGTGTGTGGGGGGGGGATTCACACAAATCCGAATTTCGCAGAAGTTTACAGCGTGAAGGGATTTCTGTTGTATGTTCGGTGAAATTAGTACTGTTTACAAGTTACTGTTGATTCGGCGAAAGGACCTATGGGGTTTACAGGACGACTTCAGAGCTTGGTAAGCAGGCCCGGCGGAAGGCGATTGGCCGCCCTAGGCAAAACAGTGTTGAGCGGGGAGGGTGGGGGGGTGGGGCTAGCGGAGATTTGTGCGCCCCTAGTGCCTCGGCGCCCTAGGCAATTGCCTCGTAAGCATAAACCATGTAAATCCTGAACTTTAAATCCACGTATATCATACTTCTTCGAGTTTTTCGAGTGTGACCATAGCTAACAATGAGCCAGGGTTATTGACACAGAACTCAGTACTGCACAAAACAGAATTATTTGAACCTGTACTAGTCAGATACATGCCAGGGAAGCCAGGAATAGGGCTAAACATGAAATTCAGTGTCCATATCCTTTAATCCTCTATGTTTCCATGTGAGTGAGGATTCCTTGTGCAGACTGCTATTAAGGAGAGCACAACCCACTATTCTGAGCCTGCTCATCACGATAGCCTTTCACTGTCTGACACTTAAGGTCTGCCAGTACACATACACACCTCCTCACACTGCACCGGGCACACGAGATCCGCTCTCTCTCTGTCAGTCCAACATTCATAATATTATTACCAAAAGTCCAGCAGACACTGAGAGCAGTGCTCTCAGTCAGAC
>NC_140248.1:11009693-11059693 GCF_949987555.1 Borostomias antarcticus
CCATCAGTGCTCTCAGTCATCCCGATCCTCAATACATGTTGCTCACTGGTACTTTCCGCTCTTGCATCTTGAGTACGTCCACGTATGTTAGTGTGGGATGCCCTCGTGACCGAATAAACAGTACACACAACTGTGATAATAAAATGTATGTTTTGTCATATACACTATATGGACAAAAGTATAGGGACACCTACAGTACACATTACACCTACAGGAGCTTTTATGACATCCCTTCTAAATGCATAGGCATTCATATGGAGTTGGTCCTCCCTTTGCAGCTATAACAGCTTCCACTCTTCAGGGAAGGCTTTCTACAAGAAGTCTGTCAGACTTTTTTCCCATTCATCCAGAAGAGCATTTGTGAGGTCAGACACTGATGTTGGACGAGAGGATCTAGTTCGCATCTCTGTTCTAGTTCATCCCAAAGCAATCCTCTCTATTTTTTAGATCTCAAGGTCAGAAAATATGCACATAACAGTTTTTGACCAAAAACAGAGGGCCCCATATAAACCTTTTTGTTTAGAGCTCCAAAAAACCTTGGGCCGGCCCTGCACAATTTTAAGGATAAGATAAGATACTGTAAGGGCAAGCGATGACAAGAATTCCAATGTACCTGTACTTGATACACATGGCAAAATAAACATTAAATTCTCTTCTATTCACACACACACACACACATACACACACACACACACACACACACACACACACACACACACACACACACACACACACACACACACACACACACACACACAGGCTTTGTCCATGGTGCTTAATATGTCTATCGGTCTTTCAGTCTGTGTAGAGGCCTTGTCCATGGTGCTGAAGCTGCCTGTCAGCCTCTGTAGAGCCCTTGTCCATGGTGCTGAGCCTGCCTGTCTGTGTTTTGTCTTGTGTAGAAACCTTCTCCGTGGTCCTTGATACAAGTACTGTATGTTGTGCCAGTCAGTAGTGCTCCCAAGCACAGCATCTCTGCACTAATACAACTACACTGGAAACTGTTTAGATTCACATCCATAATCCCCGTAAAACTGTTGTTCTGTTCCTAGACTTTCCACTTGTCCTTTTCCAAAGACAGCAAAGCATGGAACATGTTAGAGAGACAGAGAGAAAGAGAGAGAGAGAGAGAGAAAGTGAGTGAGCCCTTATGAGGCACCACTTACACTCCAACAGTTCAGCAAAGAATGAAAGAATTAATAAATGAAAAGTCCCCCCATGGAACAAACATGGCCAGCGCTGTAAGGGACTAGGATAAGCGACAAAACTTTAATACCAGGCTGAAGGGATACTGTAACACACTTTTACTTTCAAAAACCACAATCCTCAAACCGGGTCCTGGATGCTGTCTCAGCCTGTTGGCTCTGTCCACTCTGCTGTGGCAATAAAGCTGTCAAAACCCCTTGGGCTCTGGTCGGCTGGCCCGGTGTCAGAAGTGATGGAACCACTCGGTGTCAGGAGTGGATGGAACAGCACCCCCTCTCCCCCAACGGGTTGCTTTGTGCTCCCTGATCACAGTATAGTGATCATAGCGCAGTAAGCTAATACTCCTTGGCGCCAAAGAGTGAAGCGTGTGGTTGTGTGTGTGTGCCTGTGTGTGAGCATGCACACGTATCTGCATTATGTTTGTGTGTGTGTGTGTGTGTGTGTGTGAGAGAGAGAGAGAGATAGAGAGAGAGAAACAAAGAGAGATGGAAAAAAGGAGAGGGAGAGGGAGTGAGAGAAAGTGAGTGTTGCAAACTTAATGTAAAATCTTGATGCACTTCACTTCTCTAGGGTGGTCTTCCCTTGGAGATCACAATACACTATAATATCAAGTCAAATCAAACTTTATTTACATAGCACATTTCATACACAAAGGCATCAGAATGCGTTTCACAGAAACAAAAGGGGGGAGAATATACATACTGATCCTACAAGCTATATAAATGTTGTCTTGCACTTTATCTATCCAAACTCGTTTCTAACTTGCAATAAGATTAAGATATTTGTCTAAGAAGCATTCACTCCCTAATTATCAGGTAGAGACATCTCTCTCTTCTGCTCCGTCTGTCTACCTCACACCTCTTTTGCGGGAGGAAATCCTGTGTGATTAAGTACTCGCGGGGAGAGGCTTTCTCCAATTCGGCAGTAAAAAATTAGTGGAACTGAAAATCCGCAATTCACAAATGCACATTGAACCGTGGATGACGTACCGTCCTAGAACCGTGAGTGTACACCTTCCAAAAAATCACTGAGAATTATTCCCTCCAGATGGTACCGGTGGGCCAAATTTGGGGTCCTGTCTCGCACACTAAAAGGGGTGAATTATTCAGTGTGCTGTCCTGAGATTCTTAAAATTAAGTATTTAACACAAAAAATGCTGTTGTAGTGTACTGTACATATATATTTTTTATTTCAAAGTCACCAGAATGCAGGAAACAACATCTCTGGGGGAAGCAACAAAAAACCCCACACATTATTATGTACTCAACATCTGAGCATATTCAAAGAGCACATAACACAACCGAAGCACTCTGGCCTGGATATGCATGTGCTTTGTGAATTTGTTAGGAGTCCAACTATCTACCCCCCCCCCCCCCCCCCCCCCCCCCCCTCTCCCTAGTCTCTCTTTCTTTGCTCTGCTCACCCTTCTCTGTAATCATGAGGGTGTAAATGAGATCAAAGCAGAGAGATTAATTAATGTATCTGGGGTTGAACAGGGGCTGCTTTTCAGAAAGGGAGGGAAGGAGGGCTGGAGGGGGGAGAGATGATTGGACAATTACGGGGAAATGTTTCGGAGTGGAGAGGCTTAGTTTCAACACAACACATTTCTCCTCAAAGCAAAATACACACAGCTTTGAATTATAGATCTGGACACACAGCCATTCAAGTTCCATTTTGAGTTTCTGGGAATGTGTTCTGGATGTTCCATGCTCTCTCAGAAAGAAAGAAAGAAAACTACAGAAGTGAGGAGAAAGAAGTAAAAAGACTAGAGTGCTGAGCAGTACTGTAGTGTGGAGAGATCAAATAACACCTTCGGCCCCAAATCATCATTCCTCTGATCATGTGCTCAGGTACAATGGCTCCGGAGTTGGGGTGCGTTCACGCTCCTCATCCCCGGAGAATAATCCTGAGATGCCCAGCACCTCGCACACAGCACGCGCTCCGTCCCCACAGGTGAAGGCAATCGTGGTGATTAGTGAACAAGCTTATGGCTGAATGCTGCGCACCAGGTCCCAATACTTCATCATCATCATCACCTACCTACAAGAACCCTGGTTTTCTCCACGCTCATCGCCAGATCTTCTCATAGAACTCATGTGGCAAATATCTAGCCAGTGTAGCCAACTCTGATTTCCCTTTGTATCTCTGTTGTGCTTTATAACCCCTCGTGTTTTATAGTTCTCTTATCACTTTTTTTGTCTTTCCATTTTCTCCCGTCAGACCCAGTGTGCAGTGCTCGGCTTGCCTGCTATCACCACCCCTGGACTGAAACACGGATTCCCTGACACCCCTTCTGGATATCGACCATTGATTACGGATTATGGATATTGGACATTGTTTGTTGATCGCCTGACCCCTGCTCTGATTATCGTTTTTTTTTTTTTTTTTTTTTATATATATTTTTATTGAATGACAGGTATTTGAAAGTCAATGTACATTCAGGGTCCACATTTTCCCCTTTTTCTCCCCCCCCCGGTCCTATACACAATTTCTACTACATTTACATTGAAAACAAGCATCGAAACAAAACTAAATTATTCACCATCACATGTCCTAAAAGAAAAAAGACAGAAAAAAAAGAAATCAAAGACAGAAGCAACAGCCCTTCCTCAATGTAGTGGAAACATCATTCAGTGTTACAGAAAAAGCGAAACAGCCCTGTAGGTAGCTTGCAGTGTTCAGTGTCATCATCAAATTGGACATTAGAATGAGTACCTTAATTGTCCTGTAGTGTCTTTAGTTTAGTCATGTAATTAGTCATAGGGCCCCAAACAGAATGCTTTATAAAACATTCTTAAAAGATCTATAGATCATTGTCAGATGTTATTGTGGGCCCTAATCTAAAGTGAAGACTATTCATTATTTAGAAAGGTCAGTTAATGCTTATAAATTATTTGTGGACTTATTACTCACCTGTTATGAATGATCCGACTTTTATAAATAGACACCAAATTCCTAGACTTCTTATCATGTTTAACAAATTATTTGTTAGACATCCATTAACAATATATAAATCATTTGCAGATGCTATTGTGTGCCCTAATCTAAAGTGAAGATTATTCATTATAAACAAATGTCTAATAATGTTTGCTAATTATTTGTAAACTTTTTCCTCACGTTATAAATGTCGTAGACAGTTTTGGTATCCATCCTTCTTTGTGACATCAGTGAGAGAATAGTGCGTACTGTATGATGTATATATTTTATTAACAAGACCCAATATTGTTTATAAAAAAGGGATTAAATCTGACATTTCTCACACTGACATGGTTTCTCAACTGTGTGGATTCTTCTAAATATAAATGGAGGCAACAAGAAGCAATACACAACAAAAACATTGTTTATAAAAAATAAACATTCTGAACAAGTCTTTCAGACTTTCAAAAGCAACTAACGCAGCACAGGGCAGATGAGCAACACCTCATCTCTCTCTACCTCTCTTGCCAAACACAATCTACAAGTCCACACCACAGAGCCCCCCCCCCTCTCCCTCCCACCCACACCTTCCCTCCCTCCCTTCCCTCACCACCTGCCCTTCCTCCCTGCGTGGATTCTTCTATGACATTTCCACACTGCGTGGATTCCTCTATGACTAACAAAAGAACATTCTTTATACAAATACAAAATATTGTTTATATATATATTTTTAAAAAGTCACTTTTGACACTCCTCACACTGACATGGTTTCTCTGTGTGGAGTATTCCCTTCTGACTATCTGTACTTTACTTTACTGATATCATGAAGTAGTCGACCTAGGGGACCATGTCGATGTTTCCTAGCAAGCTACTCATGCCACTCAATGACTGCCAGGTGGTCTTTCAGTAGCTGCTCTGTGTGGTTCCCCCTCAATCTCCACACCCTCTCCTTGTAAGTTCTCCAGGCCCTTTCGATGTGCTGGGTGTGGGCCCCTGTTTCTGCATCAACATATGCTACACTGTGGTTCACTGTGTAATGTCTGTAGCCAAGCTGAGGCAGAGCATTTCTGTATGAAATATACTGAAAATGGAATGATATACGGTCTCAGGTGTGTGTTACAAAGTATTATACAATGGTGTAGATCCGGTCCATTGTCTCTATTGGTCAGTTTGCATTCCAGCCGTGGCGATAACCACGATATCCCCACGCTAAAATGGCATGTTTGCACATCTTTTAATATCAATCCACCTCTTATTAGTAGCCGTGGCAGTGTCCAGATCAATGTTTACAAAGATGTGCTGTAGCATTGTGGCAACCGTTGTATAAAAGCATTATGGAACTCGAAGCCGTGGGATGTCACGGATATCGCCACGGCTAGCGGGGTGTAACGGCACTCTGCTGCGCGTCGTGCCTAACTTGTCTGCTTCTCGTTCCATAATGCACACCTGTTTATTTTTACAACAATGTTTTTGTTGTGTATTGCTTACAATGTTTTATTGTTGCCTCCATTTATATTTTATACATTAAGAAGAATTATTGTCTTTGAAATCGAGAGTTTAACATGTTTTTGAAAGATTTTTCAAGATGCCCACCCACATCCATTGTACAGGTATGACCAAAATGGTGATAGAGCAATTATCAGACTTTCTCAAAAGTGCTAGTTTTGTCAACGTTTTGATCTGAACCATTGTATATGATCATAAGTAACCTTAAAACAGGGCTAAACATGCATTTTCCCTTTACTACTCCTTTAAAGTTGCCGCTGTTGCGTTGTTAGGAGACGTATACAATGACATGACGCGGCTCTGGTCGGTGGAAAGGCAAACAGGTTTGCGGGAGATTCGCAAGTTGAACCAGCTCCGAACCGGCACCAGCACCAGCCCAGAACCAGAACCAGGTTCGGATTGATGGAAAAGGGGTATGATCGAGAAGGCCCAACTTGGTCGCTTATGGAATTGCAGGCTAGTCTCCTAACCTCCCCTATATCTCTTCTGACCTCTCCATTGCATCTAGATCCAGGTACATACATTAAAAATTCCAGTGTTAAAAATTCCCTTAGGATCCGGAACCAATTTAGAAGTCATTTTAATCTTAAGCAAGCAAGCATCTTTTCCCCGATCACATTTAACCATCTTTTCTTGCCATCACAAATAGACTCGGCATTTAAATTGTGTCATAGAAATGGTCTTATTTTCTTCTCTGACCTGTTTATTGATGATAATTTTAGTACATTTGACTACATGTGTAAAGACAATAATATCCCCAGGACACACCTTTTTAGGTACTTGCAGGTCAGGAGATTTGCTAAAAAGCATTTTCCATCCTTCCCTTCTGCTCCCCCAGTCGATCCGGTACATAATATATTAGATCTTAAGCCATATGGGAAGGGCCTAAGCTCCAAGGTGTATACTATGATCCAGCACATTAAGCCTCTCACCTGGGCTGACAATAAAAGTGCTTGGGAAGAGGACATTGGGGTAACATTGTCGGAACGAATATGGGAAGACAACATAGCGTGCATTCACACCTCATCCCTCTGTATAAGACATGGACTAATACAGTTCTTCACCGTCTGCATTTTTCGGTTGCTAGATTAACTAAAATATACCCAATGGTAAATCCTGAATGTGCCATATGTTTTGGGCATGTCAGGCGTTGAACTGCTTCTGGAACCCTATCTTTGAAGCCCTTTCGCATATGTGTGGTGCAACGCTTGCCCCCAACCCTATCACTGCCATTTTTGGTGTGATAAAGTCAAAAGGAAATTTAACGGTTTATCAGGAAAAGGCTATTGCATTTGCATCCCTTATAGCCCGCTGTACCATTCTTCTTAAGTGGAAATTTGAAAAGCCCCCTTCATTTATACAATGGGTCAGGGAGATGATGGCTTCTCTGCAATTAGAGAAAGTTAGGTACTCGGTATGTGGGTCTCGAAAAAGGTTTTATGCAACTTGGTCCCCTTTTATTAGTAATGTGGAAACTCTGTCTTTTGAGTTCAACCAGTTCTTCCATTCATATAGTGTACATGGCCATTGAAGTAGCACACAAGTCTGTTTCAGAAACCATTGTTTATTTAATTTTACACCTACAGTATTTATTTTTGTACTGTGTTTGGTTTATTGTCTGATTATTGTCTGATTACTTATCTGTATGTACTGTAGGCTACTGTATGTATGTACTTGTGTTTGTGTGTTGACCTTGTGTCACGGCACCGCCGCGTCAGCCTCGTCCACCTCCTCAGCCCTCTGACCCCGGCCCGAGCCCCGGTTCTGACGCTGGTCCCAAGCCTGTCCCCGTCTCTCCAGTGCCGGACTCCGTTTCCCCCAGCACCTCCCAGAGCCTGCAACGGGAACTGCGGGCACGTCTGCGGTCACAAGCCAGACACGCCCCCGATCCACACCTGCCGTGCGTCACCTTGATTGCCTCTCCTCCACACCTCAACGCACCTGGTCCTGATCAGCCAATCGCCAGCAGGATAAGAAGCCGGTCCACACAGCCCTCTGTGCCAGATCGTTGACTCACCAAGTTGGTAATTAGCGGCTCCAGCCTTACCTAGCCTAAGATTCCCTAAGCCTCACCTTACCCTGTTCTCCCTGTTTTCCCAGTATCCAGATCCTGCCTGACCCACGCCTGTACGATTACCCTGCTCCTGCCTGACCCACGCCTGTACGATTACCCTGCTCCTGCCTGACCCACGCCTGTACGACAACCCCGCTCCTGCCTGACCATCGCCTGTACGACTACCACGTCCCCGCCTGACCCACGCCTGTCTACGGACCACGTTACTGCCTGCCTCTCCCCGGATCTCAATAAACGTGCCTGCGGGCTTTCACCCCAATCGTGTCTGCTCTTGGGTCCTCCATCAAAACCCTAACACCTTGGAAGGGAGGGGTGTGGGATTAAAAAGGAGGGGCTAGAATAGAAAATGTCATTGTAAACTTGCACCAATTTCTTCTGTGTGGAAAAATCTCAATTAAGTTCATAAAAAAAATAAAAAATAATAACCTATCCGAAAGAAGATCACAGCTTTAGAAATTGAACAATATAATGACAGCCCTTGTGTTGCTACTGACGGTATGAACGCCTAGTTGTTGTGACAGAATTTCTCTCTCTGAGGTAAAAAGGCACCATTATGCTGCCATTTGGATTTCTCTACCGTCCCTCAAATGTTGTGTAATGAGAACTAAACCTTCTAGTTGGCAAAGATGCAAGCCTGTGGAGGCTTCAAGAGGCAGGGCACTGTCTAACTGTATTCAAGGCTTTTCCCGGTGGAGAGAAAGAGAATATGAGCTCACAAGATCAGGGTGGTCTCACAAGCAATAGCTCAACTCTGGTACCAGCCCCCTTTGCCTGGATTTCAGACAAAACTCTTAGTGGACATGTGGAAGACTGTAGAAGTGTGAAGAAGTGTGATTATCTATACTATTTTGACACTAATGACTTTGGTGGGGACATCACACTCCCATAAGAGGCTACTTTAGTGATAATATGTTATATTATGTTGTATGGGTTAATTTTGTATGCATGTCTAATGTTCTTTAATAGTGGATAGTTTCATATTTTAGTGCTGTGCATTATGTTTTGTTAATATAATTATCCACCCTGAGCAGTGCTATTAGTGAGATGAAAAGTTCTGAAGAATGGTGCTGTGTATTTTAAGACAATAAATCTTTTGACCGTTACGTAAATATGAAGCATCACAAGTTACTGAAACTTATCATGACACTATCTTAAACAGCCACATGGATAAGAACTCACTATGAAAATGAAGAGTGTTAAATCAACTGTCAGCTTGCTTCCAGCCTTGGATTTGTGTTGTGAGCTCAAGTGAGCCATGTAAAGTGCAACTCAAAAGTGTTGTAATACATGGTTGAAGTTTTCAAATCCATCATTGGCAAAACTCCATCACCCCCTTCTGTTCCCTCTGTTTCCAATCTGCTGCCTCCATTGACTGGAACAATCTACAAAAGACACTAAAACGTGACACCCTCATCTCAGTACCCTCCTTCAATAATCTCCTACACGGCTTAATTTCTGATCACTGCACCTGTTTTTGATATAATCTGCCCTGGTCCACAGCAACCTGTTTGTTTGCACTGAGTCTTGAATGCTTTTAATTTATTTCTGTAAGGTTGTGTATGTGTTTTTTTATTTTTGTACTGATTCTTATTGTCCATTTATGTATGTCTTTCCATTTGCTTAGGATTTTATGTGCTCCGACCTGTTCAACCTCTGCCTCTTGGCCAGGTCGTCATTGTGAATGAGAATTTGTTCTCAATGGACTTACCTGGTTAAATAAAGGTTAAATAAATAAATAATAAAATAAGTAAACACATCGATAGGAATTAAGCAGCAGTCAAATCTATGCCCTAATTGGCCCCCAGGTGCCACTGATAAGGGCATCCCACTGCTCCTGGCTGCCGTTGAATGAAGGATAGCATGGATGCGTGTGTGTGTTCTCAGTATCACCGCTCCCTGCAGACACACGTGTGTATAGTGTGTGTGTGGGTGTGTCAAAAACTGCAAGACTTATAAACTTGGGATTTACATTTTCATATTCTCACATGCCTCCTCCCCGTCGCTTAACTCCACTCAAGTTACAGTGTCTCTGAGAATCCCTGAGATCTTTCTCACCTCATTAGTAAGGCTTAATTGCCTGACAAGAACATCTGTTATTGATTGAAAGGCATGTGTTTTACAGTCTTCCTCTTTTAATGTCCCTCTAAGAACCCTCTCAGCTGTGTAAAATACATGAGGAGAGAGGTAGTACCTACCTACTTACCTACCCACCTATTCACACACAAATCTATGCTCTGGGATTCGACCGCTCTGACCATGCACACGGCTTCACAGCAACAAGTTGGTATCTGGACATGGTGTGAAGGCTGGGAATTTGCGTGGGAGTGTGAAATGTTTGACGCTCCCAACCCCCCCCCCCCCCCCCCCCCATCTGAGTATGTAGCACACAATACCACAGCCACGTATTGTGCATAACGAGGGCACCCAGCTGCCTCTCAAACAGTTGCAGCCTCCCTACACACAGGAGAGGAAGGGGAGGGGAGAGACAGCAGGAGAGGGGAGGGAGAAATGATGGAGAGGAAGATAATCTTTATTCTGGCACATTTTCCCTCTGACACTGGCCTCGACCAAACAGTCAGAGGGGATATTCTCGGTGGCCATCACGCAGAAAAGGAAGCTGTCCTCGGAGAAGAAATGAATCCCGCCCCCATCCTGTCTCTTTTCCTGTCACATGGATCCAACTGCTATGGTTTGTGGCTAAAGACAGGCCTCTAGCACAGAAGGGGCAGGTGTGTTTCTCCTGCTCTCCACCCCCCCCCCCTCCCTCCACCCCCCTTCTCTCTCCTCCTCCCTAACTGTTTTCTCTGCCCTCCCTAACTCTTCTCTCCCTCTGTCTCTCCCTTATCTCAGACACTCCCCTATCGGCGTCTCTGGGGATATCACACTATGGCAACGTACCTAATTGATCTCTCTCCCTTTCTTTCTTCCGAACTACCTTCGTCTCTCCTGCCACCTTCTCCTTTCCTGCTTCCCTCTCCTCTTTTCCCTCTCTCTCTCTCTCTCTCCTCTCCTCCAGCCCTCCCTTGTTCCATCCCTCTCTTCACTCACAGTGGCCCCGGGTTCTTTAGAGACAGTTACATAAACCTCTTCAAATGCTTGTTCAATGGACATGAAGGGATTTAGCTGGGGAAGGGGATTTGTGTGTGTGTGTGTGTGTGTGTGTGCGTGTGTATGGTTGTGTTAGTGTACAGTATAATGCCTTCTGTACCATACAGTTTGTTGATGGTGATAGCATATGGCAGCTCCTTCACTGTCCCTCTCCTCTCACAGTGGGGTGTTTTCAACTTTCTGCTCCTTCTCCTCCACTATCTGTATCACCCTCCTCCTCTTTTTAATTCTTTACCCTTGTCTACTCCTCTCCCAACAGGGAATGAGAAGATCAGCCAGAGAAGAGAGATGATTGGGGGGAGGACAGACAGACAGAGATAGAGAGAGAGAGAGAGAGAGAGAGAGAGAGAGAGAGAGAGAGAGGGGGAGACGTAGAGAAAGGACAGAGTGAAAGAGACTGAGCCGATGTATTCTAAATTGAGAACAAAGTCCCCCAGACACAGGGGTCTGTTCCCATGCATAGTAGATCAGTGGAATGCATCCTAATATGGAAAGGGACATTTTCCTTGTATGGAATCCCTTGTATGGAATTTCATCAAGACAGTCACAGGCGCTGCACCTGAATGCCATCCATCTCTCTCGATCGTTCTGCTTCTCTCTCTGCCTTTCTCTTCTGTACTTATTACACTCCTTTCTCCTTCACCCTTTCTCCTTCCTGCTTGATCCTATCCCTATCCACCATCCTCAGCAGCCTTTCTCCCTGTCCTCTCCCCCTCTCTCTCCTTCTCTCTCTGGAGGGAGAGAGACGTGTGGATGAGGTGCTTCAAGAAACTGGGAAACTGGAATATGTTCATGGATAAATATACACACACCAGTTCTCCCTATGGTATGTCTATTGTAAATAGATGCTCAAACACACACACACACACACACACACACACACACAGACACACACACACACACACACACACACACACACACACACACACACACACACACTTGTGCGTAAACACATCTTTACTCCCCCAAACCCATTCTCTGACTGGACACAGCTCATCCAGGGAAACCATGCAAGTAGGCAACAGGAGCATGTTAGTTGCAATTGGTCTGATAGCACAATCTGCAAGCTGCAGCTTGGCATGAGATGTGTGTGTGTGTGTGCGTGTGGAAAGTGACAGAGAGCAATAGGGATGGTGTAAATTAAAGGAGTAGTAAGGGAAAATCATGTTTAGCCCTGTTTTAAGGTTACTTATGAACATATACAACGGTTCAGATCAAAACGTTGACAAAACTTTTGAGTAATTCTGATAATTGCTCTACCACCATTTTGGTCATACAATGGATGTGGGTGGGCACCGTGAAAAATCATTCAAAAAACATTAAACTCTCAATTTCAAAGACAAGAAACTCACTGAGTAGTCTGACATATAATTCGCCATAAAGTAAGATTCTAGTTCA
This sequence comes from Borostomias antarcticus, assembly GCF_949987555.1. Taxonomy (NCBI): domain Eukaryota; kingdom Metazoa; phylum Chordata; class Actinopteri; order Stomiiformes; family Stomiidae; genus Borostomias; species Borostomias antarcticus. The sequence goes on from NC_140248.1 coordinate 11,021,902, forward strand.
TCTGGAAAGGCTTTTTTAAATATTTAGCATAGAACTATTTAGTCGCAGCACATTTTATGTATTTTACGTATGTAAACTTCCGCTTGAACTGATTCCGATCTCGCGCAATGCCTTGAAGTAGTTCCGCTTCCTGAATCCCCTCTGCGGATTGATCTACACATCTACAACGGTCGCTTCAATACAAGTCAATGGATTTCATAAAATGATCAATAAAACCCTACAGGATTCATACTTTGCGGTGAATTTGATGTCAGAACACCAACGGACACCAATTACCCGCTAGGGGAGCTTCTTGTCTTTGAAATCGAGAGTTTAACATGTTTTTGAATTATTTTTCACGGTGCCCACCCATATCCATTGTATGACCTAAACGGTGGAAGAGCAATTATCACTTTCTCAAAAGTGCTAGTTTTGTCAACATTTTGATCTGAACCATTATATATGATCATAAGTAACCTTAAAACAGGGCTAAACATGATTTTCCCTTTACTATTCCTTTAAGCATGATGAAAGCGTTAGTACTTTGAAGTGTCTCTCTCTCTCTCTCTCTCTCTTTCTCTATTTCTCTGTCCCACATGCGAGCACACATACACAAGTCTCTATGCCATGACTGAGCCTGTCTCTTTGCTTCTCTTCAAAGCCTCACATCATGCGCATGCCTTAAAAAAGACACGGCACACACAGACAGAAATACATGCGATTGTTGAGGAACATGCTAACTTCAGATCTAGAGTGATTGCAGGGAAGTATGCAAGCAATGCCTGAGATAGAGCACAGTCAAAGCAATCCTCAATCCCTTGACCAGCACAGGCAATCTGGAAGATACAGCTCTTCAATGGAAGCACTGAGACTGGAGAGAGAGAGAGACAGAGAGAGAGAGAGAGGGGGGGGGGGGGGGTGAGAGGGAAGATAAGCAGGGGGGTTGCGGGATGGAATGAGAGAATGCAAACCAGCAACCCAGAAACATGTTGAATACCTATCCATTAGCCATTCATATAAATGCCATATATATGGTTATGTATGTCTTTGCGTGATGGGTTTTGAGTAAGAGCAATGTTTTGTCATGCAAACGAATAATCCACAGACCTGGAATGAAAAGTTTCTGTTTTCATACACAGGGGTTTGCACTGAACCACCTGGGACTCATTATATATGGAGCTTCTAGTTTGAGTCAGGGTATCCATACTGATGCATATTCATGAGTGTTACCAGTTTCATATAGGCCTACTGTACACGTAGACACAGACACACACACACAAACGCGTAACACGTAATGTCATTTACATACAGTATGGGGTCCTACAACCCAAACACTAGGCTACTTATTCAGCTCCTGTGAGACTAAACTAAGTTTAATTTTCCGGTTTGTAATTATCTACTAGATTATTTAGGCTACTGCTGACATCAATAGCCCCTGGCTAATACCACACATGCATGCACACACATGCACGCTCGCACTTGGGTTGCAACATTTCGGGAATATTCAAAACTGGATACTTTCCATGGGAATTAACAGGAATTTATGGGAATTAACAGGAATTAACTGGGAATTTTGGGGTTATCTATACCAACTTTATTTACCTTGTCATAAACAGACATAAATATTAACATTTTGTTTTGTTATAAGCAGACATGCAGGCAAACATTTCTAATACACATTTTAAAAATGACATTTTTTGCTTAATCTATTTGTGATCAGAACTTTAATGGATTCTACAGCCCTCTGTGCAGGATGCTAGGAATTATCTGTGCATGTGATGGAAGAATGCACTGCACATGTGATCGATGAATGCACAGTACAGGGTTGAAATTCAACTGAATGTGCATTAAATCAGGTTATTTTAACCAAGATTATGAAAGTTGCAAGATATAGAATTGCATTATATGTTTTTTCCCCCTAGGCTACATTTAAGTTCCCTGTTATAGGGGTATGTGGTGGTGCAGCGGTCTAATGCATCATGTTCCGGTGCAGCTTCCCACCGGGGACCGGTGGTCTCGCCAGATCTGAGTATGGCCGGATCCCAGAGGGAGTGGCTTATTGGGTCGCTGCTCCCCGAGGGTGGTTAGTTTAATCTCAGTTTGAGAGTTCATCACACAACAGCAACCCTGTCTGGTGTTGGAATTACAGTTGTGAGCTGAGATAGTCAAGTCTCTCCCTTTCACATTGTTGACCGGCCGGGTTGTGGATGAATCCTCAACAGTTAGTAGAGGGTAATTGGACACTAGGTCAGGGTCAATTGGCTAATAAATTGGATGAAAACGGGATAAAATTCTAAAATAAGTATATAAAATAAAATGTTGGAAAAAGCTGTTATAGGCTACAAAAAATCTAAAAATTTCCAAAATTCCTGAGCATAACTTCCCAGTGTAAATTTACTGGAAATTGTCCACCCCCTTGCAACCCTAGCTCTCGCACACATGCACTCGCACGCGCGCGCGCGCTCACACACACACACACACACACACACACACACACACACACACACACACACACACACACACACACAGAAACTGGACCAAGACAGTTATCTTTTTTTTTTTCCCTCACGGGACGCCCCCCAAGCAAACACACACACAGACACACACACACTCACACACACACGCTCACACGCTGGACAGTAAACTATAAACAGTAGAGCTAAAACGGTTATCAATAATTTTCAATAACAGGACAATGGCATCAATTAGCTCCACGCCCACCAGGCAAAGAAAAAAAAAAGCATAATTATTTGTCTTTGATGCGGGTACGCAAGTAGGCTACAATTTGCTTCCGAGTGACCCATGTGCAGGTGAAGCCATGAATGTAGGCTAGAACTCACCAGCATTCCTCAGCTTTCGGTTCCTGTAAACCGAAATGATCACAAGCAGGTTGCCGAGCACGTCCACCACTGTGGTGAAGATCAGCACGCTCGCCAGAACCGCGATGGCCCATGTCGGACGCGTGCCCTCTTCTACCACCGCCAGTGCGAGCCCTACCTGTCCGTCCCCTGGGTCCGTCCGGTTCTGCAAGTTTGCGAATGAGTCAGGCATCACTAGCCAAGTCAATCCGAAACTTAAGTCCCCAAAGAGCCGCCGGTAACGGTGAGTCCTAAAGAACACATCGAACTCCCCTCAGTGTCTCTCCGAGAGCGAACGGGTGGTCCAGGAGATGTTCCAAATGTGCTCCAACCGCCAGCCGCCACCAGCATATAATTTAATTGGATAAAAATTGTATGCATTTGTATATCCAAGTCCTGAGTGTAAAGCGCTCAATGTGGGGTCCCTCCTTTGCCTTCCTGCTTGCCTATGAAAAGTAAGTGGGCTCCGCTCGGAATTATTTGGTGCGCTGTAGTAGGCTATAACACGTAGGGATGCTTTCAGGGAACGGAGGTCGAGCCTACACCAGACGGAGAGAGCCGCCTTGTTTCAGCCAGAGAGAGCGCAGAAGTGAGTGAGACCGCAAAAGGTAGAAACAGATCGGGAGAGGAAGCGAGGAAGGGTTTGTAGTCATAATAGTTGGTCGATCGCTTTAGAGATGTAGGCTATTCATAGCTGTTTAGGAATGAGTCTCTCTCTCTTGCCCCAATCCCTCGAGTGTGGGTCTGCCTAGTGTTTGACTTAGTTTGCTCCCACTAGAGCCGTAATGCCGTATTAAAGGAGTAGTAAAGGGGAAAATCATGTTTAGCCCTGTTTTAAGGTTATGATCATATACAATGGTTCAGATCAAAAAGTTGACAAAACTAGCACTTTTGAGAAAGTTGATAATTGCTCTACCACCGTTTAGGTCATACAATGGATGTGGTTGGGCACCGTGAAAAATCATTCAAAAACATGTTAAACTCTCGATTTCACACGCACACACACACACACACACACAGATTTGAGGTCCAGGCAACAGAAACACTCTTATTATAATAGACAGTACAGTTTAGATCGCTTATAAGCAGTCAGCTTCACACTCACAATGAAAAATCCTATTGATTATTGAAATAGCGTATTAAAAATTAAATTCTGATGTGCAGCAAAAACAGATTTGAAAACAGCCAGATTATAGCATTTTAAGGGGAGACACGGTAGGTGAAAACATCGTTTTTCAACGCCCTGGTCAAATTTGAGATTTTGTGCTAGTTTGCTTCCATAACATGTCTTCTTTCATGCTAGTGGAAATAAAACATAAAAAATACGCATTTAGATGTTTATTTTACTTCATTTAGTCCGTTAGCGTTTGTAGATTCTTCCGAAAATCACCAAAAGTTAGCCTTCTTTCGAAACGAGCCGAACCGCGGGCGTTATTTGGACCCGGTCATGTGATATATCATTAGAAAGATCTGGCTCTCGAGCATTATGTTATCGCAACCAATCCTGATAGTTTCATTTGTATCAGCAACCAATCGTGGAAATACAAAGGCGAGTTTGATGCTAAGCGTGAAATCTCATTGGCTGTTGTTGATTTCTGAGAACGTGATTGGTTCAGCGCCTCATGTGACACGTTTCCATTTCCTGATATCTAATCCAAACAATGCTGTCTGTAAAGCGTTCTAAACGCAATAAGCAACAACGACAACAGTGTTTGTCTGCAAGGTTGAACAGAAAACAAGAGAAACTAAATGGAAAGGTTTACATTTATGAGATATAAAGTGCCTATTCGCGCAAGTTGTCATTAGCCGGTGCTAGCATGTCCAGTGAGCAGCAGGGAGATGAGGCTAGCGTTAGCATGTCCAGTGAGCAGCAGAGAGATGTGGCGCGTTTGAATGAGCTGATAACTGGGTTGATTTGTCCTAATTGTGCAGGGACTGGTCTTAAAATTAACATAGATCCTCAGAATAGTGGGTTCTGTAGTACTTTGCTCTTAGAGTGCAGTCTTTGTGAGAAATGGCTATCGCAAAAGTGTCTACACATCGACTCGGCTTCATGATACAACTAGGAATGATGTTGCATTTGATGTCAATGTGAGGATGGTCCTCTTAGCGCACGAGTTAGGGTTGGGGTATGCAGCTCTCCAAAAGATTAGTAAAGTGTTAGGGATCCCAGGGCTTCATCTGAAAACGTATCAGAAACATGACAAGAGGGTGACAGGTAGGCTATTGAAACGTGTTCCCTCTTTCTCTTTCTCTCTCTCTCTCTCTCTCTCTAGCCAATATCAGAAGCCTATACATATGCACAGTAGTCTCCCTCTCTCTACCTGTGGCATTTCTACATGCATCCATAAACTGACCAAATAAACTGTTTTAATTTCAGTTGCTGAAATAGAGAGAGGTCTGGAGTCCTTGCACAGAAGCAGAGAGCAGATTAGGCAGGCAGATGTGGACCCAGAGGTAGGTAAGCTGACTGCCAATAAATGCAAAATGTTACAAAATTATTACAGTTATTGAGAATTATTTCAATAATTCTCAATAACCAGCGTTCAGTGGACAACATAAAGGCGGCAATATGGGGTAGTCTGCTTCACTGATGACAACCCCATGCGCACTAGGAACATATTGTGGTTTTAGGACAGTTTTGTGGACTGCAGCTGAGTGGGTTCTACAAACTAGCTGCCTAGAACAGTTTTGTGGATAGCCAGTGTGGTGCCATCTGAGGAGTGACTCTGTAGACCTATGACGGCGTAGCTTGATGTCTCCTATGGTGTTGCTTTTGACGATGGTTATATCACTTGTTTGTTTGGCAATCTATATTTAGCTTCTATTGGTGTTTACCCTGCATTGTTTACCACATCTTGTCCTGTGTATTTATGAATCAGCTTACTCTTCATGTTCATTCATTCATTCATTCATGTTTTCTCCATGTAAAACGCTTAAAAAAACACAAAAAGTTAGATAATATGTTTTCTCATGCATGTCCTCGTCAAATGTGTCTATCTTTGTCCATGATCTGTTTAACAAAATAATACAAGCTTTCTCAAAGGGAATGTTCTCTTCCCTACTAACATTGTCTCGTCTCTAGTCTCGTCTTACTAACACCCCACTCGTGGGCTGTACCTTGACGTGGTGAGTGGGCTTCAAACTAAACAGGTCTTGCTTCTCTATACAAAATGTCTACTCCTGGGGCCTCATTTATCATTGAGGTACGCCATATTTTACACGGTCTTTTTCGCGATTTCAGGCGTACGCCATTCCCCCCCCCCACATTGCGATCTATCAAGCCGAAAGGGCGAAAATTTAGTCGCCTTTCTACACACTTTTGTAGGACACCTCTCAGGTTGTCGTACCGATTTACACGGTTTCCTACACCCTTTTTGAACACAGGGGGAACTGTCGACGCAGGTGGTGCGTCGGTGAATTACAATGTTTGATGGAGAGAATAAGAGCGACAGTTTCTGAACGCACAATCATGTAGGCTAATAGCCCAATTCAGCACAAACATATATCGCAATGCAAGATTAGACGTGTCCTCTAACCGGCTCATTCATGGTCCGATATGGATTTGTTCCCCAAACTGAACCTATGCGCTGTCCCAAACCTTTCCGTGCTATATGTCACACACCTAATGCAGGCACTCCATCAAACGGCAATAATTGACCAATTAGATTGTCATTAATATGTGATCATGTGGACCTGTTTGCTGTTTGGTAAGCATATAAATGACAGTCCTCCTGTGCGTAATGCGAGCCTAAATGAATCCGGCGCTACTCGGCCTACTGGCCGAGATAGAACTCCAAAGAGGTGACGGCGATGGCGACTGAACCCACATAAGGGCACCATCAGTGAATGAATACGTCTATGTGAATCGCTAAAATGTGCACACTATAAATACCCAAATCATATGTGACGCTGACATGCTCATCACAAGTGTAGTGGCACGGTGGCCTGGCTCCACGCATGACTCATTCATCCTGGCGCACAGCAGGGTAGGGGCTAGACTGGAGGCAGGCGCTGCGCGTGACGGCTGGCTTGTTGGTGTGTGCATAGCCAAGATACATAATTCTTTGTCTTATTTACTTTAATCTTTATTAGCATTTTCCATCCATACGACAATACAATAAAACATAAAAACTTACAATAACAGCTTATGGGTACTTCCATCCATGCAGCTTTTTTTTCTTACTCAAATATGACAATTTTAATATTAGTGGTATCATCATACTTCCTTCTATAATCCATCCATTTTTCCCATCTCCCTTCAAACTTTCCTTCCTGCATCCTCAATGCATAAATAAATCTCATAAATCTCCTCCACAACACCCACCACTGCTCCTTGGTTGGGGGTTCCACCTTATACCAAGCCCTCATTATTGTCTTTTTACTAGCAACCAATAGTACTTTCACTAGGTATCTGTCCCCTCCTTGTACATCATTCTGTTATGTTTGCCAAGATGTACATTCAAAGCTGATAAGAATGAGAACCAGTCAAGACCCCACCACAAAATGAGGACCCAAGCCCTCAGCCCCCTCCCCGTCATGAGGTTTACCAGCGGGGCCAAAGGGCCCACACTGAGGTCATGCGCCAGCTATGAAGACACAAACAAGTAAGGTTCACATTTCTACCATTTTATTGTCTGTTGGTGGGTGACTGTGTGAGGTGTGTGAGTGCGTTTGTGAGTGAATGTGTGAGGTCCGTGAGTGTGGTAGTGAGTGACTGTGTGAGGTCCTTGAGTGTGGTAGTGAGTGACAGTGTGAGGTCCGTGACAGCATGTGTGAGGGAATGAAGTGCAGTGAGGATGTCCTGTTGGCTCTGGTGGTGTAGTGTGGTGACCTCCACCAACTGCTGCACAACTGCCCCACAACTGCCCCAATCCCTTCTGCCATTTCCCTCTGGGCCTCTAGGGTCATGAGCCTCCAGCACAGCGTCTGAGGAAGGCCAGCCCTCAGGGACCCTTGAGGCAGGGACGCTGGCAGCCGGAGGTGGAGGCGTGGGCGGTGGAGACGGAGACGGAGGCGCTGGAGATTGCACTGGAGGTGGAGGCCGGTGCGCTGGAGGTGGAGGCACTGGAGGTCGTGGCACTGGATGTAGAGGCTGCAACCGGCGGGGGCACGACCGTCAGGTCAAGGACCACTGCAGACTCCCCCTCCTCTGAGTCCCACCCCACGTCAGAGTCTGGAGAAACAATTTCAGTCATTTTCTTAATTTCCCAGAGGGGAAAATGTTTAATGTGGTCTAACATTATGAAGTGGTCATCTGTGTTATCGTTCCCTGTTTTTGGTCCTAAATCAATCATAGCCTACCACAGAATGTGTGGAATGTTTGCTTTCCTCACAGCCACATATTACAGAATGTCCGTGTAGCCTACGCCAAATACAGGATGCACGAAACGTACAGTAGGCTACCTAAACTGTAGGAGCAATCAGACAAATGTAGGCTCGTACAAATAGCTTACCTTCCGAAGATGATTTTCTTTCCTCGCATGGACCTCACCAACAAGCACATGCACCTCCGTCTCCGAAAAGTTTATCTTCTTTCCGCGTTTTTCCATAAACTTATTTGTCTTTCCTATGCTCCACGCTATATTATGTCGGTTCCTTCCGGGGTATCCACGTTGTGCGCTGTCATAGTTTTGACCATATATGGTTGAATTTGGGCGTGGAGAGGGCGGAACACGGGGCGCGTGCGCGTCCGCTCTCTTCTCCGCCACCGTCGGATTTTCTGTGGTGAATTTGGCGCAGCAGCGTGTACGCCATTTTTGATAGATCCGAAAAGCGTGTAAATATTCTCGTCGTACGCTACTTTTCGCATTTTCCTCGTTTTCGTCGTACGCCCTCTTTTACACCTGAATTTACACGCTCTTTGATAAATGAGGCCCCTGGACTATTTTGAATCCACAACATGCTGTGTTATTCAGTTTTCAGTTTCTATGTATTTTCAGATGTTGTGTAATGTTGTTACTAATGATGTGATTGGATATTGTGTTTGTAAATATTGGTTTACAATGCAAATGTATGGTTTTTTACAATACAAATTTTCAAAGCCCGTTTTCTCAAAATGAGTTATTTCTCATCTTAGGGACATCAAAACCACCACTTGAGTACCACCTACATACACCTAACTTTCCAGTTTTGTTCCAATCCATATTCTGAAGGGTTTGGCCAAGGGGGATTTTTTAAATTTAATTCATAGCCTGATTTATATAACAGTTTATCCCTAAAACATGGCGAAAATTGGTCTTTTTATGACTGTTGACAGTATTTTCTGATTTCTGAAGTGAAGAAAAGAGATATCAAAAATCCCCCTGGTCAAAGTTTTGAATAGGGATATGTGAACAAAATGAAACAAGAATTTTGAATCTGGCTTGAACCAATTAAAAAAATGTATGTCCCGAAATTATGCAAATTAGCGCATATTTAGCGCTGGGGGGGACTGGGGAGTTTGATGGTGATACCTATTAAGGATTTTTCTTTCCCTATTCACCTGGGGTGTCTCCCCTTAAGAAAACCAAATACATTATTGTTGAAATAGCCTAGTTGGCACAAACTATTGAAAATATTTTACAATTGAGGCTCCACCACAGTGATGTCATCGAGGTCTCTTACCTCTGATTTGTCCCTGTTAATATAAGTTGAAATTACCTGTATTTAAGTCAGTGTCACACTATAACCCTCTAACCTAAAGCCTAAAGGCTTCAGGCACCGTTACCCGGTATATGAGCATGATCTCTCTACCATCTCCACTACATTGGAACACCTTCAAAAGAGAAAGGTCATACTGTATATACTTTCGACAAGTGTCAGTACAGCCAGACAGGAAAATGGATCCATTAACATCAATACTATTGAGGCCAGCATCAGCTCAATTATGGATGACCCTTGGCTACTGTGCTCTACTGCCTAGTGGACTGGGATCAGTTTGACCTAGCCTCATGCCATCTTTCAGCTTTGGGTAACATGCAGAGCTGATCTGAAATCAGTTACTCTGGGAGTCCACTGCTCCATGCATGGCTACACACATGTAAGCACACACACATGCACTCACTGTACATACTATATGCACAAGTGCACACCCACACACTCGGAAGGACATACGGTATACTGCTATTGATCTACAAACCAGCATGGAACCACAAGTCACTTTTGGGGGGGGGGGAGGGCAAAAGGTTTTAACACGGTCTACTGTGAAAGATGTTCCCTAAAACGGAATGTTAAACATTAAATAATCAAATTTATACCATGGCCTGGGTTAATACTCTTTCCTGATAGGCCAGCAGACGTGCGTTAAAACCGTGTATACGCACACGTAGCACACGTAGTTCGGCTGAAGTTTAATTACCGATCTAAATCAATGCGCCGGCTTTGACAGCAACCCAAATGAGTTAATCCCATAACCTGCTGTACCATTGCTAGCTAGCCATGAACGAAGTGTTGGATACTGCATATTTGCTGTGCAACACATCCATTGTCCAGTTGTCAAATCTATTTGCCAACAAACTCTTTATGATAGCCAGATACCTCACTGTCCCCAAATCAAAAACTGTTTTTTCACTTTGTGTTATAACGTGGTGGTGCACGTTAGTGGTGTAGTAGCCAGATATGATTTTGTTCAGTCTAAGAGTTGCAGTAAAAGAAGCCAGCCGTATGGAAAACAGTCTCCGCCTCGTTTATTAATTTACAGTATACGGCATCCAAATACTGTATATCACAGTGGCAAGAGGCAATTGCTGAATTCTAATAACCCTGTTGCTTCACAAAATGATACGACACCTCCCGTCCTCGCAAATCAACTCACAATAAACGATACGACCATGGATGTATTGGATACGACTGACAATATACCACGACATGAAAACAATACTTTTGGAGTTGAGGACAATCTGGCTATCATACATAGTTTGTTGGCAACTAGGTTTGACAGCTGGACGATTTACTGTATATGTTGCACAGCAAATATGCAGTAGCCTACACTTCGCTCATTGCTATCTAGCAATATCGGGTAGTTACAGTCATAGATATATGGGTACAGTTGGCTATGGAATTAGCTAGTTTGGGTTGCTAGGCTCATTGTTTGGTTGCTAGCTAGGTCGTATCCAGGGTTGAGAGACATGGCTGAAAGAAAAGGTAACGGACACTTTCCATTTCACTTACGGTTCCAAACCCATGTTAACTATTGGATGTCATCGCTGTTCCTCCAAGAAATATGATATGCAATTTGTAATCCCATAGCAACGTGATTTAGCAGTTAGGGACTATAATGACACTCAGCAATGAGCAACACATAAATAACATTTCTTTATATTTTAATGTAGAAAATGTGAGTAAATGGCACATATTTATTTGTCTTTGGCATGTGGGGCCATGGTATAAGCGGGATAATCAACTCATAGGTGTGCGTTAAACGGTTTTAAGACACTTCACGGAGGCAACCACTGCACGCTGCGCATCGGGTGGTTCTTCGCCTCCACGTCGTGCCTTAAAACCGTTTAACACACACCTACTCGTTGATTATCCCTTACGTATAAAGGGTATTTTGTCCCGCTTTGTCATACTGTAGTTTGACACAAGATGACAATGACAATAGTAGAAGTATGTTTCCTTGGCAATTGAGTGTTGACCTTGAGTTGGAGAGTTTACTAAATTGATTGATTCTTAACGCAGTGTTGAAGGTCGTTACCTCCGCCTCAGCGACAGCGCAGGGCAAGAAGTTTTCGGTGGTGTGTGTAGGTGCGTATGTGTGTACGCACCCACACACACTACCAACTAAGCTACAGCCGCCCTGCACGCGCACTTTGTCTTTGAAATTGAGTTTAACATGTTTTTGAATGATTTTTCACAGTGCCCACCCACATCCATTGTACGACCTCAACGGTGGTAGAGCAATTATCAACTTTCTCAAAAGTGCTAGTTTTGTCAACTTTTTGTTACTCCACTTGATTTGTTACACCACTTGCACAAAGGTCATGTTTACTTGCCCGAAAAATAAAATTGCCAATTCGGTCAAATAATTTAAACAACATAAACACTGTGGACTGAACAGAATCAAATATTTTGACAAATCTCTCAGATAATTGAAAAAACATTACTAGCACTATGGTAGCTTGCCAGCACTGTGTGCACTGTTATATCCAGTCTCTGTGTCTCTGAATTAATTACAAAATTAATGTCTGTTCCCCATTGCAAACTCAGTCTAGGCCTCTTCTGTCAGGCTGTCACATGGATACACGGCTCAGTATAGTCCCCAGTATCTCAACGATAATAATCAGGCCATTGTGTACACTGCTCAGTCAGATAAGATCAGAAGGGACATTCACCAGATTGGTCAGATGAACATTCCCTCAAGTTGTTAATCAGAGCAATGTCTCCACAATGGATTAGATTCACACCTGGGTTTGCATTCACACTTGGGTACACATACAACCAAATAAAACCAGTCCAGGTCCAGCCTGGCTTATGTGCGTGGCTGGCTTGTTTCTGTTCAGGACTGGTACCTGTAGGACGGAAGCTAGTCATGCCACTGAAATAGCTGTGAATTGAAATGACATGAAATAATGTCTGATAAATTAAGATTGCTCTTGTCACCTGGACACATCAGTTGCTTCCAATGCTAATCCAGCACAATAAGAGTGGGATAGCCATTTAGCTCATGAGCTCACAACAACTAGCAGCAGCTTCCATAACATTAATGGTAGCGGTCAGTGGCTAAAGCAGTTACACTGATGATTCCTGTAACGTTAGCTATTTTGCTGCAATTGGTTCAACTTCTGTTTCTGGACAAAGGTAAGGGATAAACCCAGACAACAGAAGGCTAGCTACAGTGGGTCCCCGATGGACGAGTTGGCTGATCTCCGGTGGAATATAACACAAGGCTAGTGGACCTACAGCGGGTCCCCGATGGACGAGCTGACTGACCTCCGTCGAAATCCGCTGGCGGGTTCCTGGCCATTTGCACATCGAATGGCAAGCGGACCTCTGGCGGATTATTAGCATCAGGGACAGCGGCCCACAAGTAATCCGGAATGCTCCCGCTATTGCTCCACCACCATTCCACCGGTAGTTTATTGTCTATATTCATATCATATTCATATAATTAACTTACTCTGAACATTTTTTTGGTAACTCTTCCTTTCATAGTCTCCCAATTACTAAACATTTACCTGGTAAATACATGCAAAGTGTAGCCTAATATGGGTAATTACTGAGACCCCACTTCAGGTACTGGGTAGCCTCCTGCGGCAGTGCCTCCTCAGTGGTTCCCCTCATGACTGGGTTTTTCCGCATAGCCCCTAAGAGGGATAGAGAAGATATTAGCTCAGAAACACATTTCTGCTTCATTGGCACAGCAACAGTAGAAAAGGACAGGAAAGTTGGGAGAGGAGGGGACGGACACCTTCATGCTCCGAGGTACCAATTAATTCGGGCCATGCTTTAAATTCTAAACAGTATTTATTTACACCAGACTATTACATACACCAGGGATACTCAACCTTTTGTAAGACCCACTTCTGATTGTTAAAATTCAGAGGATCTAATGGGCTCTTTGCACAAGCTCCACTACTTCCTGAAATTATACAGGCATATTTATTTCCTGTCCTACACCATTGGATGGAAGTGATTAATCAGGTGGGCCGCATCTATTCCAGATAACAGGAACATAGTGGTCGATGATCAGCCCAGACAGGAATGAAGGTCACATGTGGGAAAAGACAATATTCAATTATCAATTGTGTTAGACTCACTGACATGAAAAGTAGACAGTCACATTACCATTGCTTAAAAATATGTAAACTGTATAAACTTGTGATCTTGATCATGATGCTGAGCCCAGTTTCTTAAGTGAGAGGAGAGCATACTTGCACTTTTTGCACGCAAGCTTTCCTCAGTATTGTGACAATACTTTTTAACCCCTTAATAAGCATTATGTGATCTTTCAATTCTCTTCACTTACATAGCAGTATTCTGAGGAGTGAGTGAATTTACTTAGTGAATTGGCTACGTTACACTAAAGGAATGCAGTCGGCAGACGTCTGTGCTCTCTGACCACCCTTTGGATTTCGCAAAAACTACTAGACTGCTTTTTATGAAACGTGGTGGAGGGATGCAGCTGGGGCCAATTTAGAATCCCCATGAAATGCATTCAGGGCAGAGGTCTCTGCTATTCTTGCACTTTGCTGTGTGCGTGGGACAGCTTTCTGGGCATAATGCTATAGAGGATTACCTTTAATAATCTGACAAGCAGCATGGGGCAAAGGAAAGGCACTGTCTCTCTTTCTTACACACATGCACGCACGCACGCACGCACGCACGCACGCACACACACACACACACACACACACACACACACACACACACACACACTGTAATAGGCAGGTTCCTCCTACTGTTGGGTAACTCCAGCACACAGTATTTGCTTGTATGTGTGTGTGTGTGTGTGTCGGGGGGGGGGGCATCTGCATGTGTAGATGCAGATGTTTTAAGCAAAGAGATGAGGCCTGGATAGTGTTTGTAATCCTGGTATTACTGAGAGCAGCATGTGGGTATAATCGCCCCTCTAACTACTCCTTCAACACCCTAAGCTGGAACGGAGGGGGCGCTTCTCCATTTCCCTCTTTTCATCTTCCCCCACTTTTTATGTTCTCTCTGTTCTTCCCTCCTTCAGAATTCTGTCTGGTCTGTCCTGTTGGAATAGAAGGGATGGACAATGAGCTGACAATGAAAAGGAAAGAAGATGCTACTGTACTGTAAGTATCTTAGTTTAACCTCCATATTGTAAACACAAGCTGGTCGCCTCTAGGAGAGGACCAGATACGGTGGAGTGAGACAAACACACAGAGCGTTGATCCCCCAGCCTATGGGTTGGATGACTAGGTTTGATCTAGCCGTAACCTACAACCATTGAATAGAAAGGATGCTTACCTAGCAGACAGTACATAAAGTACACACACACGCACGCACGTGTAACCAAGTGAATCGTGAGTCCTCGTAAACTCTTGTTGACTGAGTGTAGTCCTCCGAGGTAGTGATAGTGAGTACCTGGTGAAACCCACTCCCCTAGTATAAAGGATGTGCTAACGACCCTGACAATAAAAATAGCTCTCTTGGCATAGTTGTTAGCACCTCCGACTTGCGAGCGTAAGGTTGCAGGTTCGCATCCCGCCCTGTACCATTACACACACACACACACACACACACACACACACACACACACACACACACACACACACACACACACACACACACACACAATGTTCCATATTCCACTATGTGAAAGCACATGATGCAAGAGCATCCAGGCAGACAGCAAGCCATTTAAGACAAAGCAAACACTGCCCTCTCTGGCCTACATCAATGATTGGTTAGTCTGGAAAACAAGATACAATCTTGTATGATGGCCAGCCTCCAGCCAGCTTTTTACTAAAGGTCTGGGACAGAACAGCAGAGATGTGGATGTAACAGAAGGAAGGTCTTGGACAGAACAGCATGTGAATGTAACAGAAGAAAGGTCTGGGACAGAACAGCAGAGATGTAGATGTAATGAAAATTGCCCCAGCTCCAACCCAATTTCTTTTAAAATCCTTTCCTTTAGCCTTTCCTTTTCTGCTACGTATGTCTGATGTCTTTACCCTTCAGATTGGCTTGAATTCCCAGCCCCAAAGGGGAGCAACACCGTCACCAAATCATAATTTGTGTAAACTTAAAAATAAATAAATAATAATAATTCTGTTAATTTACAGTGGATTTATGACATCTCTTTCTCTAATGCGTAACTATCAGTGGTATCTATTTATTTTTAAAACCATTATTGGTAAACTTCCACTTTACATCTCGTCTGTTGGTAATTATTATTATTGTACATTGCATTTGTTTTGTTGATTTCTGTCTCTGTGTAAACTCGTCATCACTGTAAATGAGGAAAACCTTCACGAGTATAAATAAAGGTTTTAAAGGAAACATAAGGATTCACTGCTTTCAGTTGTAGCAGTCTAAGGGTTCGAACTATGGAAATATGACTATGACTAGGGATAATTCATGATTACCTCGCGGTTATCACAAATATGAAGGAATATGTATTTAATACATTAAATCAACTCGTATATGGGGCACCAACATTTTCTGTACAGGGAAACGGATAACCTTTATCAATAGTCTAATTTATCAATCTCAGTCTGAAGGAGGAGGTCTTGACTCAATCAAGTGACATAAAGATCATGTGATGACGCTAACACGTGATCAAAGCTTTAATTTTCAATTTGTATTTTGATTGATTCATTTGTGGGGATTTATAGAGTTAAGGAATTAAATACAAAAGTAGCAGATTTTATTACCCTTTGATTACAAACAGCATCTGCTGCCAGTAATTTATTTACAGCAAGTAATTTATTTACAGCAAGTAAATAAATTACTGATTCTGCCACAGTGCTACACTGAACACCTCCACAGTTCCTTCCTGCCTGCTGCCATCAGACTTTTTAATGCATCCTTCGACTGGTGGGATGCCATGCCATGGACTTAACTGACACTTTAGATTGAAATTTTAGAATGAATTGACAATTTAGATCTGGTTTCATTGTATCCTACTGCACTTTTTGGAGGTGTTGATTGTGCCTTTAATACCCTTGTGTATGCCTTATTTTTTAAACTGTTTTTATTGTGTTGTGTGTCTGGTTGTTCATGAGCTACAACAAGAAAACTTCCCCATAAGGGATTATTAAAGTATGCTTGCTATCTATCTATCTATCTATCTATCTATCTATCTATCTATCTATCTATCTATCTATCTATCTATCTATCTATCTATCTATCTATCTATCTATCTATCTATCTATCTATCATATAAAATAGTATCTATAGTAGGAATTTGCTTTTGGCCTCAGTGCATAACATGGAGACAACAGTGGACAGGGTGCAGGGACAAGACAGGACAGTGCAAAGAGCAGGTACAAAATGCTAGTGCAGAAAAGGATAAGCTAAGAAACATAAAATTATCTGACATATATATAGTTATCAATTATCTGACAGAAATATACAAAAAGTAGTGCAGTGAGTCAGCAGAGTGCATGTGAATGTGTGTACAGTATGTGTATATGTGTGTTTGGTGTGATACTGTATGTGAGTGCGGTGCATTCTATACAGTACATTCAGTGGTCATATTTAAGTGTCTCTCAACGGTGGCGGGGTCCATGGTGCGGGGGGAGGGGGGGGGGGTGCGGGGTCAGAGGGGGTCACGAGCCTTGTTGATGAGGCTGATGGCCGTGGGGAAGAAGCTACCTCAGTGGCGTGCAGACATGGTTCTGATGGACCGCAGCCTCCTGCATGAGGGGAGTGGCACGAAGGCATTATGGCCGGGGTCGGAGGGGTCGGCCGCAATCTTCGTGGCCCGCTTCAGGGTCCTGATGTTGTGCAGGACCAGGAGGGAGGGCAGGTTACAGCCAATCACCTTCTTGGCGGATTGGATGACGAGCTGCAGTTTGGCCCTGTCATTGGCTGTAGCAGCGGTGTACCAGATGGTGATGGAGGGGGTGAGGATGGACTCGATGATGGAGGTGGAGAAGAGTACCATCATTTTTTGGGGGTAGTCTGAATTTCTTCAGCTGCCTCAGGAAGTACATCCTCTGCTGTGCCTTCTTTGCGAGGGAGCTGGTGTATAGTCCCTGTCCCGGGAGATCACCATCTGGGAATATAGCCTCTGCTCTCCTCAGTATAACCAGCAGGCACACACCGACAGGACACATACAGGACAACCTCTCTAATCTCTCTCTTGGCGTCAACAAACATGATCAGTTGGACAGCAAACTCACTAACACAGATATAACGCAGGGCGTCTAAAGGGGGAATCAGCGTACCCCCCATCCTACTCTGCCAATTGCTATGGGCAACAGCTGAACCTAACCAATAGTTAGACTCACCCTGTGATGTATGCACTTGTACACACACAATTTCTCATAAATAATTTGCTTTGCTGTATCCATCTATGGACAAGGTAGCAGGCACACTCAGGCAGGGGAATGACGACCAGGACAAAATGTATATGGTCTCACCTTGCACACACATCAATGCATTAATTTCAGTAATACTGCATGTTCATGCTTGATCACCTGTAGGTATGCGCCACAAACATGATGAAACCACAAAAACATGGTCCTACATTCAAATAATACATTCTCTTATCTGTCAAAACACATCAAGATAAGGCAGGAAAGACGAACACAATCAGCCAGCTAGGTATACGCCTTTAATAATCTGAGGAACAGCAGGAGGCAGAGGTACTGTATGAGTCTCTCTCTCTCTCTTCCTCTGTCTCTCTCTCTCTCTGCACATACAGTACACACACATACTGTTCATACACACATATAACAGGCAAATTCCTTATACTCAGAATATTGGAGTATTGGACAATCGTTGAGTATAATCTTAGAGTCGGCAGTAACATTTCACTGTGGCTGTACACGTATGTTACGTGTGACAAATAAAGAAATCTTGATCCTGAATCTACAGTGATGTAACTCTGCTAAATGTGACCAAGGGGACCACTATTGATGGCTTAGGTTCAACTTGAGTATTCTCAAATATTTGACCTATGTTTTGACCCAGGGCATAGACTGAAATATACAGCGGCCTTCATAAGGCCAGGGTCACATTATTTTACTTTGATATCTGAAGCACATATCTGAGACAGAAATACATGTTTGAGAGAGAGTGTATTGTGTTTGTAATCTATCAAAGACTGTTGGAGGAAAATGTCAGTGCATGTTGAGGCTTGTATGTATGTTTGTATTGTGTGTGTCTGTGTGTGTGTACACGTGTGTGTGTGTGTGTGTGTGTGTGTGTGTCTGTCAACTCTTGACGGGCTCACAGGCAAGAGAAATAAACAACCACATGATGTGTACGCCTGCCATGGGAATGTATTTAGGAATGTATTTTAACTAAAATGAATGATACAGACATAGAGGAAAACATACAAGCCCTGAGGGGGAAACAAGCAGTGGATCATCCATCACATTTTATGGATTTAAGTGAAAAACAAGGCAAAAAAATGAATTGAACTGAACTGGAAAACTGAGCCTATAAGATCACCAACACAGTAGCTCTTGATGCTCATTCGACTGACAGCATGATGTACTGATATTACAGACTACTGTCCTTCATCACATGCTTGCCCTCTGGGACAGAACGAAGGTAAATCCTATTCCAATACTGGACTGATCTCAGAGATAAGACCTAGACTTCACTCACATAGATTCACATGTGACGTTCTGGGACCAAACCCTATGCTTTCCTGTGCTCTCAGTCTTAGCAAATACATGCAGAAGACTCACTGTACAAACTAAAAGAAGTTGGATAAATGCATTTTGTCAATATATACAGTAGTAACCTTTTTAGGACATGTGCGCTATATTGTACATGAATTATTAGGACATGTGCGCTATGCATGAATAATTGTTCATGTTGATGTTGACTAATTCACCTTTAAATAAATCATCTATTACAGGTAATATAGCTGGCTATGGCCATATATTGGATTTATCTAAGATATACAGTATCTACAAAGACCTTAATGGTGGCATGACTGGAGTTACAGCTTCATACGTGAGTAATGTGACATAAAACAAGCTTTTATCTCTCTCATCGTGAGCCTTTCCATAAGACTAAACATGTTGAAATTGTTGTTTTGATCACTGCATCAAAATAGCATAGTTCCAAATAGGCAGTTAAGAAACTATAAAATGGTTGTCCCAAAACATAAAGCAGTTGTATTTTTCTGCGTAAAATAGTCTCAGCTATTGTAACTGAACCCAGAATAATACTGCAGTGTTGTGGAGGTATACACAGCCTCTCCCAGTTAAAATAACTGTAGCCTCACCTTCCAGTTGCTGAATGCTGTATGCATCTATAATACTATCTGTGATAAGTGCAGGCTATATGATATCAGATGGCACTGATGTTTATCCTATAAGTCCTCTGGATGTGTGTGTGTGTGTGTGTGTGTGTATGTGCGTGCGTGCGTCTGTGTGATGTGTGTGCTCTCAGGAAGTATGCTCAGTACATGGTGTGTCCGGAGCCCATGGAGGCTGCGTGAATGCGTGCGGCCCGCCTGGCCCTCAGAGACACCAGGTTCAGCAGTCTCTCCAGCTCGTCCCTGGATCCCGACCCGGAGCCCAGCCCGGACCCCGGGACCCTCTGGTCATCATCCAGTGGTCCCCGCCCCGCCGCCTGGCTCCCCCAGGCCCTCAGTGGAGCCAGGAGCTGGGCCGGGTGCAGGTGGAGACCCGGGGGGCTGGAGGAGGGGTTGTCCCCACAGGCAGGGCGGGCTGGGGGCAGAGTGTCATAATGGCTCTCTGGGTCCTGGTCCCGGTGGGGTTGGAGGTACTCCTCGTAGATCGGCGAGGAACTCTCCCCGTCACGACGACCGACACGGCCGCTCGGGGGCGGGATGTCTCTGCGAGCACCGTGCCCTTCCCTGTCCATCTGCCCTCTCTGGCCCCTGTACCCTCGACCTCTCTCTCCCCCATACCTGCTCCTCACAGTCCTGAACCCTCTCTCTCCACCGGGACTCCTCTCCCCCTGCTCCAACGGCGCCCTCTCAGCCCTGTGGCCCCCCCTCTGCCGGCCATAGCCAGTCACTCTGTCCGGATGAAGGGAGTGCGCGCTGCCCCCCCGTCCGACGGAGAGGGTCTCTTCCCCGCGACGGAGAGGAGCCAGTCGCGACGGAGACGGTAAGTCGGGGGACTCCCAGTGGTAGGCTGGACAAGGAGGAGATGAGAGGAGAGGGAGGAGAAGAACAGTTAGAAACAGCCTTGGTCTTTTATTGAGATGGGGGATACTTCCACAGGGAAGGAAAAGACTACAGGTTGCTGGACTGTCACTGGATCAAATCTGGCACTGCATGCTCTTTATGCCAAAACAATAATGACCTAACATGGAAGAAGTAGCTTTCAACACTGGCATTGGCTTCACACAGGGGCTTGTGTTGTTAAAGATTAGGGGGCTGCCAGAGATATAATGGTTGCATGTCCTTGTGAGAGCCACCACTCTGTCTCTCACAGCAGGAAGTGTGATAATCCCTCTAGAATAATTAGAGATCTATATCAGTTATATGAATCACCTCAAAGCCCCTAACTCTAGGCCTAAACACATTCTTAGCATGATGAGATTAGTGTACGGCACAGGCAGCCTTCACTACCATTACTGCAAGGTTTTATCTAATATCACACTGATACTATACCACACAGGGCTCCAGTATGGTGTTGGGATGTGCATCCCTACAATGTATGCACACGCTCCTAAGTACGGTGGCCATCTTAGGACATCCTCAGGCAGATATTTGTCAGATATCACATTTTGTCACATATCACCAAATCTAGCTTATATCTGACAACTATCTAGGTGATATCGGACAAATATCTAGCTGATATCTGACCTAAAATCTGATGTCCTGAAATGGCCACCGTACCTAAGAGCTACAGGTGTGTTCTGTACTGTGCTGTAACACACTGTACTTATCATTTCTGTATAGAAGATAGAGCGTGCTGGCTTGAGACCCCAGGGCACAGCAGAGCAGCAATAAAAGGGTGGAAGGTCACAGAAGTGGGATGCTAGGTGTAAGTGGGGTTAGAATCTCAGATATTCAAAAGCAGATTGAGGTCCCACGCCCTTGATAAATCTTAATCTCCCATGAACCCTGCTGATTGTATTCTCAGACTGTGGCAGAACAAATCGGTGTTCTTACAATCCACACAATACTCTTTGACGACCTCCACACAGATCTCATCCTGGCGTCCAAGATGGCGGCTGGCTGCAAATGGAAGGTACACACAAGTAGATGAGGGGAAGAAGGAGAAGGAGCCTTTAATGGTGAGAAAATATCAAACAAACAACAGTTAAAGGTGGTAAAAGTGTATGATGCAATGACAGGAACACATCTGAAAGACGAGACGGGAGGCAATAAGAGGAAAGGAAATAAGGAAATGAAGAGAAGAAAATCTCTTCAGCATCGGAGATCAAGAGGGACTGCAAAAAGGGAAGTGAAATAATTATGTTTGTGAAATGGAAGTTGGGATGCATGGTCTTTTCGGGATCCAGAGGAGGAGTGTGGGAGTTACTGTAGGGGAGAGTCAGGAACATCGCTCTCTCACCTGGCCTGCTGTCAATCTGTCTGCCCTCCGTCTCTGAGACTGAGGGAGGGAGAGAGAGAGAGAGTGAGAGAGAGTGTGAACTCATCATCAACAATAGTTTCTTGTGGCTTTGCCTTGGCAGGTTCACTATAGCCCTGTAGCCCCCGTCACAGTTGACCATGACCATGGTCATATGCGGATCCTGTCTGCTTTCTTGCAGGAGCATGGGTGCCGCCCCACATTTTAGGTGTGAGCAGGTACAGAAAAATGTGGAGCTAGAAATTGTAGTTCTGAGCAAGAAGGACCATATCTCGTCATTTGACATCATTTATAGTTTTTTGTTTTTTTGAAAGTGAGAAAAATAGCCCCGGGAAACAATGAGGGAAGGAAAACCACATTAATTGTAACATACTGCACATTTTGGAATGATACAAGGCTTAATGCTAATCGGTGAAGTGTCCCACTGTTGATAATCTGGGTATCTAAACTCAGTCTGGGTATAATGGTTTTCATCGTTCCATTAAGATGAGCAGTCAGACAGGTGGACTGGAAGACTGGTACACAGATGAGCTGGCGTGTGTCTGTGTGTTCCTGGTTGCCAGTCTTAGCTAGCCAGTGTTTGTCAGGCTGCCCAGAGGATGCAGCTTATGGGAACATTCTTGAAACAACAGTAATTTGAGCCGCACATGCAGCCACTAGTTCAGAAACATCAATAACACAACAAGACCAAAGAGAACAGAAGAGGAGAGGAGGGGGGGGGGGGAGGAGAGGGGGGCTAAAAAGAGAGGAGAAGAGGTGAAGAGAGGAGAGAAGAGAGAGGAAGGGGGCAGAAAAGAGGAGACAAGAAGAGGGAGAGGACAGGACAGGGGTGGAGGGGAGTGAAGAAGAGAGGGCAGACAATTAGAGAAGAGGAGAGGAGGTTACCATGTCACTAGAATAATAATTAGTGAATACCTTCACTTTCAATAGAGTCCACAGCATTGTTGACTAGCCGTATAACTGTCACTATCGAGGCTGGGTGAAAGAAAGAAAGTGTAGGAAAAAAATTGTAAGAAAGACAGTAGCTGCGTTTACATTACACTTTTTCGCAAAATAAAAGCGATATTTCTACAGTTTCAACAAAGTACAATTGCGACTTGCAGGTGTTTCCATTGAAAGGTGTTTTGCGCAAGAGCCGTAATTCTCGTAGTCTAGCCTCGCGACGCCACACAATTCACGCAAAACGCAACCAGGAAGTAAACCATGGATGTATTAAGTAAACAAACCGTTGTAATATTTGAACTTTATTTTAGCTTTCTCCTCGGCTCCGCTCTTAAACAGCGCGCGTTTCTCAGCTAAGTATCGTTGCTTATCGTTAGGGTCTTCCACTTGCTCCGGAGGCATATCGCGTCATTTTTTTAAGCGAGCAAATCACGTGACCCCTACCTCTTCTTCTCCTGCCTAAATTCGAAAAAAGTGTTTTCATTACACTTTTGCGATATACTTCTATATCGAAACTTCTGAAAAACCACCTCATGACGGCGTAAAAACGTTTTATCGAAATTTGAGAGGTTTTTAACATGCTACTCTAAGGCAGCTTTGGTTGGAGGGATTGACTGCACATTGTGCCTCTTTGCAAACATCTTTCTCCTTGCGTTGTCTATTTCTGTGCATGTGCTGGTTCGGTCATAGAGCAGGATAATAAACCTCAATCGTGGCCATTACTGTACCTCCTGTGCTATGTCATCCAGGGTAGAAGACAGTTTCAACAGGGCATGTGTAAGCTCAGGAAAGACAGTCCATACAGCCCACGCAGTCTCCTTCCCGTGGCCAGCAGAGCTTGATACAGTGTCACAGCCCATCAACTCATGGAACACTGAAAGTGCACGTGCCTTCTCAGGCTCTAGCCCTGCTGCAGTTTCATGGGCTGCTAGGTACTGTACTGTATCTAAAACTCTTTCCTGTTCCAAATGCCAAGCAAAGTTGATCTTCTGGCTGTAGAACCTGAGCTACTGCCACAGCCAGCACGATAACATCAGTATCTACAGTTGGTACCATTATTTTCTGATGGCCATCTCTTGCTGCATGTAATAACATAGGACTATCAGCTTACTCGTGTGAAAATGGAGCAATTGAACACAGATCTGGAAGTGGTGTCTTACTCAGGACTCCCACATCATCTGTGACAACAAGCTGTTTGTCTTCCTGCACAAACCCTCTGAGCAGAGAATCTGAGAGTAAGGTGAACAACTCTGCCTTATTGCTGTCAACTCTGAGAACGTTTTGGCAGTTCCTGGGAATGGCTGCAGTACCTACCACCCGTCTCTGCACCCCTTTCCCACACTTTGCTCTTGTACCAGCTTTCAGACAAGTAGCGGTTCCACACCAAATCAAGCCTGGACACACTTTCAAGTTTTCTGTTCAGGTATGGAATGAAGATCTCACAGGCATACTCATTGAAGGTCTTTACAGGAGTTGGTTTCAGCATCTGGATGATGGCTGCCCCATATAACGCAGGTAACCTTGGGACTGTCTGAGTATGCACTATCAACATGTTCCAGGCACGAAAGAAGATCACTCTTCTTCGATATTCATTATATTAACATCTCTCTAAAACATGACTTCTTAAAATTAATTTTGCTGAGATTTATGTTATTTTATTGGAATTTTAAAAATGTACGTACAGTATACTGGTCATGCAAGCCAAAATTATAAAAATGGTGGTAATCTTTAACGGCACTTTGGCGGCCCCTCTGGTCGTGATAAAATCGGCAATATGTTTTAAGAACCACACTTCCCACAATTCCCCACCCACTCGCTGTAATGATAGGAAGAAATATGATA
This sequence comes from Borostomias antarcticus, assembly GCF_949987555.1. Lineage (NCBI taxonomy): Eukaryota > Metazoa > Chordata > Actinopteri > Stomiiformes > Stomiidae > Borostomias > Borostomias antarcticus. The sequence continues at coordinate 11,046,674 of NC_140248.1, forward strand.
ACAAATGTGCTTGGAGTAGACTGGATTGGAAGATTGTAGCTACTTCAATGGACTTTCTGGAAGGATGGCTTCAATGCAAGTAAATACCAGTCTTCTTTTATGTGCATGTAGATAAATTCGCGGGGCGAAGTGTTTGTTGTCTTCCTGATATTGTGACAAGCAAAACGCGTCACTTCCGCTTCCACTACAAGATTTCCCGCCAGTGTACTAGCTAGTACACCGAAATTCTAAAATAATGAATTCACAGGGTCTCATTCAGTCTCATGTCACGAAAACGATTTTGGGGTCTTACTAAGGCCAATTCATAAACTAATAGCAAGTAAAGGTGAATATTGAACTATAAAAAAGTTCTCATACAGCTTTAATTGTGAAATAGAAGGAGGCGTCTCTGCAATTCTAAAGTTCCAAATTCAAACTCTCCATCATAGTGCAGGTAACCTTGGGACTGTCAGGAGTATGCACTAGGAATACAGCAGCCAGACAGTGCTGGGGGACATGGCTGTTTCTCTTGTCAAAATGACTCATGAAGGCTTCCATCCCTGGTGTGGAAAGCAATGTAAAACCTTTAAAAGAGCTCCATGTCTTGTTTGAGAGAAACCTATTGCTGCTTGTTTTTGTGCGTTGGCTGTAAGCCAGTGCACCTACAGTAGAAGAGCGAATGTCGGGTTGTCCCTTCAAATTGGTGCTCTCTTGTCTGCTTCACCTTTTCATCAGCTGAAGGCCCAGCAATTTATTTTGAGTGGGGTGCAATCAGGTCCTTGCTTTCCTCTTCAAAGGAGTTTCCAAGGAGATCCATTGCATGGACATCATTGATGAAAGAGACCTGGGCACTTGTCGTTTGGTCATGGTGACATGTGTCCTCTAATCTTCCTGATTTCTTGGAGCTAGTCTCAGCACCCCTCCTTTAGCCTTGGCATTGGCTCTCCCGTGCTGCACATCCTGTCAGTTCAGGTGCCGCTAACGACTACATCTAATCTAAACTACACTAGACGTGGGGTTAACATTAGATAGCATTTAGGAAACTAAACTATACTACCACTAAACTATCACAACACACACTAAATTCATACTGACTACAGACAGCAAGCAGAGTGTATTTAGCTGGCACTGAACCCCATGCTGAGTTTCACAGCAGTGGTGTCACCAGTGTGTCCTGGCTGTGCTTTGATATACATTCTATTAACATTTCTGTAAAACATGACTTCGTAAAATGAATTTTGTAGACTTGGAGATTTATGTTATTTTATTGGAATTTAAAAAATGTACGTATACTGGTCATGCGTGCCAAAATGATCATCTTGATCATCAAAGTGGTCATATTTAATTGTGAAATAGAAGGAAACGTCTACAATTCTTAAAGTCGCACTGAAACGGAGGTTTGAGATCATCTAACTTCCGTAGTTTTATATATTTCCGACGCAAACAAGCTATGAGGGTAGGACACATGTTTAGAGGAATTTGATTGGAACATTGACAAGTGGACGGGTTTTAAGAACTTTAGACAGATTCGATAGAAGGATAGCCTTGATTGACGGGTGGATGTCGTAAGATTATTGGCCTAAAATCTAAGGTAGGCCTACATGTTGTCGTCATTGCACGTGACCTACCATTTTCCAGGAAGTAAGAAATTATATACTTTGATATAAGATTACAACAAAAGTAGAATTTTGTAATTTGTTTGGCATACATCGTTAAATAGGTGAACACTATGACCAATTATGTGAACCAAAATGGGACAGAATGCTTTTTTAATTTCAGTGCGACTAAGTTCCAAATTCAAATTCTCCATCATATATGTTTTATGATTTGACACAGATCATCCATATCAGAGTTATCTACAAATGTACTGTTATCCAAATGTCAATTCCCAAGATCTATGTATGCTAGATAAATTCAACTAATTATGTCCTCAATATCATATCCATCCCTGATAAGAAAATTGTTGCGGCGGCCATTTTGAAAATGTTTGCCATGGGCAACATATTGAAAATGTATGATGCCCCAATATCCAGAACTTTTTTTAATGCCCATGGCTATAACTGTACCAAATGTCATACTTTTATCATAAAATGCATAATTGTTATGCTAATCTGCTCCACTAGTGTAAGAGTAGAGAAAGTGTAAAAAAAAACATTTTGGAGTGGATGTGTGTCCACTGCAGGAATATAGTCTGGATGTGTATGTGTGGGCTGGTGAGTAGGTGCAAGTGTTGCGAGTGGGTCTAGGAGTGTGTGTGTATGTGTGTGTGTGTATGCGTGTGTTGTCTCTATATCTTGAAAGTGCACAACTGAGTTTCCACTTTAATAGAAGAGATGTCTCTTGAAGATGAGATGAGATGTTTAAGAGATGTCTCTTGAAGATACAATACAGACTACCCTAACTCACACACAGACAGATACACGTATATGCACCTAACCCCCCCCCACTCCACACACACACACACACACACACACACACACACACACAGGCACCCCTTCGCACACATATTGATATCATTAGTGTAAATGTCACTACCGGATAAATATAGCACACACACCTGACATCATTGGTGTAAATGTCACTCCACATACTGTAGGTATCGCACACACAAAAACATGTTTACATACAGTGGATCCGGAAAGTACTCACACCCCTTCACTTTTTCCACATTTAGTTTTTATTCCAAAATTGATTAAATTCAATTGAGATACAATACCCCATAATGACAAAATGAAGAAAAAAGGTTTTCTCCCATTCTTCTCTGCAAATCGTCTCAAGCTCTGCCAGGTTAGATGGGGAGCATCACTGCATAGCTATTTTTAGGTCTTTCCAAAGATGTTCAATCTGGATCAAGTCTGGGCTCTGGCTGGGCCACTGAAAGACATTCACAGACTTGTCCTAAAGCCACTCCTTCGTTGTCTTGGCACTGTCCTCTTGCAATGTAAACATTCGCCTCAGTCTGAGGTCCTGAGCGCTCTGGAGCATGTTTTCCTCAATGATCTCTCTGTAATTTGCTCCGTTCATCTTTCCCTTGATCCTGTCTCCCAGTTCCTGCAGCTGAAAAACATCTCAACAGCATGATGCTGTTACCACCACGCTTCACTGTAGGATGGTATTAGCTAGGTGATGAGCGGTGTCTGGTTTCCTTCAGACGTGATGCTTAGCATTAAGGCCAGAGTGCAATCTTGGTTTCATCAGACCAGAGAATCTTGTTTCTCATAAAGACAGACGACAGTCGTTTAGCGGGCTGCCAAGTGGGCTGCCATGTGCCTTTTACTGAGGAGAGGCTTCCATCTGGCCACTCTATCATAAAGGCCTGATTGGTGGAGTGCTGCAGAGATGGTTGTCCTTCTGGGAGGTTCTCCCATCTCCACAGAGAAACACTGACCATCGGGTTCTTGGTCACCTCCCTGACCAAGGCCCTTCTCCCCTGATTGATCAGTTTGGCCAGACGTCCAGCTCTAGGTAGGGTCCTGGTGGTTCCAAACTTCTTCCATTTAAGAATGATGGAGGCTACTGTGTTCTTCGGGACCATCAATGCTGCAGACATTTTTGTGGTCTATGGAAAATGTCCTCTACTTCATGGTTTGGTTTTGGCTCTCACATACATTGTCAACTATGGGTTATTGTTACTTTATGTACAGTAGACATGTGTGTGCCTTCCCAAATCATGTCCAATCAATTGCATCTACCACAGATGGACTCCAATCAACTAATCACTAATTGAATCACTGTAAAATGTGCTTCAACAAAGTACTGAGTAAGGGGTCTGAATACTTACAGTACATACACGTTATATACTAATGTACTGTGCTCTGTATAGTGAAGTTGGATGGCCATCCCTTGCCACCCTAAGAGAAAAACATGCACCTGTTTGGCAAGTTGCCATTATACAGTACCTCTCCTCTCTTTTGAGTTTTAGAGACATGGAACACCATACTAGGTCACAATCACATATACAGTAAGACTGAACGCACCTCGGTGTAACACCAAGGCAGGAATGTCTGCCTTTAGTATTCATGCACCCGAGAGGTGGAACAGATTGGGGGCTTTTTAAAGCTGGACCAACTTGTCTCGCTGGAAAGGTTCAAGGTCATGATAGAAGGTGTGCTTCATGTCAGTTCATGTTCATGTCAAAGCAGTTCCTCTCACCGTTGTCGTCGAAGGAGTCTGTGGTGAAGGAGCTGAGGGAGTGGACGTCTGAGGTGCTGTCCGAGAAACAGGTGACTTCCTCCACCAGGTCAGACACTGCACACACACACACACACACACACACACACACACACACACACACACACGAGAGCGAGAGTTAGAATGTGTGTGTGTGTGTGGGGTTGGGGGTGTAGCTGATCAGTGTGGCTAAATCAGATAGATTTTGGATTTTCAACTTTAACATATCTGAATAGATTATCGAACTAGAAAGGGTGCTCAGAGAGTACAGGCTTCTGCGCATTAATGCATTTTGTTGGTGTAACTCTGTTGAAATGGTTAAAGGCATACCTCAGTTTATATATAATACTATTAGCTTACCACAGGATCCAGGCTAAGAAAATGTAATTTTTCAAAATTGACCCAAAAATGGTGAATGAGAATCAGATAGAAAGACAAGATCATATTCTTTACTATCTACATGTATATAAAGCTGATTTGCTATATAAAGCTGATTTGACTCCTCATTGTAACGAAGAACCAACATTCTTAAAATAAAAACATCTTCACCAGGATTTGAACACAGGCCAACAGATTACTACTGCTAGGCCTTAACCACTCAGCCACTGGGCAGTACAATAAACATAGCCTGGAAGCCAGAGTCATCATGAAAAAAAATAAAAATAAAAACGCTTTTATGATACGTCTGGACTTCCAGCCTCCCAGAACAATTTGAGCTTTCCCAGAAAATGGGGCACCAATCAGGAGACTGCATTTTAACTGCTGTTCTGCCCACAGTCCCTGATAGGTTCCCATAGATGATGATGATGATGAGAAATACAACAGGAGTCCACTATTAGAATGAAGCAACGAGTGGTAACGTTAACGTTAGAAGAATAAACACAGTTATTGAAGAATAAATGCAGTTATTGAAGAAATAAACTCAATAACAACAATTAAAGAAGAACAAGAGTATGCACCCACAGAGCTTCTCATCAGAGACGAGGCAAGTACATTCTTATTCTGGGTGGCTGGAAGTCCAGACTCTAAAGATGAAGGGAAGGGAAATGGTCCATTAATGGCCACATTTTGTTTTAATTTGTGTATCCGTCTATAGATTACTTACTAGTGATTCGGATAGCATATGATTTATATGTAATACCACAGGATCCAGGCTAAGAAAATGTTATTTTTCATAATACTGTGTTTATCTGATTTATTTATCAGGAATCCAATATTATTTTGTTTTACATGCATACTGTAGAAAAATAATAAATTACTACATTATCGTATGATATTTTGTTTGAAATTAGTGAAGGACATTTGACAAAGACATTGATATTCCGGACAGTCACAGGTTTCAAGATATTGAAGAGTGCGAGTGGCAACCTCAGAGGATCACTGTGTGTGTGTGTGTGTGTGTGTGTGTATGTGTGTGTGTGTGTGTGTGTGTGTGTGTGTGTGTGTGTGTGTGTGTGTGTGTGTGTGTGTGTGTGCGTGTGTGTGTGTCATGACCATGGATGTATTAATAGAACATGTCATGACCCTTACCCAGCGGACTGCTAGCTCTCTGTGTTCTCTCCATCTCACAGGCTCTCTGCTCCCATTCTTCCTCTCTCGCATCCCTCCCTCTCTCCCCCTCTTCCTCCCCCTCTCCCTCACTCCCCCAGGACACTTTGTGGGAGGGGCTGCGCTCTGAATGACAGGGTGACGCTGGTGACTGATTGGGCGCCACGCTGCACACGGCCACGCCTCGCCGACTAGACACTCCCAGGATGTGAGGTAGGTCTGACAGGAAGTTGCTCATCTGCAAGGAGATAAAAATGGTTGTTGAAACCATTATCTACGCACAAACAAGAATGTATAACAAACATCCATAATCAACACACACACACACACACACACACACACACACACACACGCACACACTACCTGACTGCCTTCGCTGGATGTGGTCCCTGTGGTGCCCTGGTTTCCCGGGAGGCCAGTGAGGCGGGACTGTGCGGTGGGGCTCACCGTGACCAGAGGGGGTCCGGCTGTGCTCCCTCCGTCGCCATAGCTGCCGCTGACCCCCGGCGACCCTGGGACGCATACGGCCTGGAACTCGATGCCGCCCGCCCTCGGGCGGCCCATCTTGTGCAGCACGTAGCTGGTCTCCGTGGAGACGGCCGAGACGCCCACCTCCCCTCGGACTGGGTCGGGGTCTTTGCTGAAGGTCACCTTCTTCCTGATGGCCACGAAGAGGATGAGGAGGAGGATGATGACGAAGATCAGGACCCCGATGCCGATGACCTCGCCGGGGCCGAGGTAGGACAGTGACTCCGCCTGGGGGGGTTGAGGTCGTGCTGAGTCATGCAGTTCCAACTGTGTGTGTGTATGTGTGTATGTGTGTGTGTGTGTGTGTGCATGCGTGTGCGTGCATGTGTGATTTACCTGGGTATCTCCAGGGACACTAGGGGTCTGCTTTCCACAGAACCGACCATCAAACCCCTCTGAACAGTTACAGTAGAAGGCCCCATACGTGTTGACACACACGCCGGCGTTCTCGCACTCTTCCCACTCACACTCGTTCACGTCCTCGTCACATCTGTGCAGCAACGCGTGGAAGACAGGAGGAGGAGAGTTGATAGAGGAGGTGAGAAGGAAAGGTGAGAGGATAAGGTGAGTTACACAAGAAAATAGGCAGACATTTTTTATTTTTACTTTCTCTTTCACACACACACACACACACACACACACACACACACACACACACTTGCATACCAAACACAGGGCCCTGTTGTGCTCGAGGCAACATATGCACACCGTTCTCCTTAAAGGGATATTTTAAGACGCTGCCTTACACAGCTATACATGTTGACGTGAATTGGAAATGTAGGTTTCAGAAAGAGTTAAAAGTGAACTAGGCTTGGCGTAGTCTGGCATAGCCAGACCAGCTGTTCCAGTGCAAGACAAGGGTCTGCCTGCACCCAATTATCATTCTGAGACAGGGGGGAAAGAACGCTGTATTTCTTGAAACCAACCAAAATCGTCATTGGGCTTAGCTTGTTTTGGGGGGGTTTCAACGGCGCCCTTGCAAAACAGTGTCTGGGGTTTGAATCTGATCCAATGCGAGGCTTATCTCAAAAACATACATCTGTTGTATGTTTAGGCTTGGCGCTGATGGCTCCGCTCTTAAAATAATCCCTGGATTAGCCAATTAGCATGCTGAATCAAAACAGGAGGTACGCTACAAAGACCTCCATGGGGACACAGAGCGGGCCAAAGCAAGACATGGAAGACCATTACAGTACAACACAGTCCAGACAAGGAGCAGACACATATACTAAAGTGACTGACAATAAGAGCATTCAACATAGGTGGGCAAGAGAACAAGTATCTTGTACAACAAGTATACGTATAAGTACTGTATAAGTTCAGTTTAACCTAGGAGCCACGGCAGGACTCCGAACCAGAATGGTGGAGGCTGGGGTGGTGGAGGCAAGCTTGGTAAGTATGCAACCCTGTGTGTCGCAGAGAGCAGTATGAGAGGAACACATTCAGGGGTGAAAATTAACGTTTTGGCTCACGGTGAGTCACCTGCCAAGGGGACCGACCAAGTTTTTTTTTTTTTCAGATAGCCTTCCGAAATCTAGTCGCCAATTGGAAACTGCATTTGGCCGGTGGCAGGTGTTAATTTTCAGCCCTTGACACATTTACACTAAGTAAGACCGCATTGTCAGAGAATGGGCTGAGAATGGGCTGTGATTGGAGAATGAATGCTTGAATGACTGAAATGCTGATTGTCTAGCGGGCTGTCTGTCTGCTGATTGCAGCCGAGGCGTAAGCTATGACTCCCTGCATGAACCAATGAGATGCTACTATACTACATTTTTTACTGTAGATACAGAATGGATGATAAAACAGTAATGAACGAATGTGAGTGATGAATTGTATATCTATCTATCTATCTATTTATCTATCTATCTATCTATCTATCTATCTATCTATCTACTCACACAAATCCGACGAATCCTGGTGGACAGTCACAGAGGAAGGTGCTACCCACTGACTCACAGTCCCCTGCGTTCAGACAGGGGTTAGGGATGCATGATGTCAGCGCTACCTCACAGCGCCTCCCAGTGAAGCCTGCAGTGCAACTGCACCCAAAACCTACAGGAACACAGAGGACCTTTATACAAAATGTCTGTGAAATATGAAACGATCTAGGTACATGGAAGGTGGCATAACTTACAATACAAGTATCCTATTGTCCGTATTAAATTGTTTAGGTATTAAATGAAAGAAAGAAACAGGAGAGAGAAACCTGACCAGCTCGACTAACCTCCAGAGGGCAGACTGCTGCAGGTGGCGCCGTTGAGGCAGGGCTGGTTGACGCAGGGGTCGGGGTAGAGCACGCAGCCCAGTTTGACCTCACTGATGCCGGCTATCTCAGCATAGCGGCTCCTCTTGTTCTGGAGAGGCAGCTCGTTACCGTTCAGGACCAGGGAACTCAGGCAGCCCTGGAACCCATCCTGGGCCCTCGGGGGGCTCCTCGCCGACCCCGCCCGCTCCCCCTGCCCTGGCCCCTGCTTCTGCCTCTCCCCCTGACCATTGGGGGGCCTCACTTGGGCCCCGAAGAAGAAAGAGGAGTCTGGCGCTAGGGGCCACAGGCGTATGGGGGCTCTGGGAGCCCTGCGACGCTCCACATAGCTGTCGTCCAATGACAGCAGAGTGTAGTTAAGCGTCAGCTCCAAGGCCACAGCGTGCCAAAGGCCATCATTGATTGGACGGCCGGAGATCCCCATGATGCCCAGGGTGTTGTCACAGTCCAGCTGAAACCACAGACGACCGCCCTCAATCTGTGAAAGGCACAGCACAACGCAGTGCAGTTAAAGGAAAATGCTCGTTTTTGACAACCTGGACCTTATTTACGACATATTATAAGAGGTTTGACTCACCGAGATCACTTTTGTGTTGTTCGGAGGCCTGTAGAAGAAATTTTAAATCCAGCGCGAGCCAGTATATCCATGTAATGGCGTCGGACGGGGCAACGGGAATGCAGTTTCTCAAAATCCATTTTCGGCCACTAAACGGTTGTTTTCATCAATCAGATTGGATGAATCGACAGTTGAGATTCCCCAACGCGAGCCATTGTTGTTTTGGTTTTCAAATACGGGGTCTTTAGCCTCTGTAATATGATCTTTACACGCCTCTCCCCCACTTGCTCCAGCACGCATGCGCACAGGCCAGCGCGCAGACTGGCTATTCTCCCTCACATTCTCTGCGCTACGATCGGATTGTTGCTGACGAATGACGACGACAATATTCTCGGCACCAACAACGATCGTAGCGCAGAGAATGTGAGCCGGAGAATAGCCAGTCTGCGCGCTGGCCTGTGCGCATGCGTGCTGGAGCAAGTGGGGGAGAGGCGTGTAAAGATCATATTACAGAGGCTAAAGACCCCGTATTTGAAAACCAAAACAACAATGGCTCGCGTTGGGGAATCTCAACTGTCGATTCATCCAATCTGATTGATGAAAACAACCGTTTAGTGGCCGAAAATGGATTTTGAGAAACTGCATTCCCGTTGCCCCGTCCGCCGCCATTACATGGATATACTGGCTCGCGCTGGATTTTAAATTTCTTCTACAGGCCTCCGAACAACACAAAAGTGATCTCGGTGAGTCAAACTTCTTATAATATGTCGTAAATAAGGTCCAGGTTGTCAAAAACGAGCATTTTCCTTTAATGTGCGTGTGTGTGCGTGTGCATGCATGTGTTTGTGCCTGTATATGTACGTGTGTGGGTGTGGGTGTGTGTGTGAGTGTGTGTGTGTACCTTGAGCATGGTGCAGGGGTTGGCTCGTGTGAACATGATGACTCCTCTGGCCTGCAGCGTTCGTATCCTCAGACCCAGCCTCATGTCGCCATTCTGGCCACTCTCTGTCACCCTGTACTTGATGTAGCTGTTACCAGCAAAATTCAGGGATGTCTGACCTGCAAAGACACATACACGCACGCACAGACACACACACACATGCACACACACACACACACACACACACACATACATGCACGCACACACGCACACAAGCACACACTTGTACAAGGAACAAAATACCTATACATAGCAACATTCTAAGATAAAGAAACTGTGTTAGAACATTCTATTTAGGCATGCACAGTGGATAACATTACATTACATTACAGTCATTTAGCAGATACTTCCATCCAAAGCGACTTAATTGCATTTAAGATAACACCCAGTGTCCTATCCATTCCATCTCACCTGCACACTCATCCAGCCTGTCGGCCTGACACTGACAGACAGAGGGCGCTGTGGGGCCGGAGCGAACACACTGCATGTCCCCCGGGCAGGACTGGCCTTCACACTGCTCCAGAGGGGCGGGACAGGTCTCTCCTGCAGGCACGCAGATGGCACAACACTCCAGGGATGGTAAAGACTGATATCTGCTGATCAGGGCCTATCTATGGCTCATTCGGACTACTGGAGATGGATGAGGTTGATTCATTAACTACACTAGTGTGTGTGTGTGTGTGTGTGTGTGTGTGTGTGTGTGTGTGTGTGTGTGTGTGTGTGTGTGTGTGTGTGTGCGCGCGTTCACTCACCGGGACAGATGCAGGTCTCCGTGCGACTGAAGCGTGGCGCCACCAGGCTGACCCTCTCGGTGTTGTAAGTGACCGGAGTGCCGCTGGCCTCCACGATCACGCTCTGTTCACACACCCTGTCCCCACAGTCCAGCTCCCCCGAGCAGGCCAGGCCCACCACCGCCACCCCCGCCAGGACCCCCTGCAGCCCCCTGGCCTCCCCCAGCCTCAGGGCCACCTCCTGGGAGGAGTAGAAGCCCTCCGCCACCTCCCCCTCCGGCCTCTCGATCGCCACCAGGAAGTCCACGTTAGGAGTGCCCGCCACCATCTGCACACTGAGCACGTGCAGCGGGTCCTGTTGCCCAGGTGACCAGTTCCAGCCGGCCAGGCGGCGCAGCGCCCCTCTAACCTCGCCCAGATGGCGGCCGAGCAGCTCGTCCGGGGTGAGGGCGGGGAAGCGGAGGGTGACGGTGCCGCGCAGGAGCTCGTCCGTCACCTGCTCCACCTGCACCTGCACGCCCACGGTGACGGTGAAGCGTCCATCGCTGACCATGGTGTTCATCTGGTAGCTGAGGGAGAAGGACACACAGCATGACACAGAGATAATCTTCAACCTGAACTTCAAAGTCTCCAATATTGTTTTTCTCTTAAGAATTTTTAAGTTGGCGAGTAAAGTGTGTAATTTAGGGTGTGAGTGTGTGTGTGTATGTGTGTCTGTGAGTGTACTGTATGTCTGTGTGTGTCGCCTGCCTCAGTGTGTGTGTGTGTGTGTACTGTATGTGTGTGTGTGTGTCGCTTGCCTCAGTGTGTGTGTGTGTGTGCGTGTGCGTGTGCGTGTGCGTGTGCGTGTGTGTGCGTTTACGTTTACCTTCCAGGTTCCAGACCTGCGAGGGCCTCTATAGTGCCATCCTGTCTGTTGATCTGGAACAAGCTGTTGGGCTGGGGCTTCTGGGTAAAGGAGAGCACGTCAGTGACATCACGGTCCGTGGCGGAGATTCGGCCGATCGGGCCGCCCGGGAAGCCGTCTGTCTCCATGACGATGAAGACCTCCAGCGGGTAGGCGGTGGGCTTGTATTGGCTGTTCCCCATCACTCTCACAGACACCCAGGATGAAGAGGACAGGCGGGGCTTACCAGAGTCACTGGCCTGGGCCGCACAGCACAACAACACCACAATAACAAAAACAACAACAAACTTAGCATCCTTTACTCGAGAAACGGCAACATAATTTAATCATGGTCTTTGTTTTAGACATCTATTAGGTTAGTGCTGTGCTTGCTTACTTCCTGTAGCATTGTCCTTGGAAGAAGGAAGCGTCACACATCACATGACATTGGAGACACTTATATGGAACTGTAGCTTCATTTCGGCTCCCGGTGCGACGTTATAACATGAGTGATGACGCTCTTTTCTATATGTTCCTTCGATTCAGTCACAATGACCCTGGTAACTTTGAACTCGTGGACGGTCAACATATGGTAAATGGTAAATGGACTGCACTTACAGTACATAGTGCTTTTATCCAAAGTGCTTAACAATGAAGGCACACCAATGGCGGCAGATGCCATGCAAAGTACTAGCCGCCTCATTGGGAGCAATTTGAGGTTCAGTGTCTGGCCAAAGGACACTTTGACAAGTCGTCAGGAGGAGCCGGGATTCGAAAAACTGACCCTACAATCATTGGAAGACCCGCTCTACCTCCTGAGCTACAGCCGCCTGAGTTTAAACTGAACAGACAAGGACATTCATCTGACCTGGATCTCCAGAGTGAACTCCCTGGTGGAATTGGGCCCGAACACACGATTGGACCGCAGGTCCCCAGTCTGGTCCAGAGAGAAAAGGTTCTCCTCGTTGCCAGACACAATGCGGAACTTAAAAGGTGGACCGTTCCTTGGGGAATCTTCATCAGTGACGGACAGCTTGAGTAGGCTGGAGCCGGCAGGCTGGTTCAACTGTTATATTATGAAGAAAAGTGGGTTTATCTTGAAACAACTCGAAAATGATAGATGTTTATGGAAAGACCACCATACTGTACCAAGTGCGAACACACACACACACACACACACACACACACACACACAAGGGTGACACAGGAGAGGATTTTCACTCCCACCCCGTCTCACTCCCACAAATAAAGTTCCCGTCCCGTCCCAATCCCATGTCAGAGTAAAACTAGAAAAACCACGTAGCGGCTTGCATAGCTTGGCTGCTCTGTTTTACTATGGTAGCAGGGGCCACTGGGTGATCCAAGTCACCAATTGGGTGCCTGTCTATGCCCACAGGGTACACCTCACCTCTGCTC
>NC_140248.1:11062193-11347193 GCF_949987555.1 Borostomias antarcticus
CAGAGCGGATGCTGTAGGTGACCTCTGCGTTCGGGCCCACGTCAGCACTACTAGCCGACACGCGCAGCACCTCCGTTCCCACGGCGACATCCTCCGGTAGGGTAACAGCGTAGTCGCGCTTCTGGAATGCGGGGGCGTTGTCGTTGACGTCCAGCACCAGCACCGTCAGGTTCGCCTGGGAGGAGAGCGCCCCCTGCTGTCCGGCCCGGTCCGACGCCTGGACTGTGACCTGGTAGGAGTCTTGGGTCTCGCGGTCCAGGGGCCTCTCCAGGGCCAGCACCCCCCACGACGGGTTAATGGAGAAGAGCCCGCCCGCTGAGTCCACCAGGGAGTAGACCACCGTACGGTTAAGACCTGTGAGAGGCATGCGCACACCCGCACGCATGGACCGACCCCCCCCACCACCACCACACACACACACACACACACACACACACACACACACACACACACATATATTTGTACCTATTTTGCTTAGTGTGAACACAAACTAGGAGCTAATTGAAGAACATTTCACTACTCGTTGTGCCTGTATGATGTAGTATGTGACAAATAACCTGACTTTGACTTTAGCTTAAATCATCATCATTAATCTTCATTACTGTGTCGCTTCACCTTCATCAGGGTCATTAGCCTGCAGTCTGGTTAGCAGAGCTTTGGGGGCGGTGTTCTCATAAACACTGATGAGGTATTGGTTCGAAGAAAAGGAGGGGGCATTGTCGTTCACATCCAATAGCTTCAAAGAAATTTCAGAGCGACAGAAGAGCCCGCCTCCATCGGTTGCCTGGGAGATGAGCTTGTAGTTCGCTGTCTTCTCCCGGTCCATGAGGGAGGCTGTCCTTAATTCACCTGGGTCACACACACATTTTGGGTAAACTCTCACACATACACACACACACACATACAGACACAAACAAAAACAAACTAGCCTGTGTACTCACAATGCAGGGAGCAGTGAAGTGTGGCATATAGTAGCATAGTGGCATAGATACAGTATGTGTGTGTGTGAATGTGTGTGTGTGTGTGTGTGTGTGTGTGTGTGTGTGTGTGCGTATGTGTGTGTGTGTGTGTGTGTGTGTGTATGTGTGTGTGTTTGGCGCAAGTGTGTGTGTGTGCATGCATGCGTTTGTGTGTACCATGGATTTATTACCCTTGTTTGCATCCATGAAAAAGTCTTCCACTCCTATGCCAAACAGTGAGTACTGGATCTCAGCGCTGATGCCCAAGTCTGCATCTGTGGCTCCTACTGTCAGGATGCTTTTATTGGGAGGAGTGTCCTCAGGGACAGAAACACTATAAACCGCCTGGCACGCGCACACACACACACACACACACACACACACACACACACACACACACACACACACACACACACACACACACACACACTGTTATGCCTCATGGATTATGAGAAATACGTTCTACAGCCCAGCACTGCAAAACATACTCCTTCTGGCTTAATTTGATGGTGAGAACTGCACTGCCTCAGGGTCCTTACACCAGGCCCGGTCATCTAAAGCACATTCATTATGTCCATATATATCCAGAGCTCGCATGCTGTGTCAGACTGGTCCTGACCTTCACACCCTCCACAAGGTTTGATAGAAACATATTTTCAGGGTCAAACTATATTCCACAGCCTAGCCTCCAGTTCTTCCCTGCCTGTCTCTCTGTCTCTGTCTCTCTCTCACTCTCTCTCCCCCCTCTCTCTTTCTTTGGGATTGATCTCACACTTAATGAGAATATCGACCTATCCCGGCCTCTCCGTGCCTATAGCGGTGAGCCCCGAGCCTGACACCTGACCTGGTCGCAGATGGGGCTGTTGTCGTTGGCGTCCATGATGGTGACCTCCACGGCGGCACGTGCGACGAACAGTCCGTCACTAGCCGTGACGTTGAGCAGGTACCGGTCCTGCTGCTCCCTGTCCAGCTGTCCGTTCACAAATACCCTCCACTCCCCCCGCACCGGAGCGAGCGCAAACACACCCTGCGAGTTACCACCTGAGGAGAGAGAGAGAGAGAGAGAGAGAGAGAGAGAGAGAAAGAAAGAAAGAAAGAAAGAAAGAAAGAAAGAGAGAGAAAGAAAGAGAGAGAGAGAGAGAAAGAAAGAGAGAGAGAGAGAGAGAGAGAGAGAGAGAGAGAGAGAGAAGAGAGAGAGAGAGAGAGAGAGAGAGAGAGAGAGAGAGAGAGAGAGAGAGAATAGGCTCTACTGAGTCCAGGGTCTATACAGAGTCTGTATATTGCAGCTGACTCAATGTACCACCACTGAAGAAGTGAATCAAAACATGATCAAAACACAGCGAGTGAACCAGACTTGTGGTCACTGAGCAGTGTGTCTCACCAGTTATGTGGTAGCTAACCAGCCTGTTCTGGTCCGAGCTGTCCTCGTCCTTGGTGCTCAGAACGGTCACCACCTCGCCTAGCGGGTCACTCTCCCGCACCGCGGCCCGGTAAACCTCCCTCTCGAAGCGCGGGGGGTTGTCGTTGATGTCCGCCACGGTGACGGTCACCACGGCGGTGGAGGACAGCGGGAGAGGCTCTCCCAGGTCGGACGCCACCGCCACGAAGGTGTAGCTGGGGCAGGCCTCGTGGTCCATCTGGCCCAGGGTGGTGATCCAGCCCGTCTTTCTGTCGATGGCGAACACAGCCCCTGTCGCCGCTGTGGTGTTGGTGGAACACTCCTGGATTTGGTCGAGCGGAAGTCCGAGACTGTAGGTGACCTGGAGGTACAGTTCAGTTCAGACATGTGCTCCGAATAAAATTGAAACACGCAGGCTTTAAACAAGAACGAACATATCGTTTATTAAACCACAAATGTACAATCCGTCGATAAAGGATATCTGAATTGAATATCTGAAGCAACCAATCGGATAGCAGTGCAGTCAAGAGCTATATGTCATGTGGGTGTAGCCGACCTGTCCGTTGGTGCCCCAGTCGGGGTCCAGCGCCCGCACCTGCACCACCCTGGTGCCCACCGGCATGCCCTCCATCACCATGGCAACGTAGGAGCCGGTCTCGAAGGACGGCTTGTTGTCGTTCACGTCCAGGATCTGTGTCACACAGCAGGGACAGCCGAACTGAGCCTATAGGCTGGTCGCCTCCGTGTCTACAGGTGAAGAGCTGTTATATGCGGGACCTTGCGGGCCAGGAGTAGGCTTTGTATCTTACTATATATCACGTCATACTGTATCAAATTATATCGGATGATATCTGTCACCTTAGCTACAGATCGGGGATCCCTAAATGGAAACAGGAGAGATGAGATCCCTAGAAACGAGCTCTGTGACTGGATCTTCAGATGACACTACGTCCGCCTAGCCAGTTCCTATTGGCTCATCAAAGGACACAACCTCCAGCCGACCAGAGCTGATCGCAGACGGGCGACTCACCTTGACCTCCACGTCCACTGTGGATACGGACTCGATCAGGTCGCGGCGTGCGGCGGCCCACACCTTGAAGCGGAAGGCGCCGACCAGCTCGTAGTCCAGGGCCTTGACCAGACGGATCAGCCCCGTCTCGCCCTCCACCGTGAAGGTGCCCGCCTGGTTGCTCTCGAGGGTCTCCCCGCCCACGGCGCCGAAGGACCCTGTCTGCCCGGGCCCCAGGTAGACGGAGCCCAGGGCCGTGCCGGCGGGCGTGTCCTCCGGGACGGTGAAGGAGTACTGCGGCTGGGTGAAGGACGGCACAAAGGCGTCCGCCGGCAGGACGTGGACGAAGGCCGAGACCAGGGAATGTTTTGCAGGCGAGCCGCCATCGGTGGCTTTGACGAAGAAGGACAGGACGGTCCCCTGGAGGTGGTCCACGCTGCCTTTGGTCACCATCCACCCGCTGTCTGGCTCCACCTGACGGTGACAGGAATCACGCGCAGCGGTGACGTGTACGTCCTGCATTCGTGTGGCGTCTCGTGACTGTACAGTATGTCTAAACCTGACACTCAGGGACACGCTCAGTCACATTACTCCGTATCCTTTTCCTACCCCCCACCCTACCCCAACCCCTGCCTCTATCTGGGCCCAGGCACATTTATGCACACACAGACATACACCAATGTTTGCCATGTCTCTCCTATGATGTTATTAGCCTCTCTTACTTTGAAAATGTAATTTAATGTTATTTATTGCTCTATAAATGTTCTTAGCCGGTAGACAAACATACTCCAGGAGCTTGCTCGATCGCCTTGTTGAGAGGGGTCAGGGAAGAATTTTTACAGCTCACTTATCTGGCCCCCGGGTGATTACTGTTTTTTTGCTTCCCTCTGGAATATGTAGGGGTGGGATGTCTGCCCACCTCCCTTGTTCTCTGTAAAGCGCATTGTGTTGCCTCTGGGTATGAAATGCGCTATATAAATAAAGCTTTGATTGATTGATTGATTACTCGCAGGGTAACGTTAAGGTTAAGACATGCACGGTGTCAATGCAGTTTGTCTATAACAACCACCCCCCCCCCACCTCCAGGACGTCGACCAGGGGCAGGCGCGCCTCGCTGTAGAGGGAGTAGCTGACCCTCCCGTTGGGTCCGGCGTCCAGGTCCGTGGCTTGTATCTGGGTGACCAGCGAGCCCTTGGCCACGTCGGACTTGATGCTCATCCGGTACACCGCAGCCCGGAACTGAGGGGCGTTGTCGTTCTCGTCGGTCAGGATCACGCGCACCGTGCAGAACGAACAGCGGCCTTGCAACGCAAGTATGATGATACGCCGCGTTAGCATAGCATAGCATGGTTTCAGAATAGGAATGTTAGTAGTGTTTAAATACAGCATCTCTGTGATTCAAGTCAAACGTTACATTAGCTTCAGCGCTATGTTAGCTTCAGCGCTATGTTAGCTTCAGACACTTTCACAGCTATTTGTACATCGCCTTTCAAAACCCACCAGATCCAAACGATTGAATAAAGAACAGTGTACAAGTGTGAGTGAACTGTAATTCACATTCGCTATACAGGATGACAAAAGATCAGAGTCCGCGGTAGTTACCTCCGCCATCCAGCGCCATGACAGTCAGGACCACATCCTTGTTCAGGGGGTTCTCGCGGTCCAGTTTCTGGGCGGTGCTGATGAGCCCATCTGAGTCAATGCTGAACTGGGTCTTCCCCAGG
This sequence comes from Borostomias antarcticus, assembly GCF_949987555.1. Taxonomy (NCBI): domain Eukaryota; kingdom Metazoa; phylum Chordata; class Actinopteri; order Stomiiformes; family Stomiidae; genus Borostomias; species Borostomias antarcticus. The sequence continues at coordinate 11,067,285 of NC_140248.1, forward strand.
TCGTTGACGAAGGAGAAGGTGATTTGGCCAAAGAAGCCCGAGTCCTCGTCCATGGCGCGCACCTGCGGGGTGTGTATAATGAACACCGTTGCATGTAACACAAATCACCACACATGCTTTACAGTCAATGTGGAGAGGCATGCGATATAGTCTGGCCATGGTGGCCGGTTTCCTGTGTGCTCCTGGGTTCCCTCACCTGGATGACCTTTGAACCCGCGGGGGCGTTCTCTCTGACCTCAGCCAGGTAGAATCGCTGGCTAAACACCGGACTGTACAGGTTGGCGCCCAACACGCGTATGTTCACCTGAAAAACCAGCGGCATCGTCATCGTCATTATCATCATCATCATCATCATCAATCATCATCATCATCATCAGTATCATCATCATCTTCATCACCATCACCACCACCCGTGATGTGTTTGTCTACAAAGACAAAAACAGATCCTGAGGTTGAGGACACATCTCACGGTGAAACCCATGAAGAGAAAAGACGACTGAGTTGAGTTACAGTAGGAAGCCGCTGACCTGCGCGGTGTTGGTGAAGACTCCGTCAGACACAGACACGTTGAGGCGGTAGGAGGCCTTCATGCCCTGCCTGCGCTGGCTAGACAGAGAGATCACCCCTGTCTCTGTGTCCATCACAAACATCATCCTCTCGTCCCCAGACAGAATGGTGTACCTGAGGACACAGGACATCGTCGTCATCGCCGTCACCGGAGACACTTTCCAAAGAGATCACATCTCTCTCCTCTCTCTCGCCCCTCAACTTACCTCAGCCTGCCGGCGTCACAGACGTCTGCGTCCCACGCCTGAACGCAGGTCACAAATTGCTTCCGGGGCGCCAGTTCGCTCACGTACGCCTCGTACAGCGGCCGGCTGAAGCTCGGTGGGTTGTCGTTGGCGTCGGTGACCGTCACCGCCACGGTGACGTCGCTGCTGAGGGCGGGCTCTCCGCCGTCGGTCGCCCTGACGATGAAGTTGTGGCGCCGCGTGAGCTCGTAGTCGAGCGGGCGCGCAGTGAGGACCTTGCCGCTGCTGCTGTCGATGTGGAAGTAGTCGGTGCTGTTGAGGACGTCGGAGAGGATCTGGTAGCTCACCGCCCCGTTCCTCTCAGAGTCCTGGTCCAGAGCCAGCACCTGAACACACACAGCGGGGGGGAAGGCTCCAGTTAGCGGGGAGGGGGATTGATGGTGGTGGCGGTTGGGGGGGGCATTAGATAAAGGACGCAGAGGAAGGACCAACAAGAAGGGCGATCATTAGGGTCACATAACCTAACGATTTTCCGAATTGGATAATGCATTCATTTGCATTTGGTATGTGTGAGGTTTGTAGACATACACACAATAGGTACACTCACCCATGAGCGCACACACACACACACACACACACACACACACACGCTCGCACACCTGCAACACTGGCGTCCCTCTCATGGAATTCTCCGCCAGCGTGGCGGCGTACGAGGCGTTCTGGAACAGCGGCGGGTTGTCGTTGACGTCCAGCACGGCCAGGTCCACGTCCACCTCCGACCTCGCCCCCGTCCGCGTGTCCGTGGCCTTCACAGTCAGCCGGTAGTACTGCGCGCTCTCGTAGTCCAGCGGGCCGACCAGGTGGATGACGCCCGTGTCGAAGCCGATGTCGAACTGCGCGGGGGCGTCTCCCTCCGTGAGGGTGTACGTGATGGTCTGACCCTCCGGGCCGGTGGCGTTGACCCAGAGGATGGGCGAGGACGCGGCCATGTCCTCCCTCACCATGACGCCGTAGAAGGGCTTGTCAAACACGGGCATGGCCTTGTCCACTATGGTGACGGGCAGCTCTACCTCGCTGGACAGAGAGGGGGATCCCCCGTCCCGCGCCACGATGACCACCTTGTACTCGGCGTCGGACAGGTCTCCCTGGAGTGACCTCTTCAGCCTCAGCTGGCCGGTCTGAGAGTCCACCTGGTGGCGGGAGAGGACAGCGAAGAGCTTGACAAACACAAAGGTGAAACAAACACGTCACTTTTGAAATAAAATCGCATGACAGACAGTGATGCACGAAAAACATCACGCTATTTATTTAATCAAAATAATTGACGCCTGTCACCGCTCAATACAAGACTCGCCCATAGTCCTCCCGTCTCCTCCCATTTCTATACGCATCATCAGTACAATAAACGACAGACGCTTCAGCCGAGCGAGTGGGTCCGTTACCTCAAAGTTCCCGTGTTCCTCCTTGAGGCTGTACGTCACCTCCCCGTTGAGGCCGCCGTCCCTGTCGGTGGCTGACACTCTGAAGATGGCCGACCCCGGGCCCGCCTCAACCTGCACGGTGGCATAGTACGGCAGGTCCACAAATTCCGGGGCGTTGTCGTTGGCGTCCTCCACCTGCAGCGAGAGAGAGAGAGAGAGAGAGAGGCGGGAGACCCGAGGAAGAGGCGGGGCACCGCCGGGGAGAGGGAGGAGTGTCAGTGAGGTTCAAGGCAAGGCAAGTTTATTTGTAAAGCACATTTCAGCAACAAGGCAATTGAAAGTGCTTTACATGAGACATTAAAAGCATCAAGACAAAGTGCAAGAAACACATAAAAGGTCATATAAAACAAAATACAAAAAAGGACATTAAAAACTAAATGCAAGAAAAATATAATACAGGAATAAAAGTTACAGGGCAGTGTATGAATGAATAATGGTTTGATTTAATAAAAAGCAGTGGCAAAAGAAAAGGTTTCAGTCTTGATTTAAAAGAACTGAGAGTTGCAGCAGACCGTTTTCTAGAAGTTTGTTCAAGATAATGTGGAACATAAAAACTGAATGCTGCTTCTCCATGTTTTGTTTTAACTCTGGGGACAGAAAGCAGGCCTGGTGCAGGTTCAGGTGGAGAACAAAACAATCTCACTCACTTCATCACACACACAACAGTACAAACACACACACACAGACACACACACAACAGTCCATACCTGTATCCGTACAGTCACCCTAGCGACCCTGAGTAGGTCATACTCCCGGCTGGCTTCCACCACTAGCTCGTAGCAGTCCTGCTCCTCGCGGTCGAAGGGAACGCCAGTGGTCAGGACCACGCCGGACGTGGGTCGGACCACAAAGCGACCGCCGGCGTTCAGCAGAGCGTACTTCAGAGGCTCGTTGAGGCGGTGTCCGACGGCGTTGACCACGGCAACCACGGTGACGTTGGTGTCGTTCTCGAGGACGGAGGTGGAGTAGAGGGGGAGGGTGAAGAGGAGGCCGCTGTCCATGGCCTCTCGGACCAGCACAGTGACCAGCGCCGTGCTAGAGAAACGTCCGTCCCACACCTGGGGAGAGCACAACAACAACACACAAGGCTTGTCTCAACACAAGCTATAATACTGTATGTCTACAATGTGCTCTGCAGTCTGTTTACTGTAGGTATGTTTGCTTGTGTAGTGATCCTTAAACATCACAATTTATGTGTATTCATATACTGTACAGGTGCATCTCAGAAAATTAGAATATTGTGGAAAGGTCATTATTTTCCGTTATTTAATTCAAAAAATGAAACTTTATTATAGATTAATTAGATATGAAGTGAAATATTTCAAGGCTGATTGCCTCCATGCCACGGTCCACGTTGATGCAGTAATTTGTGCAAAAGGAGCTCCGACCAAGAATTGAGTGTATAAATGAACATACAGTACTGTAAAATCATAAAGATTAAACAAAAAAGGTTTGAAATATTTCACTTTGTGTAATGGACCTACAATACATGAAAGTTTCACAATTAAATTACGGAAAATAATGAACTTTACACAATATTCTAATTTCCTGAGATGTTCCTGTACTGTATGTGTATATGGTACAAGAGAGTGACCTTGACGTTGAAGCGGTAGCGGTCTTTGAGGAGGTTGCAGTTAGTGACGGTCAGGACGCCAGTGGAGGGCTCCATGGTGAAGTGCTCCAGGCTCCTGTCCGCCAGTGTGTAGACCAGCTGAGAGTTGACCCTGGGGTCGAGGTCAGGGGTCAGGTCCGGGTCAAAGGCCTTGACCCTGAGAACCTCCACCCCCAGGTAGGTGGGCAGCAGCAGGACGGTCTCGTAGACATCCAGGGAGAACATAGGGGGAGAATCATTGATGTTCAACACCTGGAGTGGTGACAGAGGGATTCAGAACTGTTCTGGTTACAAGAGAATCAACATGGAATATTTGGTTGACATAAAATACAACAAAGCATGCTTCATTCAAAACGTTATTATGCAAACATGAAAGTGATTTTGTATGCACAGCATATGTGTATGTGTGTGTGTGTGTGTGTGTCTGTGTGTGTGTGTGTGTGTGTGCGTGTATGTGTGTGTGTGTGTGTGTGCGTGCATGTGTGTGTGTGAGTGTGTGTCTGTGTATGTGTGTGCATGTGTATGTATGTATGTGTGTGTGTGTGTGTGTGTGTGTGTGTGTGTGTGTGTGTGTGTGTGTGTGTATGTGTGTGTACATGTGTGTGCATGTACCTTGATGACCACCTCTGCAGGGCTGTCTGCGGTCCTCTGTGGCTGTCCACTGTCTCTCACATGGACCCGGAAGGAGAACTCTGAGAAGGTCTCATAGTCCAGAGCAGCAATGGTTCTGAAATAACACTTACTTGACTGGAATTGAAAACTGTTGTTTTTTCCTTCACTAACTAACGAACTAACTTAACTAACCTAACTAACTAATTAGCTAACTCATCTCACCTGATGGAGCCGGTCCCCGAGTCTACGCTGAAGAAGAGGCGAGCGTCGTCCTCGATGATCGTGAAGACCAGCAGGGCGTTGTGGTTGCGGTCGGGGTCTGAGGCCTGGATGACCAGAGGGTTACCCCCCTCCCCCAGGACCACACTGTTGACCGGAGCGGCCTCACTGATCACACCCACGTACCTGGCAGGGAGGGAGGGAACATCAGGACGACAATCTTAATGATTCAATACAAACTCAGTCAGTCAGTCAGCCAGTCAGCCAGTCAGTCAGTCAGTCAGTCAGTCAGTCAGTCAGTCAGTCAGTCAGTCAGTCAGTCAGCCAGTCAGCCAGTCAGTCAGTCAGTCAGTCAGTCAGTCAGTCAGTCAGTCAGTCAGTCAGTCAGTCCGTCAGTCACTCAGTCACTCACTCAGTCACTCAGTGAACTCTATAGTATGGTATAATATCCACTTTCAATAAATGACTACGCCTAATCCATATATTTTGAGGTAAAGAAAGTTAGAATTGCACTTTATTAATAATTTTAGGTCCTGGCCAGGATTGGGCTGTTTTTACGTAAGTGATAAAAGTGAAAGGTGTCCATGTCTGTTACCGGGTCTGTTGGAAGGCGGGTTGGCTGTCGTTCTGGTCGCCCACCAGGACACTGACAGTGGTGCTGGCCTCCACCCCCGCCATGCTCAGGGCGCGGACCACCAACGAGTAGGTGGCCGTGCGCTAACAGAGGGAACACAAGATGTCTGATTATCTGACCTCTACCTCTAAAATACATCCAGGCTAGTCTGATTGATGCTGACTGATTTTTTAAAAATTAGACTTGGTCAGCGATGGCATAACGTATGGCTGAAAGTCAATTTGTACAATATGCATATTCACACATACACACAGAAATACCTCAAAGTCCAGTAGTTTGCGGGTGGTGATCACACCGGTGTGGCTGTTAATGGTGAAACGGCCTTCCTCATTTCCCCCTGTGATGTCATAAACCAGCGCCGAGCGGCTGAGGGCACTCACGGTCATCACATAAGTGCCTGTGGCCAAGTTTTCCATGACCTGGGATATGACGTTGTCACACAGAGGTCATAAGACTGTATTGCACAGCAGCATCCGTCCATTCATCCATCCATCCCTCCATCCCTCCATCCCTCCATCCCTCCATCCCTCCATCCATCCATCCATCCATCCATCCATCCATCCATCCATCCATCCATCCATCCATCCATCCATCCATCCATCCACCCGTCTGCTCCCTCACCTCGGCCTGGTAGTCTCTCAGAGTGAACTTGGGCTGGGAGACGTCAGAGAGCGTGAGGGAGACGCGGACGGTGGCGGTGGCCGTGAAGGCGGGCGTGCCGTAGTCGGTGACGCGCACGGTCAGGATGTAATACCCCACTGAGCCGAGGTCCAGGTCCCTGGCTATGTAGATGAGGCCGGTGGCATTGTCTATGCCAAACCAACCTTCTGTGTTACCTGAGGGGGAAGAGGGAGAGAGAGAGAGAGAGAGAGAGACAGAGAGACAGAGAGACAGAAGACAGACAGTTTATAGACTAGAGAACACAGCTCTGACTGGCTGGAACTGACTGGAACTCCGCCCTATAAGCAAACAGGCAGGGCACCTACAGTACCTGCTTCGATGGAGTAGGCCAGCTGTCCATTGGCTCCCTGGTCTCGGTCCAGGGCGGTGACCTGGAGGACAGAAGTGCCCGGGCCCGAGGACTCGTAGGCCACGGCGTCATACACGGTGCTGGTGAAGTACGGGATGTTGTCGTTGGAGTCCTCCACCGCCACCAGGATACGAGCCAGGTCTCGGTTGAAGGGAAACTCCTGGTCCTTTACCTGGGTGGGGTGAGATAAGAGAGGAGGGGGAGGAGGAGGAGGAGGAGGAGGGAGAGGAGGAGTGATAGACAGAAAAGGCAGGTGGGGATGAGAAGGCAAAGATTTGTAAAAGGACAGCACTGCAGTAACAAACCGAGAGAACTCAGAATGGCAACGTTTCAACAAAGGTAGAGGTACAGTAGCACTATATATAGTTTTCTATAATCACCTAGAAGGTGAGTAAAAAGGGCAGTGCATCATTAGAGTTGAATTCCACCAATAGTCAGCATAGCTGTCTAAGGCAAGGTCATTCTCATAGCATCTCATTATATGCATGCATACATTAAACAAATCTCATTTCAATCAATACATTTTAGAAAATAATGCACAGATTCATTATACATAATAGTAGGGACACCATCATCTAAGGGAAACCTTTAAAAAGAAAGACAGACTAAGCTCGTCATTAAGGCCAGTCTCTAGCTCTTTGATTGTGTCAATACCCCTCAAGGGTGTGGAGATTTTCTCTATGCCCCAGAACTTTAAAGATGCTGGCTTGAATGTAGTATTGTGCCAAAGCGTACTCTAAACTTTGTGTGCATATCGCAGTGTTGTGTTCTGATATTCTTGTTTCCAGTGGTCGTTTAGTTTGGTCAACATAGGCTAGACCACAGCGGCACTTCAGTAGATACACTACATGTGCACTGTTGCATTTGATAAAGGAGGAGATTTTGAAGTTCTTTCTCGTACGGGGGTGGCTGAAGTGTTTGGTGGTAGTGGAGTTAGAGCACTGTGCGCAGTCACTGCACTTGTATAAACCTTGGGGATGGTTAGACAGCCAAGCTGTCGGTGAGTTTTCATGACAAGGTGATCTCTTAAGCTATGGGAGCGTCTAAAGGAATAGAGAGGGGGTTCAGAACAAAATTCCTCCAGTTGGGGATCATTCTGGAGATCGTGCCAGTATTTTAGAACAACCCCTCTACTCTAGCTCTCTCACTCACTCTCACTGCTCCCTCTCTCCCTCTCTCTCCCTCACCATGACAGTGAGGATGTGCTGTGTCCTGGCCTCGTAGTCCAGTTGGTCAGCGGTGTAGACCACTCCCGTCCCGGGGCTGACCCTGAACAGCCTCATGCTGGCCGGGTCCACGCTGCTGTGGATTGAGAAGCTGAGGCGCGCTCGCTCGTCCCTGTCCGTCGCCCGCACACGCAGCAGCTCCGTGTCGGCCGGCGTGTCCTCCGACACGCTGAGGTCGTACGTGGGCTGCAAGAAAACTGGGGGGTTGTCGTTGCTGTCCAGGACACGGACGAACACCTGGGGACAAGTTTGGGGGCGGGGGGGCCGGAGGAGAAGTGTGAGAAAGAGGGTCAGGTAAATGACTGAGGTGTGTGTGTGTGTGTGTGTGTGTGTGTGTGTGTGTGTGTGAGCACGCGTGTGTGAGCACGCGTGTGTGTGTGTGTGTGAGTGTGAAAGTGTAGAGTGACCTGTATGGTGGCGGTGTTTGGGTGGTGGGGTTGGTGATCCAGAAGAAAAGTGTGATAAAGGGTGTGTGTCTGTGTGTGTGTGCGTGTGTGTGTATACTTTGAGCTGCATACCTGTGTGGTGGCGGTGTTTGTCCCGTCGGTCACCTGAACAGTCATGTTGTAGAGAGACTGCACCTCCGCATCTAACGGCCTCGCTATCAAAACGGTCCCCATGCCCAGTTCGAGGTCAAACAGGCTGTCAAAGCCCCCTACTGTCGAACACAAAAACACACACACACACACACATGCACGCGCGTGCACATACATATAAACACACACACATAGACACTCAGATTAAATAGCTCAATATTGACTTTTAAACTTAAATTGAGTTTTAAACAAAGTTACTTATTACTGTGTAATTGTTTTTGGCTGGCTGCCTTTGGCTGGAGGGCCCTGGAAATGTAATTGAAACAACATAACTTTGTCTGACCTGTACTACCAATATCTAGCCTTATCACTCTCAAACAAAACCCAGTATCAGCTGGAAGCTCTTTAACTCCTGCTTGTAAGTCTGCTTCCTGTGTCGGTGGTTGGGTATCTATTTGAGAATTCATCACCCGCCCTGAGAGCTTTCAGGCTTCTCTCTGGAGACAGCAAAGGCTTTAGAATCCATCTTGCATATGAATACTGATAGAGCCCTCTCCGCAGAACTAACAGAGCGTTACAGGCCCATAGATAACCTCTGGGATTTAGCATTGGCCCAAGAAATGTTCAATATTATGTGGCTATCCTGGGACAATGTAGCTGCTAGCTTTCGAAGAAAATCGAGTTACTCGTTTACGTAGATGTGGGCATATAGCAGTTTCGACTCCAGGACAACAACAACTAGAAATGGTGCTCAGAGAGCACAGACCTTCAGCCCTGAATCAATTTCATGACTCTGTGTGCGCCAAAATGAAATGGGTTCTAAATTGACCTATGCTACACCCCTCCATCCAGTTTGATGAAAAGCGTCTGGTAGTTTTTGTGTAATTTTGGTCCAAAAAATGAATGGCCGGCTGTGTTTGGGCAGCTTGTGGACATGCCCCACACTTTGGATCCACTCCAAAATGTAATAGGTTGGTCCACGCTACACCCTTCCCTCAAGTTTCGTGAAAATCGGTCTGGTAGCTTTTGCGTAATTCTGCTGACAGACCCACAGAGGTACACACGGCACCGAAAACATTTCCTCTCGCCCTGCGCTGTCACAGGGGCTGAGGTAACAACAATAACGAGAGGAAAGTGAGCTGTTACCAAACCTGTGTCAGCTGAGCAGTTCCTCCCACAGGCGTTTTGGGGGATGTAGAACATCTCCCTGGCAGGCCTCCCTCCTACACAGGGAACCAGAGAGAGAGATGGAGAGAGAGAGAGAGAGAGAGAGAGAGAGGGAGAGAGAGAGAGAGAGAGAGAGAGAGAGAGAGAGAGAGAAGAGAGAGAGAGAGAGAGAGAGAGATGGAGAGAGAGAGAGAGAGAGAAAGAGAGAGAGAGAGAGGGAGGGAGAGAGAGGGAGAGAGAGATGGAGAGAGAGAGAGAGAGAGAGAGGGAGAGAGAGGGAGAGAGAGAGGGAGAGAGAGATGGAGAGAGAGAGAGAGAGAGAGGGAGAGAGAGAGAGGGAGAGAGAGAGAGCAACACGTGAAATCAGAAAAACCTGCCCCCCCCACACACACACACACACACAAGTGTGCACGCAGACGCGGACACAGACACAAACACATACAAGCACACATATTCATGACCTCACCGATTATGTCGAACCACAGGGGCACAGTGGTCTGGCTGACAGCGACCACGCCCACGGGCTGGGCCACGGCAGTCGCCTCGGAGATGGAGAAGTTGTAGTACCTCTGTGTGAACAGGAGGGGCAGTGCAGAGGGCCTGGGCTTACGGAGCCACTCAATCTGCAGCCTGGCTGTGGACCACAGTGGACGAGTGCCGTTGTCTATGGCCTTTATCTGGTTGGATAGGAGGGACATCAGTGAAACATTAGGGGCCGTGACACAATGCCACTGAGATACAGGCTGCGTTCTGAATCGCGTACTTCCATACTATATACTGTAATATGCCAAAAATGTATGTAGTATGTACATAGTATGCCACATGCAATATGGCAAAAATACCAGGATATCCTACACTACATCCAGTCATATTTTGCTGTATGCAAGCCAGCACACTTTTCTGGCAATTCTGACCCACAATCCTGTGCTCAGTGGAAATGATGTCACATGTGCAAGCTTTGGACGAATGTCGTTTCATGGACAGAGACAGATGTGGTCAAATTTCAGGGCGCAATGTTATGACAAGGTAATATGTCCCAATTGGATGCATACTGCATAGTCTCAATGCCAGCCCATGAGAGTTCTTTCGCTGCTACACTACGTAAGCTACGCTAACTATGTTACTGCATGCTGCAGATCTCTCTATGGGTCTGGGACACTTCATGCAAAAAGCTGGTGCTCGAATTCTGGCAATTTATTGGTTTTGCAGGAATCCTTGCGACACCAATCAGTAACAACTTTCGCGATCAGGCGCTCCCACCCATAGAAATGCCCCACCCATATAACCTGTGCTAGTGTCTCTCATTTGCTACTATGACCTGTTACTCTTTCCATTTTGAACTGTCGATACGCCCTCAGAATAACAGCTTGGGTGGCGAAGTGGCTCAGACTCTATTATGTAGTATGCAATGTGCAGCGATTCAACATAATATTTGAGTCTGGAGAGAGACTTCATACTGTACTGTGTGCAAAGTTCATACTTTCTAGGGGCAGCTGTAGTACGTACTGGTAGAAAAAAATGGAAGTATGCGATTCGGAACGCAGCCACGTCGTTACAGGAAGTGACACGTACTGTGAGAGTGTCGAAGCTTCCTGCCGTGACCATCTTTTTGGATGACACCATGGCGGTCTTGGGGTCAATGGAGAACTTGCCCTCGTCGTTGCCATCAACAATACTGTAGGCGATGTTGGCGTTCTCTCCCTGGTCGCGGTCGAAAGCAAACATGCGGTAGACAGGGTCACCACGCTTGTTGCGGTCTCGTTCTGGTAAGCTGATGCGGTAGATGGTCTCTGGGAATGTGGGCCGGTTGTCATTCTCATCCTGGATGTGAACTATGACCCAGACAGTGGACTGGCGAGACACTACAGGACCGTCCATCACTGTGACCTGAGAACACACGGGGGCAGGCACGTACTGTAACATTCACATCTAGTCATTCAGCCGATGCTTTTATCCAGAATGACTTACAATTAGTATATTTTGCTATACAGTAAAAATTTGAGTGTTGACATTTCAGGGTTTAATATTTCAGAGTTGATTTCCACTCCACTCACAATTTTACCTTCTGATTTAAATGGTGTTCAGTGTTGGAGTTATTTGACAGAGTTGATCACATCAGTGTTATCAGACTCCACCGAGATGTAATTTACCCTTCGCTGTCCCTTCCCGCCCCCCTTGGTTACTTTTGCTACGCCTGTCAACCTTTCGCATGTCAATATGTATGGAGTTAGATTTGTGTCTTTATTACATGCGAGAAAATAAATTATATGATAGAAAAAAAATATTTGAGAGAAAAAAAAAAATGAGAGAAAAGGTTTTCACACTGAAAGCGAAAAATAATAATTTTTGAGACAAAAAAAAAGTTTTGTGAGAAAGTACGGAGCCCCTAAAGTGACATGGGGAAAGAAAACAAAATCATGGTGGAGAAAAAAGAAAAAAAAAACATGAAAAAAAAACAAAACAATCATGGTGGAGAAAGAAAAAAAACATAAGGGCAAAAAAAAATCAGGGTGGAGAAAAAGAAAAAAAAACATGGGGGAAAAATAAATTATGGTGGAGAAAAAAAAAACATGGTTGAAAAATATTTAAGTCTCCCTATCTCCCTCCCTTGCCTCCCTGTCTCTGGGAGAGAAGGAGACCGGGGAAGAGAGAAAAGGAGACAGGAGAAGGGAGACAGGGAGGCAGGGGAGGCAGATAGGGAGACTTAAGTATATATTTTTCCACCGTGATTTTTTCCACCCCATGTTTTTGTTTTTTTCTCCACCATTATTTATTTTTCCCCCATGTTTTTTTTTTCTCCACCATGATTTTTATTTCCATGTTTTTTTTTTCTTTTTCTCCACCATGATTTTTTTTTCTCCCACATGTCACTTTAGGGGCTCTGTAGAGAAAGTGTTTTGTCATAGAAAAATAATAATTTGAGATATTTATAACTATCTTGTGCATACAGTAACGTTATCGGCAAGACTCGTATCAACACTAGCGCTAGCCCCACCAGGCAGATTAGCTGCACCAGGCTATAGTGACTGACCCTCAACGGCATACCATGAGAGGAGAAACAACAGTTTACCATTAAATAAAATCTCTTGACCACCGACATAGACAAGGTTATTTATTTCGGCCTATAAGCGCCACCACCACATCTAACAGGGCGGGGGCATAGCCTATTCAAGACATATATCAAGAAAATGCATTCACATTCTGCCGATATTACCTCTGGGAGGCGTGCTTCTGTCGCTGCAAGCAGTGTTATTTATCTAATCCCTTAGTGTTACTTTATCTCTGGTAAAGCATTTAACTCAGAGCAGTGTTATTTGTCTAATCCCTTAGTGTTGGCATAGTGTTCAATGTTGAACTATTTTGAAAGTGGAAACACATACACACGCGCACACACACACACACACACACACAAATACTGTGCTTATGGCACCTCTGCAGATTCAAACGTAGGGCCTATATTGAGAGAGTGTGTGTGTGCGCGCGATCTGTCCCAGTGGGGTATCTGAGCATGTGGGACTGCGCTCACGGGGGAATCTCTCTGTCTCATTGATCTACAGGACGACAGAGGTCTGATCTCCGATCAATGGCATCAGATTAGTTGGGGGCTATGGTGGCTCACCAGACTGCTAAACAGAACAGAAGTGAACCGATATGCCATGCTGACAGGCTAGGGGCTGAGGCTGGGGCTAAGGGGTGGGTCTGAGGCTGGGGATGGGGCTAGGGGGTGGGTCTGAGGCTGGGGGTGGGGCTAGGGTGGGTCTGGGGGTGGGGCTAGGGGGTGGGTCTAGGGGGTGGGTCTGAGGCTGGGGATCGGGCTGGAGGGAGTGATGAATCTAGGTAGAAATGTCTGTATAACATCTACAGAGTCTTACTGCTATGTATTTGATTTAATGTGTTTGTTTGTTTTCACATGGACACTGTGTAGTCGATAGAGTGAGGAAGAAAGAGCTGATGCTGCTGCTGCTGTGGCCGTTCGGAGTAGTAGGTGTCAAGAGGTCACACTTAGGCCAAAGGGGGGGGCCTCTCCTCTGGGGTATCAATGGCACATCTCTATGGGACACTATAAACAGACACAACCCGGACTGACAACCAATGGTGATTAAGACATCATGTTAGGGTGACAGGCGACACATCTGTAAGGTCACTCCTCCACCAATATAGCTTCACTAGGCCCTAATCAGGCAGGCCTAGGCGTGGGGGGTGGGCCAAGAGAGCACTATTTAACATCTCAACCAAACCTTGAGACTTCGATTTGGAAACGGCAGGCAACTCGGCCGGACAGATTCGCTGCTCACAGCAGGCAGATACGCTGATAACACCATGCGGGGGAGAGAAGACTTGGGGCCTCGTCTTCGCCCACAGACACAGCCAGCAGAAAGCAGGGAGAGACGGAGACTAGGGAAACATCCGAGTGTTCCATGTGAATGTATCTTTGTACAATAAATCATCTGTCGCCGCTTCCAATACCGTGTTGGGTGATTTCATCAATGACTACCATAACAAGAAGGCAATTAACATTGTGGTTCATAATTAGGTGGTGCTGCAACTCTTATCAAGGCTTACAACAAAATTACACAACGCAAAGCAACCAAGAGAAGACCTCAAAAGCCAACAGGAGGGTCTGAGGCTGGGGATGGGGCTAGGGGGTGGGTCTGAGGCTGGGGCTAGGGGGTGGATCTGAGGCTGGGGATCGGGCTGCAGGGAGGGTCTGAGGATGAGGATGTGGCTAGGGGGTGGGTCTGAGGCTGGGGCTGGAGGGAGGGTCTGATGCTGGGGATGGGGCTAGGGGGTGGGTCTGAGGCTGGGGCTGAGGGGAGGGTCTGGGGATGGGGCTGAGGGGAGGGTCTGAGGCTGGGGATGGGGCTAGGGGGTGGGTCTGAGGCTGGGGCTGAGGGGAGGGTCTGAGGCTGGGGATGGGGCTAGGGGGTGGGTCTGAGGCTGGGGCTGGAGGGAGGGTCTGATGCTGGGGTTTTAGCTTCTGTTACATTCTCATTGCGACAGCTTAGCCTTGCATGTCTGTGTCTGATTTAGCTGACTCAGTATTGCGCTGACAACGAGAGAAATGATGTAGTCTTAAGGTATTAATGAATTCAGGAGCAGTCCGGATTCCAGACCAGCCGACTGTGTAATATAGCTGTGAGCGCACGCACAGCACTGCTACAGCCCAAGTAAAACCTTAAAAGACTTTAAGCACTGTTCCTAGAAACACATAGCACGTGGATTCAGCTGAACTGAAGGAGATGTGAGGTGTGTGTGTGTGTGTGTGTGTGTGTGTGTGTGTGTGTGTGTGTGTGAGGTGTGTGTGTGTGCGCACATGTGTGTGTGCGCATGTGAGTTTGCGTTGGGAGATTTATCCTCATCCCCTGGGTCTCTGCTTTCAGGATCTCTGCCGTATATTGTTCATCTGCGTGCAGGAGCGCAAGCCGGTAATCTCACACACACACATCTGTATGCGCGGCCCTTCTCAAGCACACGCACAGCGAATGGGCTTACACTCCTCCTCGTAGTGCTGCCGTCATGAACACAGGAGATAACCAATGATGAATGATTACAGTTTAGAAGTCCATCCCAGAACACTCGGAAGACCAAACTCCTCTCATCCATCATAGTTCAAATGAAAAACAGAGCTGATTCTCCTTTCTCTCTCAATCTTTCTCTCTCTCTCTCTCTCTCTCTCTGAGCTGAAGACTGAGCGGTCACAGGTGTCTGGGAAAGATAAAGAACCTTGAATAGAGGAGAAACGGAAGCAAGGAAGGAAGGACACTGACAAAGGAGCTTGCTCAGTCACAAAAAGGTGGATAGAAGGGATATTAGATCCAACATTAAAGGATAAGGACACTGAATTTCATGTTTAGCCCTATTCCTGGCTTCCCTGGCATGTACACTGACTAGTACAGGTTACAATATTTCTGTTTTGTGCAGTACAGAGTTCTGTGTCAATAACGTTGGCGCGCGCACCCTCGCTCGTGGCTAGCTATGGTCACACTCGAAAAACTCTAAAAAGTATGATATACGTGGATTTCAAGTTCAGGAATTACATGGTTTATGCTTACCAAGCTCTGAAGTCGTCCTGTAAACACCATAGGTCCTTTCGCCTCTGCCTTTCGAAACAACAGTAGGTGGTAAACAGTACTAATTTCACCGAACATACAACAGCCATCCCTTCACGCTGTAAACCTCCACGAAATTCATCCGAATCCGAATTTTTAATACATATTTTAACCTGTACTAGTCAGATACATGCCAGGGAAGACAGGAATAGGGCTAAACATGAAATTCAGTGTCCTTATCCTTTAAACCCTTTACTTCAGCCCTGGTTAGAATACCTCCAGGAAGTGTTCTGCCTGCTGCTCTCTGTCCAGCCTCCTCGCTGTCGTGGTTATCAGCCCTAAGGAGCAAACAGAGAGAAAAGTCATTGTTTTGTTCGGAGTTGCCATTGTTCTTGTGCATGGGGGTCAGAAACTATGGTGAGACAACTCTGTGTGTGTGTGTGTGTGTGTGTGTGTGTGTGTGTGTGTGTGTGTGTGTGTGTGTGTGTGCGTGTGTGTGTGTGTGTGTGTTTTTGTGTGTGTGTGTGTTTCTGTGTGTGTGTGTGTGTGTGTGTGTGTGTGTGTGTGTGTGTGTGTGTGTGTGTGTGTACGTGTCTCACTCGCAGACTGTCCTACCGCTATATGCTCTAAACTCATGCTGTGTGTCTACTACACTTCTGACAAACTGATGGCTTACACCCTACAGTACTAGTATTCAAAAGCCATCTCTCTCACTCCTGGCTGTTGAGCGCTACTATGGGTTGGGATAGTGGGAGTTGGGCCTCTCTCACATTTTCTATTTTTGGAGCAGTTCAGGTTATTGATTAATAATGGGCCTCCATTGGCATTTTATCTTGAGGTTTTGCAACTGAAAAGACTTGTGGCTTAACCTATAGACTAAATGGGTCACAGGGCTAAAAGGTTTTGGAGTCAGATACTGTACTGTGTGTGTGTGGGGTCAAATGTCAATTTAGTGAGTTCTAAGTCGTCCCATGATACACCCCTCCATGAGTTTCATGAAAATTGGTCAGGTGGTTTTTGCATAATCCTGCAGGGAAATAAACGGGCGGAGTTCCCCCGCTTATTTTTACCCTGGAGAAACAAGCGGTCCTGAGTGTACCAAAATCATCCGGTGATAATTGTTGCCAGCTCAAGCAGTTATTGCTCTACTTTATTAAATCAAGAATGATATTGAGCCTGCCACCCAGAGATCCCCCTGGCATTGTCAAACTGTTGTCAACACTCCAGGTTCTTGCGTCTGGCTCCTTCCAGACACCTATCGCAGGTGCCTCTGGACTCACAACCATCCATCAGCAGGGCCATATGGGATGTTGTACCAGCCAGAGTGGCAAGATACATAAAATTTCCCCAAAACAGATGGGAAATTGATGTGACGAAGCAGGAGTACTTTAATGTTGCCGGCTTCCCCAATGTTGTAGGCGCTATTGACTGCACTCACGTACCAATTGTACCACCATTAGAAAACAAACATGTTTTTAGAAATAGGAAGCAAACACATTCAATCAACACCCAGGTAGTGTGCAACGCCAGTAGTATAATAACAAATGTGGCTGCCAAATTCCCCGGGTCGGTGCACGACAAAAAGCCAGTTTAGATGCCTGGATCGTAGCGGTGGGGCAATAATCCCCCCAAAGTATGCCAGATCATTGTACTGCAGTGTGCTGCATCCTGCACAACATTGTCACGAGAGCCGATCTGCGCATGATTTGCTTTGCTGTCTCTGCAATAAAATGAAGTTGTCGAATTACACCTTTGTGACCAAAAATACAAATAGGCCTAGATCATTAGGCCTACGACCAAACATTAAATGAAAAGTAAGAAAAATATCCTATGCCCAACTTCGGCCTAAACATTCAGCACCATGGACAGCTCCGCTTCAGTTAATTTTGGGATGACATGAGACACAAATGCAATGAGAAAAGATACAATGACAAAAACAAAGGATACCAGTTTTTTTGCCTGGGAGTTATTGAATTATATTTTGTCCTTTGTTCTATTGTTCAAATCATTCCACCTCCGTTTGCAGTCCATACTATTGTGTTTGGAAACACCAACTGTGCTCACAAATATGGTTTTTAGCTGTGTGTGTGATGTTTTTGTGCGTGGCTGTAAGCCAGTGCACCATAGGCGATTTTACCCTCTGAGAGTAGGGGGGGTAACATTTTGACGTGAGAAAAAAACAAAAACAGTTCTGCCGTCTCGTCCCATCTATTTACAAAGAATGCCAGTTGTGAACAGTATGCTAATAAGAAATCGCCAGTAGAAATGTCCCAAGTGTTGCAAATTATTGGTACCCCTACCAGTGGCGATTGCTCCTATAAGCCAGGGTAAGCCTGGCTTAGACCTACCCACAAAATCCAAATAAAATTTGATTTTTGCGCCTTCTTTCAGTGAAAGCAGGCACGAAAATCGACTTTCAGACTGTTTTTGACTTTAATGCATCTTGTATTCTGCCATATCGCTTCATTTTCCTCCATGTTTGCATTTTGGTAGTGCTCCGTCACCCCCCACAGTCCTCATGAAAATACAGTCCACGTCCGGTCCGTTAACCGGTCTTACTAGCTTGTTATTCACTTAACATTGTAGGCCAGGTAAAATGATTCTAGCTTACGGAAGTCAAGACCAAATCAAATCAAAACCAAATCAAGACCTGAAGCGGTGGGCTAATACGCCTATAGTAGCCTAGTAGGCTAGTAGCCTAAACACTGATTAGTGAAGTAGGGGAGTAGGCTATTGAGTGCTGTGCCCTAAGGGGGTGTATTTTATCGTCCTGTCATTCCTCTTTGTGGTGCTTGGGCATTGGGAGTAATAACAATGTCGGAGAAGACCCTGTGCAAGACCCCACGGTACGCTACTCCATTATAGACAGACAGTCCTCATTAAAATAGGAGTAGGACACTTCAAATCCTATAGTAATTCATTTTTGTATGGGATGTGATGCACCAGTCGCTCTACGCCTATATGTGGTTTATTTTTGGTGATTAGACTGACTGTTGACTGGCACAGCTTTAGGTGGTGATGGAGGAATGAGCTTAATGTATTGATGCTTTTTTTGTGCGTGGCTGTAAGCCAGCGCACCTTGTATAGCGTTCGTCCGCTTATCACTCCCTCCCTCCCTCCCTCCCTCCCTCCCTCCCTCCCTCCCTCCCTCCCTCCCTCCCTCCGTTACTGGGGACAATGTTGGCCTGCATTTCTCTGTTGGCACATCAAGAGGCAGTAGTCCCAGCACACCAAAATCAAGAAGGACACCAAAATCAAACCGCCGATCTCTACTGCACAAGTAGAGTAGTGCAGTGGCGATTTTACATTAGGGGCAGGTGGGGCAGTGCCCTACCAGGTGGTGCTGTTGTGCAAGATGCATCTTAGCCTACAACTGTGTTTCGGAAAAATCAAATTTATAATTAATACAAAATAGTGATTCAGTGGTTAAAATAACATGTATAAATATAATAAACCTGACTGACACTATGTATAGTGCTGTTTTGCAGTAATTCCCTTTGTATGAGTGTGTCACAGACTGCTCTGACTCGGCAGAGGGGCACCGAAGCGTTCTCCCCTACTGTTGCTATAGCGACAATGTGAGCGTGGTCGGGAGTAATGTGAAAAAATATCACGCAGATTTAATTGGGTGGAGGGGCAGAAAAGTCTCTTCCCCTACGAAATCTACCTGGCAACAGGTTTAGCCAGGGAATAATAAAACAACGTTGATCAAAGTTGAACTACTGGGTCATTGTCGATGTCGATCTACGTTAGCCAATGCTGCTAGCTAAAGTTTTGTAGAGATTAAAAGTGTTTTCAGGTGCAACAATGAATAGTGTAGATTATTTGTTGAATGTGCGGTTTAGTACATTGAAACTTGAAGAGAAACTGGAAATAAAACGTTTAGGGCCATACGACCAGAAGAATTGGTGCTGCTCCAGGCTGGAGATAAGGTAACCCGTACCTTCAAACAGGAATGGTTTGAGAGAAATAAGTCGCTAACTGCTAGCACCTCGAAAAGTGCGCTGTTCTGTTTCCCTTGTATTCTTTTTGGTGAAAACTCTGTTTGGGCATCGTCTGGATTCAAAGACATTAAACATCTGTCAGAAAGAACCGCGAAGCATGAAAGCTCTGCGTCCCATCTGAACTGTGCCATGAAGCTGGGTTTACTGGGGCAGCTCAACGTCCAGGCACAACTAGATGATGCGTTTCGCCGTTCCATCGCGGAGCACAACAAACAGACCGAGGAGAATCGGTATGTTCTGGGGAGGCTGATCACTTTTATTAAACTCTGTGGGAAGTGTGAAATGGGTTTGCGTGGTCACGACGAGTCAGCGAACTCACTGAACCCAGGCATTTTTCGGTGCATTTTTGAGACGATGTGTGAGGGGGACTAATGTGGACAGTGCGCCTTCACTCTAGTAGACTATTTGGCTGTGATATACAGTAAGTGGAGTACTAATAGGTTATGCGTAGTGCCCAGGTCTGATGGGTGAACACTTGTCACTTTCAGAACCCTGGACCGGGCATGCGCTCTCTAATTAGCCTACTCTGCGTGTGTTAATGTGTCGTTATCTTTGTGTGTTGTAGTCTCTGCTCTGATGTACCTACCGTAGTCTAATTGGCTTTAGTTCTTGTGATGGTGACATAATATAAAACTGCCCCTCCAGAAATGCCATGCTAAAATCGCCACTGGAGTAGTGGTGAGAGCATTGGACTCCCACCCTGGAGACTGGGGTTGAAGAGCCGGTGGGGATGACTTTATGGGACTATACCCCAAACCTCCACATGTTCATCCTTTCACTCCAACCTTTACCCCTTGCCTTATAGATCAGATCCTGTCCCAACCCCAACCCATATCTAACCCCAACCCACACTAGGGACTGGAAGAAGGACACCAAAACCCACCCACCGATCTCCACTGCACAAGTAGAGTAATGGTGAGAGCATTGGACTCCCACCCAGGAGACCAGGGTTCCCGGTGGGGATGACTTTGTTATCATCAGTGTAACTGCTTTAGCCACTGACCGCTAACATTAATGTTATGGAAGCTGCTGCTAGTTGTTGTGAGCTCATGAGCTAACTGGCTATCCAGCTCTTATTGTGCTGGATTAGCATTGGAAGCATTGGAACTGATGTGTCGAGGCGACAAGACCTATCTTAATTTATCAGACATTATTTCATGTCATTTCAATTCACAGCTATTTCACTGGCATTACTAGCTTCCGTCCTACCAGTCTTGCACAGAAACAAGCCAGCCACGTACATAAGCCAGGCTGGACCTGGCCTGGTTTGCTTGTAATTGTGAGGCAGTGGACCTCGTCCGTCAGGACTTCAAGTTCGCGCTTGGAAAAAGCAATTTTTCTTTTTCTCTCTGCCATTGTCCACATGCATACCGTTGCATGGGCAGCATTTATAGTACTTTACCATATCAAGAGCAAAGTGCACTCAGCTGCAACACCGTATGGGCGTGTTTGCGTTAGAATATCATTAGTGCAATATCTTTAGTGAATAGGTCGTTGAGACGGAGCACATAGCGGGCGCAAAAGACACACAGTTCATGGTGCTATTAGCGGCTGCAATCCATTCTTTGTGAATTCGCCCCAGGTTATGTCAATGTCAATGTAATTTTATTTGATTTATATAGCACCATTCATACAAATCAATGTAGCACATAGTGCTTTACATAACAAAAGTAAAAGCATTAAACATTTAAAGATAGTGTATGCAACTGAGAAACTACTATACTAATAAGCTACTTATTTTTTGTGGACTGATTTTCCACAATGACGACACAAACACACACACACACGCAAACACACAGGAGGAGTGGCCCAGTGGTGCAGTACTTAGCACTGTTGCCTCACAGCAAGAAGGTCCTGGGTTCGGTTCCCGCTTGGGACGGATGTTCTTCCCAGGGTTGTCCGGTACTCAGGTGTAGTATCTCCCGAATCTTTCTGTGTGGAGTTTGAATGTTCTCCCCCCCTCCTCCCCAGAATCCAATACGAAAAACATGCAAAAGATGCTCTTCAGTCCTGTCCCTGACCAGGACTTGGACTGAGCACTTGGACTTGGTGGAGGAAAGCTTGTATGGGAAAATGCAGTGGGCAAATTCCACAGGCGACCCCTGAAGTTGCATGTGTGTGTGTTGTCTGCTGTGTCGCCTTGCCACTCATGTGTGTGTCACTGTTGCGTGGCTGATTAAAGTCCCCTCCACGTCCTGTAATTATTACTATACACACACACACACCTGTGTCACCTTGGGCTTCAATTCAACAGATGAGTGAATCTAGATTAGTATTCACATCTTAGAGGAGAGACTGGGCGTCAACACAGTGGAACAACGCTCAGATAGTCAGCAGTGCACCAGACCAATATATCTTTTCTATACATCTTTACTATAATTATCTTTACTATAATTAGAGAAACGGGTAACGCCATAGGGTAGGGCCGTAGGGTCGAATGGTGTACACATGCACTTCACTGCCTATCTATCTAGCCACCAGAGAGCGCTGTGGGCACAGTATTGAAACGGCCATATCTCGAGGTGGGAAGGTCACCAAGACACAGGCTTGGACTGGCAAAAAGCTCTCAATGTAATGAGCGCCGTAATACCAAACATGCCCCGCTCACACGTGCGTGCGCACAGAGCCAAAACAAAACCAACTAGAGATGCGAGGGGAGAGCCCAGAGTGCACTGAACTGCCCCCGCCAGCTCCGACCAGAGAGGACGCCATAGAGCCGTCTGTACACAGACCCATTCACCTCCTGGTTGGTCCGTCTGTCTGTCTGTCTGTCAGGACCGGAGTACACCAAACCACCCCCTGCCGGCTCCGACCCGAGGGGGGCGCCACAGAGCCAGCTGAACACAGCCGCCCATTCACCTACACTCATTTGGAGGGGCTCAGGAGCCAAAATGTCTGTGATAGACAGACAGACAGACGGACAGACGGACGGACGGACGGATAGAATGTGCAGAGCAACCACAACGGCACTGTGCACTAGTATAATCTCATGCTCTCTTTCTCTACTAGGCCCAATACAAAGTGGTTAGAGGTCACGTGGTTTATTTTCAGTTTATTATCAGTTTCATGTGACTGAAAGATGCAAAGGGCAAAATACAGTGCTCTGCGTTGCCATGAAAATAACGTCTGTGCACCTGTGCTATTTGCGGGTATTTAAATTAGGTAGTATGCATACATTTGGCAGAAAAGTTGCCCCTTTCTATGCAAATGAGCCTCATTGCAAAAACAGTCCAATTCACAAAGGTCGGCGTGTCGCTCACCATATTAGGAGCAAATTGTAAAAAGGCAACATCCCTGGATCCCACAGTCTGGGACTGGGAGACTCTGGAGTTCCAGTACCACACACACACACACACACACACACACACACACACACACACATTTCTCCTAGGTGACATTCATCTGAGGTGACATGGTGGCCAGGCCACAGGGCTGTTGCCTCATTGCTATACGAGTTGTCCTCACCCACACACACACATAATCAATTCAGAGATTGATTAAAGCGCCACACGCACACAAAACCACACACACTTACATTGCTGTGTGGGAGGAAAGTAACAGAGTGACAAAAAAGACGGATAATTGGCACAACAAGCGTAAAACCTAAAGAGAGGGAAAGCACTTGAAAAGTTTGAAATCATTGATAATGTGCTTGTGGCACATTTTGGCAAACCTTTCCTAAACTATGCTCCAATGATGTCTAACTCTACAACAATAGCAATTTGCTCCAATATGACAAATGTTTGTCAAAATGGAGGCCAATTTCACCTCAGTGATCAGTCAAAATGTACAACAATGAGAAACCTTTGAGCCTTACACCTGGATTCACCTTGTTTGGGTTTAAATCAGATACTGAAGGCATGTGCTGTATGAATGTATGAAGACATGTATTTTGTGTGCATGCACAGGGGTGTGTTTGTCCATGCATACATCTACTACTGCATGTGTGTGCTGTGCATGACGGTTTGTATGCTGATATGTCAATCACTAATACCCCATATTGTAAAACCTTGTCCAATCCAGTCCACACACCTTTCTTTCCTGGGGTCAATACTAGCAGGCTACAGTCGGGCAGCTCACCAAAACATACCGTATACAGTCCTTCAGTAAATTATATACAAAGGGGCATATCCCATTAATATAGATAGAAAGTGAATCTCAGTCACACCCTATAGGGATTCCCATTATAATATTCCAGGATATAGACTGATCCTATCTGGAGCATTAGCATCATGATCTTAGCATTAATGTCATTAATGTAATTAATTATATGACATACAATACAACTCACTTGTGTCTGTCTCACCTGTCTTGGGGTTGATAGAGAAGAAGTTCTGTGGGTTGCCAGCTGTGATGCGGTAACTAAGGCGAGTCGGCATGGCGCTGGCATCTGGGTCCTGCGCTTGGATACAGATGACGGACACATCTTTGGGAGAGTTCTCCATGACAACGGGGTGGTAGATTGGGTCAGACGTTAGAGGGGAGTTGTCATTGACGTCTTCTACCTGGAGGGAGTAGGGTTGGGGGGTAGAAATAGAGAAAGCGAGCGAAAATGAGGAAAAGAAAGGAGGGAAGAAAATGTTTATTATTGTTGCTGAAGTTTTGGGGTTGGAAGTTGGGATGGTTAGACGGCAGCTAAAGGCTTGGAGAGGGAGCTGTGTTGGGGTGGCGGAATACAGTGTTTTTGTTTATATCCCCATTAGCTACTGTACTGTAATAGTAGCCACTGTTCCTGGGGTCCAACAGTACAGTATACATGTAGATACCTGGATGAAGACCTCAATAGAGGCAGAGAGGGGCGTGACCCCACGGTCCGTGGCATAGACTGTAAGCCAATAGGAATCCTGAGTCTCACAGTCCAGCATGCCAGTGGTGTAGATCATTCCTGAGGAGATGAAAAGATAATTTCACAGGGTGTGTGTGTGTGTGTGTGTGTGTGTGTGGGCGTGTGTGTGCGTGTGTCTGTGTCTGTGAGTGCATGCGTGATTTATCAAGGATAATTGTGTGAATGACAACAGGTGCAAAAGTGTGAAGACAGCCCTATTTAAATGAGGGATTTTGCATGTTGTATCCCGCAATTATACCATGGAAGAGCAACGAAAATGCAAAAGCAAAATTGACGCGTCAAAGGTATGCTCAATGATGTTCCTCGTGCGGATATGGGCCGCATTGTGTCTGTTTGGGTACAGAACTGGAATCATGAGGAAGGGCTGTAGGGGATACGCGCCTATAAAGAACATGACATATGTCCTGAGATGATGCTTTGGTTCTGTTTAAGGATGGGCAAGGCTAACCAATTAAATGTTAACCGAACCTAAAACGAAACACTTATCAGGAGAACATTGGCTTGTGATGAGACTGGATTCCCTCCGCCCTCAGCTCACACACACCCATTCATTTATCCCGACCCACATCTAGGGGGAAGAGCATAGTCTATAGGCTTATTTGACAGCCTATAAAAGTTAAACAAGCCTACCGTTGCCTATGTGAAGCCTGACTCTGAAGAACAAAACGTTTTGCAAAACAAAATAATAGGTAAGCATACTGCAGCGCACAAACATAAAAAATAATGAAATGATTCCCTCTAGCATGAGACCGTGGCTTGCAGTAGTGTTATAGAACCACAGCACACACTGGAAATAACCCAGATCTCCTGTGTGGGAAAATAATTGACTTAAAATGAATAGATTAAAAAAATAGCACATAGTAGACTTTGTAACCTTATAGACTAAATATTTTCCAAACTGATTTACCTGCAGCTATCTCCAAAGTTGCCATCTCACAACTTAGAGAAGAGAGCACAGTTCCTCAAAATGAAGGAATTATTACCTGCTTGTCAAAGGTATTAAATAGCAAACGCAATCACCATCACTGAAATTGCTTTCGGGGTTGATAAGTCACTGAGCGTGTACTACAATTATGTATTTGCATTTTCTCCTCCCATATTTTGCACGCTAGGGTAGGCACACCCCTTATTACATATTAATTTCGGCCCTTGAAGGATGCAATCCTCCATGCACACCATTCATAGATCACATTGCACATTTATTTGAGGGTATTAAGGCATTTGCATACATTTTTATACATGCAAAACTTTAGTAGATAAGGCTCTTTCTGTTTACTCTTCAAGCACAAATACACACACACACACACACACACACGTTAAGTGACTAACCTTGAATTCCGTCAGCCTCTCTCTAGCTAATCTCTAACTAATCACAGCTGATCAAACTGCTCCCTCTGCTATTCCCTACAGAACGGTCGACTGCAACTGTGCTCACACATACTCACACAGTCCCAACTCACTCATTCACACACACACACACGCACATACACATGCACGCAGATGCACACACACATACACACGCTGTTATCAGTTGGCCAGGAATAAAGTTAGGAGTTCAACACTACCCCTACACAGCAGACACAGACACGCGCACCCACACACACACACACACGCACACACAGCGTGTGTGTGTGTGTGCCAGCATCTGTGATCACTACTAGCCCACGGCCCGCACAGTGCAGAACAAAGTGTTTGCAGTGACGCTTCCCTGGCCCTGTTGTCCTTGACGATGTCCTTTTCAAACCCAATCTCATCTCAACCAGACATGGGGGTGTGGGTGGGGGCGGGGGCGGGGGCGGGGCGGGCGGGGGGAGTGAACAGAGCTGCTCCAACGCACTCAAACTTTGACAGCGTCGGACATTTCACTGCAAATTCTACCCAAATCAAACGAGGCTGTGCCCATCCCTATTATCAAATACACACTTCAGGAAAGAGGAACAAGAGTGGGGAGAGGGACATCAGAGGGATTTAGAGGTCAAGGTTTAGCAGTTTGTCTTTCTTTCTAATGAAAGGCGAAGGAACACCTGGGACATAATGTGACTGAACTCTTTTGGGCTTTGATCAATAATGCTAATCAATCGTTAGCCACCCAGCTGGAAAACTGTAAAATCTGCTGTGCTGACTACCTTCAGATCAGGTTATTAAATAGTTCTATAATGTAATGACGTACACACACACACACACACACACACCCACACACACACACACACACTCACACACATAAGCACACACACACACACACACACACACACACACACACGCTCACAAAAACTAGTCATTAAAAAATCCATTCCATTACGCAATGCGAAATTGGCCAGAAATTGCTTCTTCAGAGAAAATGTGTCCGTAAGAAGGTTCTCGTCCCTTAAAGACGGCTTTATCCAGCCTGTTAGCAACACTGCAGCAAGCTTGCACTGCCCTTAATAGAGTAGAGCTAGCCTCTGACAGCTGCCCAATGAGAAATAGCTCGGCTGGCTTTCCACCAAAGTAATGACAGGAATACAAATTTATTCTCCGAGTGTAGAAGGACCCAGAACGTATAAGTCTGTGAAGAATCCAGTTTCACTCCTCTAGTCCCACTCCTCTGTACTTTCATCTCAGCCGACCAAAACCGGGCCTGGCTGGGAGACAACCAGATCCCTGGTGTCAAGAAAAGTCTGCCATTGAATGATTAGTGTTCAAGAGGGTCTGACTTCAGAGAATGGGGGGGGGGGGTCGGTGTGGGGGTCTGACACCAGGCCTTAAAGGGGGCTGGGACAGACAGAGTTATACTTCTTAAACCAACGGAGTGGCATGACCTGGACAGAGACACAGCGTTCCTGTCATCCTTACTCACATCACACTCACATACTGTACACCCCTTTCTACGATCTGTCCCCTCTCTCTCTTTCCCTCTCTTTCTCTCTCTCTCTCTCTCTCTCTCTGTGTGTACTGTACCTCTCTCCACCACTCTGACTGGTCAGTCAGAGAGTGACAGGCCTTCACAGCACAGTCACTCAGCATGACAGCTAGATGCACAGTACAGTACAGGACTATAGGTGAGCTTGAATTGAATCTCTTTGGACACTTGAAAGAGGACCAGGCCAGGTCCAGCCTTGCTTATGTGCGTGGCTGGCTTGTTTCTGTTCAGGACTGGTAGGACGGAAGCTAGTCATGCCACTGAAATAGCTGTGAATTGAAATGACATGAAATAATGTCTGATAAATTAAGTTAAGTTAAAGTTAAAGTCCCAATGATTGTCACACACCTGACCTGAAGGTGGTGAAATTAGTTCTTCGCATTTGACCCATCCCCTGGGGGAGCGGTGAGCAGCAGCGGTGCCGCGCACGGGAATCATTTGGTGATTAAGCCCTCCAATTCCAGCCCTTGATGCTGAGTGCCAAGCAGGTCTTGTCGCCTGGACACATCAGTTCCAATGCTTCCAATGCTAATCCAGCACAATAAGAGCGGGATAGCCAGTTAGCTCATGAGCTCACAATAACTAGCAGCAGCTTCCATAACATTAATGGTAGCGGTCAGTGGCTAAAGCAATGGGTTGGGGTTAGAATAAGGGTTGGGGTTGGGACAGGATCTTAGAAGGCAAGGGGTAAAGGTTGGAGTGAAAGGATGAACATGTGGAGATTTGGGGTATAGTCCCATAAAATCATCCCCATCGGGTCTTGAACCCCAATCTCTCAGGTAGGAGTCCAATGCTTTCACCGCTACTCTACTTGTGCAGTGGAGATCCTAGGTGCACTGGCTTACAGCCACGCACAAAAATGCTACTGTGCAACACTTTTCACAGAATGCCCACCTGAATTGTCACACTGTCTGTGAAACTATCTATCCTCAATGCTTTGCATATAGTACAACACATCTATGCCAAGTACTGGGGAAGCTATTCTGTAAAATGCAGTTAACTACGCTACCAATTATGTACTTGACATAATAAATTGAGATAGTAAAGCTGCCCTTCAGGGGAAGTGAGGAATGCTCTGATGTTATAAGGATGTCTAAATGGAACAGATTCATGAATGAAACAGATCTCTCTGACAATAGTCGGTAAATGTGGTGTTAAGGGGCTGGTTAAATTCCCATTTTTTGTGAAAAAAAGTAGTGGGTAATTAGAACAGTACACTGAAAACACTACACAGTTTTGAATAGAGCTAAACTACGGCCAACTGCAAAAAGTAGTTAAATTGTTGAACAAAATGTAGTACAAGAGGAGAGAGAGAGAGAGAGAGAGAGAGTGTGAGAGAGAGAGAGAGAGAGAGAGAGAGAGAGAGAGAGAGAGAGAGAGAGAGAGAGAGAGAGAGAGAGAGAAACTGCTGCTCCCTTCAC
The DNA here is from genome assembly GCF_949987555.1 of Borostomias antarcticus. NCBI lineage: Eukaryota > Metazoa > Chordata > Actinopteri > Stomiiformes > Stomiidae > Borostomias > Borostomias antarcticus. Next base: position 11,095,774 of record NC_140248.1, read on the forward strand.
CTCGAAACCACCTCAAAAAACATTTCCCCTTTCATTCATTTTTTTTTTTTCATTCAGTCCATCCAGTGGTTCCCTCTCCCCGTAGGCGCTGGGTTTGATTGGCTATGGAAAGTCTGTGTCCTCATGCCAGAGCCTATTGTCTCCCCAGGGTCCCATCAGCCCCCTCCTTGTTTGGCAGGGAGAGGTACAATAGTTAACTGTGTGCACCAACTCAATTAGAGATACAGATAGAAATACCATGCAACAACCCAGCCTGGCTCTGTCTTTCTCCCTCTCTCCCCTCACCACATTTCCCTCTCCACCTCCCTCACTCCCTTTCTCTCTGCCTCCCTTTTTGCCCCCCACCCCCTCTTTCCAGAACAGTCAATACTAATTACCCTAGTTAGAGGTCAATCCCAGTGCACTCCAATTTACAGTCATGTCAGTGTGACCAGAAGTGACAAAAAGTGTATAAAATAAATAAATAATTAAATAAGATTAAGGAAAAAAGGTATATGACAATTAAATCTAGAAGTATTTTTCTTTTAAAGACTGTTCAGCCATTATATGGCCTAACTATTGAAATTGATGTTCAAGTCTGGGCTCTGGCTGGGCCACTCAAGGACATTCACAGAATTGTACCGAAGCCACTCTGGTCACTCTACCATAAAGGCCTGATTGGTAGAGTACTGCAGAGATGCTTGTCCCTTTTACCCTGGTTACCAGCTCTAGGAAGGGTCCTGGTGGTTCCAAACCTCTTAATGATTGAGTAACAGTGTCCTTCGGGACCATCAATGCTGCAGATTTTTTTTTTACCCTTTTCCAGATGTCTCAGAGGTTAACAGGTTTCCTCGACTTCATGGCTTGGTTTTGGCTTTCACATGCACTGTCAACTGTGCGATATTACTACTTTACATATAGTACAGTAGACAGGTGTGTGCCTTCCCAAATCATGTCCAATCAATTACATTTAGCACAGAAGGATGGCAATCAAGTAATCACTAATCTAATTACTGCCCAAGGTGCCTCAACAAAGTACTGAGCAAAGGGTCTGAATACTTTACATGTGATTTTCAGTTTTTTATTTTTTAATACATTTGCAAAAATGTCCCCAAAAACTTTTTTCACTGTCATTATGGGGTATTGTGTGTAGATTGATGAGAAAAATAAATCAATTTTAATTTTGGAAAAAGGCTGTAACATAATAAAATGTGGAAAAAGTTAAGTTGTGTGAGTATTTTCTGGATGCACTGTACTGTATGTCTAAACAGGATGGGAACAGTGGTGGCGCCTTCTCTGCTCTGCCCCGCCCGGGGCCCAGTCAATCACTGTCCCGGTGACATTCTGCCCTCATCACAATTATAATCCCACAGTCAAAGCACACAGCACCCATTTTAATCACCCACCAACACACTATGACTCTCTCTCTCTCTCTCTCTCTCTCTCTCTCTCTCACTCTCTCTCTCTCTCTCACTCTCTCTGTCCTACCTACACACTCATCAGCTCCCACATGCCAGGGGTTTGCTTGTACACTACGTGTGACAGAGGACTGATGCCCCAGGACAAAAAAGAAAAGAGGAGCATGAGAGAATGACAGACTAAGAAAGAGAAGTGAAAAGAGACAACCTTTCGGTCATTCAAACCATCGTCAGCGTCAACATTTCAGTCTAGAAATAATCATTTGATAGAACTAACCGAAAAATCTTCAAGAAACAAACCTGATTACCTGTTTCCTCATCGATGGAGAAACTGCCCAGGCCGCTGCCAGCTCTGACAGAGTACCTCAGCATACCATCCCTTCCCAGGTCATCGTCCTTGGCATTCACCACCAGCACACTGGTGCCAACCCGTGAGTTCTCCTTCACTGAGCCCCATACAGCAAAGTCAGAGAAGTAAGGAGCATAGAGGTTCTCACTGACGTCCACCACCTGTGGAGAGACATGGCCAGAGACAGCTATAGTGGAAAGGAAGTGTTTTATCTAAGCAGAAGAACAGGCAAGGTGTGTGTGTGTGTGTGTGTGTGTGTGTGTGTGTGTGTGTGTGTGTTTGTGTGTGTGTGTTCGTGTGTGTGTGTGTGTGTGTGTGTGTGTGTGTGTGTGTGTGTGTGTGTGTGTGCATGTGTGTGTGTGCGTGTTACCTCCACCTCCAGGAAAGAGAGGGAGCTCAGTCTGGGTAGCCCCTTGTCCTCAGCCATCAAAGTAAGGTTATAGAATTGCTGCCTCTCATAGTCCAGCTCCTTCCCAATCCTCACAGCCCCACTCACGGCATCCACCTACAGAATACAATACAATAATACAGCACATGTTACCAATGTGTCTGATGGTTGGGGTGGTTTTAATGGAATTGCTAATTTAATTTACTGAATTGAAACTGAATTGACCCAACCCCGGTGTATGATAATACCACATAAACTTTATGTTGGTTTCAGAGCTATAACAATGCAAAAATGCATACAACAACAAAGCAAAGACTAAGAGAAAAAATCATCTAAAAGGGTGTCCCACCTCAAATGTCCCGTTGAAATCATTGATCAGAGCGAATTGGACCTGTCCTCCAGGGCCGATGTCTGGGTCCTGGGCTTCCACCCAGGCAATCAGAACCCCTACTGGGAGGTCCTCTAGGACCCTGGCGCTGTAGCTAGCTGGGATGAAGGCTGGTGCACAGTCATTGACATCATCCAGGGTGATGGTCAAGGTGGTGACGGAGAACCTCTGGTTGCCCATTTTAGCCTTGTCTCTGGCCTCCACCTTCAGGCTAAAAGCTGGGATTGCCTCCCTGTCCAGCTGGCCGGCCACAAACACCCCGCCCGTTTCGCTATTGATGCCAAACTGGGGCACGGCGGTCAGCAGAGTGTAGGACAGCTCGGCATTCTGACCCTGGTCTTTGTCTGTCGCAGTGACACGGATTATGTCCGTTCCCACAACAGTGTCCTCTGAGACAACCACCGAGTAGCTGTCTTGGGGGAAGCGGGGGTTGTTGTCATTGGCATCCTCAATGTTGACAGTCAGTAGCCTCCAGCTGGACCTCTGAGGAAGGCCCTGGTCGTACACGGTGATGTTGAGAATGTAACGAACTGTTCGCTCACTGTCCAGAGGCTGGAAAACTGTTATCAAGCCACTCTCCATGTTGATGTTGAAGCAGCTGTCTTTGTTGCCATCAGATATGACATAGAGAATACACCCATTGAAGCCGGTGTCACTGTCCTGCGCTCTCACCTGGAAAACGCTAGCACCAGCAGCTAGGTCCTCCCGCACCATAATACTGGTGGGAAAGGACTCAAACTGTGGAGTCTGTTTGTTCACAGAGAAGAGATCTGTGTAGCCCTCGTCTACTTTGGGCTTGCCAATGGCCGATGCTTTTCTAAGCAGCTTCTCAACCAGCTTCTGGGCCACCCTGGTCTCTCTGCAGTTGAAGCTCATGGATGGCATCCTACCCCTTACTACGGAGATGTTCACGAATGTGGGCTGAGAGGAGACCTCTCCATCAGTGGCTATCACCCTCAGGCTGAAAACACTGCTCTTCAGATTCACCGCAGCCAAGGACCTCCTCAAAGACAAGGCCCCAGAGTCTGGGTTTAGGTTGAAGTAGTCCAGCTCATTCCCTGAGAGTATTTGGTACTTCACCAGGCCCAGCTCATCTATGTCAATGGCTGACATGGTAACGATGGTCTGGCCAACGGGGAAGTCTTGTGCTATCATCCCCCGGCAGGCCACCCTCTCAAACATAGGCTGGTTATCATTGACGTTGAGCAGACGAACCATCACGTTCACCTCGCTCTCCCTTCTGTAAGGCGAGCCCCAGTCAGATGCACGCACGGAGAACATGTATACCTCCGAAAAAGACTCAAAGTCCAGCTCCTCGGTGATCTGTATCTCCCCCGTGTTCTGGTCTATGTTGAACGGCAAGGACTGCAGACCAGCAATAGTGTGGGTCATGCATCCGTTCTCCCCTTTGTCAGCATCCACTGCAGACACCACCAGGATGACCGTGCCGACCGGTAGGCTCTCGTTGATGGAAATCTCATAGGAGGTCTTAGCAAACACGGGGGTGTTGTCGTTAGCATCCTCTATGCTGATCAGAACATTTGCCCTTAGTTTAGTGAAAGCTTCCACTACCTCCATCTTCACAGCTTCCTGTGCGAGGGGGGTTAGCTGACTCACGGTGCTGATGACGCCAGTCAATGGGTTGATGGTAAAATATGGCGAAACAGAGATGGAGCTGAAGCTGTAGTTGACGCTAAGAGGGGCAGGCGAGATTTTCACCACCTCGACTATGGTGCCAGGGGGTGCTATCTCACTGAGATTGACGTTATAAGTCTCTTTCTCAAATTGCGCCGTCGCCAGCTCTGGTTTCCTCACCTGCAGCTGAACAACCTGAGTGTTGGAGAACTTTGGAGGTGTGCCCCTGTCTTTAGCCTGGAGGGTCAAGTTGCAGCCATAAGGGAATTTATCCCAGTCCACCAGCTCTGAGGTCTTCAGTTTATACTGATTATCTACAGGGGACCAATCCACAACAAACTGCTCTAGCGGGTCGCCTGCTATGATGGACACCCACTCTATATCCCCACACACACCCTCATCTTGGTCTTCCACAGTAACCACGGCATACACTGGGTCTTTATCCAACCAGGATGGGACGAGCACAGTCACACTTAGGACCGGAGCAAAATCGTTGAAGCGCTCCACGGTGAGAATCAGTCTGGCAGTGCTGCTCACCCCGTTGTTCCTATACAGTCTCATCCCACGGTCAACAACCTGCACCTCCAGCTCAAAGCTCTTCCGTTCCTCCATGTTGAGCCGGCCTGTGAGTGAAATGACGCCGCTGGTTGGATGGACAGAGAAGAGCTCCACCTTTCCATTGAAAAAGTAGTAGAACTCACTATTGGAACCCACGTCTGCATCAGTGGCTGTCACCCGGCCCACACTTGCTCCCAATGCAGCCTTCTCAGGGACAACCAAAGAGTAGGAAGTGGGAGAGAACAGTGGTTGGAGGTCATTCATATCCAGGACTTTGATGTTAACAGTGGTCATGGCCTCCAGTCCTCCCTCAGCTGACGCCTTCACAGTCAGTGTGTAGTTGTCCTGTACCTCCCGATTCAAGATGGCTGCACTGCTACCATTCGTCCGAATGCGCAAGAAGCAGAAGTCTCCCATTATGAACTCCTCTGTCTGAAACAGACCATCTAAGTCTCCAGACTCTATGGAGTAGCTTATGTTGAGGGTGCGAGAGCGCCAGAAAATGACCCCCATTTTGACTTCACTCCTGGTGTAGCTCCCAGCTGCAGAGTTCTCAAAGATGGAGGCATTGTAGGAGGTCTGGGTGAAGAGGATATCTGACCTCGCCCTGGGCTCCTGGGGGAGCTGGGCCTTGCTAGACTGGAGGACAAAAAGGAGGTGGGGGAGGAGAAGCAGGAAGGAGGAGTGGACAAGAGGAAGCATCCTACTCAAATGATGCACCTTCATCACCATCCCATCATCCTTTCACCCTGGATCAAAAGGATGCACAATACAGATTGACCAGTCAAGATATTGAAAACTAAACCAAAAGCCTTTCAGCTACAAATACTTCCATATTGATGACAAAATTGCTGTAAAAATGTTTGGTATACAAATAGCCTACAGTAAAATATGAACCATTCTTCCAGGATGGAGCCTGACAACAAAATGTGTCAGCAAATTAAAAATATGGAGACTTTAAAGTGCTAATGTAACACAACCTATCAATAATGGCACAAGGCCAAATAGTGCATTTTTCTATATAAAAATATACAAAAATATATGATATTGCCTATGATATTGCCATAGATTTTTGCTCACGTGATCCATACATTAACGTAAACAACCTAAAAATGTTGTCTGTCATTGGGGCGCACGACTCAGTAACTGGAAGACTGGAAGGACACATCTCGGGGATACATACTGTATAACGCTGATATCAGCATATTTGAGTATTTCATACAAAGTATCAACATGCCTACATTACCATCTCATAATTGTGAAGCCATAGGCTAAACCACCTTTATTGCATATAAAGCGCAACTTGTAAACCACAGTGAAATTAATCTAGGCATTCTTTCATATTTTCTCCCCATGACGAGCCTCTGAATAATCTTTTTTTAGCGTCATACAAATACTCTGCATAAACTTTTCTTTTGTCTATTTCGGATACCAACTTGTTTAATGCATTCTTTGGCCGCAGTATAGAATTACATAAAACGACTTTTATACATTCTTTAGCTTTGAACAACCAAGAAAGCGGGAGCCCCGTCAACCACAAACTACAGTCTATAAGCAAATAACAGAGAGATAGCCTATTTAAAAGAGATGTTACCTGCTGATGCGGAGGACAACTCCCTAGATGGTGCTCTCAGTATAGTGATGTTGCATCGCCGCGCAGAGCAGAGCTGTGGCATCCAGCGGCAGAGGCGCGCCGCGAGGCGTTTCGCTTCCACTCACGGACCTTATTGATTTTGCCTACTCGAGTGCATGTGCGCAAGCACGCGCTCAATTGGTTGACAACCAGGCTGGAGCCTAAAATCTGCTGTAGCTACACTGATTGAAATGATAGCCTAATATAGGCTACTGTCCTGTGTCCTACCCGGTGAATAGTGAGGGCGCTCTTGAGCTAACGAGGGTCAATGGAAGTGGCAGGAACGTCTTTCAGAAAATGGCCTTATGAGAGAAACCTATCTGTTCTGAAAATATGTTATTTAGCCTAAATGAGATGAGAATTTCAAACACAGTCGCAGTTAATCAAATGTCCTTGGTATTGAGTAAATAGGCATGTTCAGGTTCTTGAATCATGTTAGAAAACTTAAATAAACATGCATGATTTGCGTGTCTGGATACACGCATGGTAATTAGGGTAGCCTATTGCATTGTTTGGTAGGAATATTGCATAGCCTTATGTTTAGTTCGGGATGATTGGAGGACAGTGCGAAGAAAGAGGTCGGCCAGAATCCCGTTCGACCAATTGCACGTTTGTAAATCACACTACCACCTATTACTGTGCTTGAAGATAATTTCCCCCATTGCCAGACAGTCATGCGATCTCGACACGAGCTGGGGCACAGGTCATGTAGTGGTTCAACGAACATTTTTCGGCAGGCAGTCATTTTTCAACACCGCCGGGACGAGCAGAATTTCCCAAGTGAAAATGAATGATCTGGCCAAAAGGAGAAAACTTCGATCACGGGGGATAGCCTACTCCGGACTATAGGCTACGTTTTTACCTTTTAGGCTATAGGCCTAACAAATTATGCGGACACCTGTCCGCCACTGAAGTTGCAGGCTGTTGCCATACGAACACCTGAATTATCTGATAGATTAAAAGTAGTCGGCAAGGTTACGGTGTTAACTTGTGCTAGTGCTTCTTCACCCAAAACTGTTTTCTTTAGTCTCTCACATAATGGAAAATTCATCAACGAACGGTATCAATGGAATGACCGGACATTCCAGAACGGACTCTGGCGCGCCTGTTCTCCACCGTACCGTAATTTCATCTAGGCGTAGGCCTACATGCTGCAGCTGTCAAAAATACACAAACTGGATACCGCAGGATTACAAAAACGAGATAGTCCAAATTCTAAAACTAGCGGGACCAGTGGTAGGCATCATGTACAGCCTAACCTACACTTGGTTCAATTTGCATGGTTGATAGCCTATAGGCCTAGCCTATGGATGTGTTTTGACGTGTATGTAGGCCTATGAGGATTTTCATTTTCTATTCCAGTTCATTTCACATTTGATGATCTTCCTGATCGGTGTTGTCAGCGCGGTGTTCTGTGGTCATCAGGGTAAAACGGAGCTGGACGGAGTTGGATTAGCCATATCGGTGGGTCAACTAATGTAACTTTGTAGGGGTAGGGTAGGCCTACCTGTGTCTGATCTGATTGGAGTGAGGGATGCTTCAGTAGGTGTGTGGAGTGATACAGTGAACTCGTTATCAGCGAGCGCACATTCAGTTTCACTCAGGATCAGTTAATTACATTTTGTATGTTTTTTTCTCTGCTCTTTCTAGTAGAGCAGTTGGTAGTCTTTGTCTGTACCCGTTTCTGTCCCGTTTATACCTGTACTTGTGTACATGTTTTTATAGATGTACTTGCTGCCTCTTGGCCAGGTCACCCTTGTAAAAGAGAAATTGTCTAAATGGGCTTTTATCTGGTATATATATATATATAAATATATATATTTTATATGGGTATATATATATAAACCTTTTATCTAACCAGATAAAAGCCCATTTAGACAATTTCTCTTTTACAAGGGTATATATATATATATATACTGACTGATATACAGTATACTGTATGGAGGATCAATCAGGATGGTCTCATGAGGCTATGAACTCGTAGCCTATCACCACAAGTTAACCAAATAATTCTAGATCATGTTCCTAAACCCTGTCTTAATCTTTCCAGATGATCACTGTCACAGGCATTTCCATTGGCTGTGGCTTGGCATCAGCCTGTGACACACTTATATCTCAGGTCAGTCTGTGTCTGACTGTACAAGTCCGGTTGGGAGGGGGGAGGGGCTAGCTAGTGGTGTCCCCTCAGTGTTCTCTTGCTATATAACCTGCGATTCTGGTCTGTAATTTTTCAGCAAACCTTTCAAGCTAAACTAGGGATTCTGATCTGTGTTTTCTGCTATAGACCTATGGGAGTGGTAACCTGAAGCGTGTGGGCGTGATCCTCCAAAGGGGGGTTCTGATCCTGCTGCTGGCCTGCTTCCCCTGCTGGGCTGTGCTCATCAACACTGAGCCTATCCTGCTGGCTGTCAAACAGAGCCCGCAGGTGGCCAGGTAATACACACACACACACACACACACACCAAACAACGACAAACATCTTTATTCGTCATGCAGTGAGACACACATCACACCGTGTAGGCGACAATGCCGAAACACACACAGGAATGGCTAAGCATCCACCAATGGAATTCTTCTCCTGCTCTTAACCCATCCCATCATCCTTCCCCCAAGTGCAGCTGGGAGTGGACAGCACTGTAGGCAGCATGCATGAGCTGCACCCGGAGACCAATTCAAGTGCTCCTGTCTGTCTTTGTCAGGGACAGACAGCGTTAATGATCTGTTCTACTGCATGTTTTTCATATTGGATTCGTTATGGGTGAAACATGCGAACATGGGGAGAACATGCAACAAACAAAACAAATATCTTTATTTGTCACGCAGTGAGAGACGGCACATCACATGGTGTAGGCGGCAACGCCAAAACACACACATGAATGGCTGGACCATCCACCAATGAAACTTCTCTATTGCTCTTAACCCATCCCGACGTCCTTCCCCCAAGGGCAGCCGGGAGCAGACAGTAGGCAGCTTGCATGGAACCCACCTGGGGGCCCACCAAGTGCTCCTGCCCGTCTTCACCAGGGACGGACAACGTTAGCGATTTGTTCTTCTGCATGATTTCCATATTGGGTTCTTTATGGGGGAAACCCTTGCGAACACGGGGAGAACACGCAAACTCCACAGAGAAAGGCCTGAAGACCTTGCTGTGAGGTGACAGTACTAGGTACTGCGCCACTGTGCTGCACGCAAGCAATTTGGGGGTTCATTGTCTTGCTCAAGGACACTTCCGCACACTTAGTCCATGGGCCAGACCAGATATCGAAAAACATGTGTGTGTTTTGTTTTACCACTCAAGGTGGCAAAACATACTTATGATTTTTGAAAAGATACATGTCTATAGATTTTATTTTGGTATGATAACCATTCTTGAGTGGTAGCTGTATCATAGTTATCAGCTCATGAAATTATCCACCACCTTAAGAAAATGACATTTTAGATGCTGGTGCATATCCTGGTTTAGTTTCATGTACAGAACATTTGTCAATATCTCACAATATTGTCCTTGGTATCATTCTAAAGGGGACCTTCTAAGCTTTCATTCAAGCCAAGTGGTTAATCTTTCTGACAGAGGTCACTGGAGCTCTTTAAACTGTCAACAACACACATTTTTACACAATTTTCGCCTAAACTGTATACTATCTTTTAGCCCTGTGTCATCTAGGAACAACAAGGACACAATATACAAAAACTGGGATACTCACAGGACCATAAGGATTCAGGAAATGCATAATTTGCCTATACTATTTCATTGTCAGGGGAGATTGTAAGCCTTAAATTAGAAGAGCGTTATTAGGCTCCTATGAAACTATAACTACAAAGCCAGTAGGCTAAGGTCACAAACTGGGCTTTATCATGCAAATACAGGTTAATAAGGACACACAGTGAGGTAAGGAACCAATTGAGTTTTATAAACATCATTATAAACATATTATAAACAAAATTAACATTGAAAGTGAGTGATGCATTTAATCCCACAGTATACTGTATCGTTATTAATGGGAATATGTCAAGATCTGATTATAGTTAGGCTATCAAGTTCTGTGTGTACTTACCTGGTTACCATTCTTAACTTAGTGTTAAGAATGGTAACCAAGTCCAGAATCACCACATAATGTCACTCAAACTGCTCGTCTCTCTCGTCATCTGACTCCTCAAGTTTGAAGTCGGGTTCTGGATCATCCTGCAATTTTTGGTTACTGCACATGTCTGTGCATGCTAGTCCATTTGACAAGCATGTGCAGTTTGGCATTTTGCATATGTGCACGCCCTTGCATGTTAGCAGTTGCAAGACTTCTGTACATCTGGTGCAGGTGGGGAGCGCATCCAGTAAATGGCCAGCTTGCCCTCATAATCTTTCCATCCATGCTCTGTAGGACTTGGCACCACAGGGTTAGCTTGCAGACTACTCTTCCACATTGCTGCCTGATAGTTGGCTCGTTCAACATGCAGGAAGAGTGTGCATTAGGGATGAGACGGTATACCGTAAAACCGTGAACCGCGGTATAAAATGTCCACGGTATTAGAACCGTGACATTCCCTGTGTTTACGGTATTACGTTTACGGTATTACACAATAATGCGCTGCTGAAACTTCACATTTCAAGTTGCTTGCAACAGTTAATTTTGTAATTTAATATAAGCTTGTGTTACAGGCCCCAGGGGTGGGGCCAATGTATCCAGATAAAATGCCTGTAATGACAGGAAATAATGAGTCGGGACGACAAAGTGCCTTACAAAGGAATGAGCGGGAGAGGATGTCAACGAAAGTATAACGTGAGTTGCGTGCTGACAGGAAACGCACCTAGTCTCACAGCGCCACACCTGGGCACAACCAGCACCAATGAATCCAAATAATCTTGGCTGACTAGCAATTGTTAATCAAAAGAGAAGAAAACGTATATATAAACGTATACAACAGGGCAGTGCGACTACACAAGCTCCTGTATGAGGCTCTCATGCGACTGACATGGAATGGTTTCCTCTCTTGGCAACTCACATGAACAACATGGTTCACCTGGATTAAACACTGAATGCAATTGACAGCCTTGGTGAAAATGCATCACAAGCCACTTTGAAGGAGGTCCTCGAGAACAGCTCTTGTACACGCATCATGGAACTGTTTGGAGTCTACCGAGTTCCTCAGAGGTGGAAATGGCAGCCTCTCAAGCTTCTGGATGTCCTATTTGGACATGGTCGAAATTTTGTTGGGGCTCATCCGAGCATCCAGAGAGGGAGACTGGATGCTACACTTGGCAAGCATTTGAGCAATGATCCCATGGTGCTTTGCATATGACAGGATGAACTACGCACGCTAACTCCCCTACAACTACGCCCAGATGTCTCAGCTGTCCATCACACACCCAGAGGTGCACACAGAATTCATGAAAGGAGGCTTCTCTGTTCAACTGGGCTCCACCAATCCATTTGGCCGGATCCCTGTTGATCAAGCTATAGAAGAGACAGTGAACAAAGACACCCAGACAGCTGGAGGGACAAAGGGATTCAGCTTGAAGTTAGGAGCCGTGGCCAAATATTCCCTAACTGCTGATATTCCCTAACTGTTCAAGGCAGACGTAACAACACTGAGACTGTTCTACCTGACGTTCATTCAGAGCGTGGTGACCTTCGCCATCCAGTGCTGGGGTGGAAGTCTGTCCATCCAGAACAGAAACATGCTGGACAAGGTTACTAAGGCGGGGAGGAAAACCACTGGCTCAGATATTCAGTGTATCTCTCAGCTCTCTGATCAGTATACCATCAACCTTGCCAGACGAATACTGGACGATCCTTCCCATCCACTCTTCTCAGAGTTCCCCCTACTCCCCTCTGGACGCAGGTTTAGAATGCCCAAAATAAGGACAAAACGAGCCAGCACTTCTTTTGTGCCAAGAAGCGTTAAATTATTGAACAGCTGTTGATGCCTGTTGCAGTGATGATGATGTTGATGCGATGATGTTGGTGAGGATGGTGATGACGATGATGGTGGTTGGTGACATTGTGGTGTTGGTTATGGGCGTACATTTTAATGTTTTATGTATGCTTGACGTGTGCTAAACAAATTCCCCTCTGGGGCAATAAAGGTTTCAATTCATGTACCTCAGACAGCTGAGAGACCTGACAGGTCAAGGCACGTCCAAACTGTCCCATCCAGATCTACAGGGTCCAAGGATCAAGAAAGATGAGATCTCATTGACCTTATGGAGAACAAATGTTTCAACCCTATGTCCCCTGATGAAAACTATCTGGTTAGCCTGTCCACTGGCTCCATGGCTCCACCTGATGTGACCAGGGATCTCCTGAGAGCCTATGAGATAGGCGAAGAGGCCTACCAGGCATTCAAGCAAACAAGGTTAGATGAATCTTCAAAATTCCATGACAAGATGACCAAGCAAAGTCTGAAGACATTCTCCAGCGTCAGCACAAAAAAAGCTCAAGGAAAGAAAGGACAGGATGTGGTGCTGAAGGCAGACAGAAACCTGTTCAGCCACATCCTGTTGGCTGGAAGCAGGAAGGTAAATATGCCATGGGCACTCGCAAATGCTGATGGGTCCCTACGAAAAACAAACAAGGCTGCACTTGCCAGAGAGCTGGAAAAGAATGTGTCTCCTGCAGAACAGATCCAACCCCATCCACTTCCATCATTGATGGGATGAGCCTGGTCCAGAAAATGAATGGCAACAACAAAACCTTTGGACAAGTGGCAGAGTATTGTAATTTGCTGCCTCTTGGCCAGGTCGCTTTTGAAAAAGAGATTCTTTATCTCAATGAGCTTACCTTGTTAAATAAAGGTCTAATAAAAAAATAAAAAGAGTCACTCTTCACCCAGATCCTCCACGAGGGGGCACAGAGTCAGAGGATTGATGTTGTGTTTGATGTTTACTGCCAGTCTAAGCCACAGTTTATGCAGTTAGTTCTAACCCTGTGGTTGCAGTTAGCTAACCCTGTGGTGCCAAGTCCTACAGAGCATGGATGGAAAGATGATGAGGGCAAGCTGGCCATTTACTGGATGCGCTCCCCACTTTCACCAGATGTAGTCTTGGAACTGCTAACATGCAAGTGTGTGCGTACATGCAAAATGCCAAACTGCACATGCTTGTCAAATGGACTAGCATGCACAGACATGTGCAAGTTACAGACGTGCAGTAACCAAAAATTGCAGGATGATATTGTGTCACTGTTGTTCCTAGATGACACAGTGCTTAAAAGATAGTATACAGTTTAGGCGAAAATTGTGTAAAAATGTGTGTTGTTGACAGTTTAAAGAGCTCCAGTGACCTCTATGTTGGTTAGAAAGATTCACAACTTGTCTTAAATGAAAGCTTAGAAGGTCCCCTTTAAAATAATACCAAGGACAATATTGTGAGATATTGACAAATGTCTTGTACATGAGCCTAAACCATGATATGCACCAGCGTATAAAATGCAATTTTCCTAAGGGGGTGGATAACTTCATGAGCTGATAACTATGATACAGCCTCCACTCAGTAATGGTTATCATACCAAAATATCATCTATAGACATGTATCTTTTCAAAAATCATAAGTAAGTTTTGCCACCTTGAGTGGTACCGACAAGTGAAATTTTGGGCTCTGGCCCATGGACTAACTCCAGAAGCTGGGATTGAACCAGGGACCTTTGGATCCCCAGCTGACCACTCTACCTCCTGAGTCATACCTACCTATCATAGCTATCTCTGATAATAGAACTAACTGCATAAACTGTATTCAGTGTGTGTGTGTGTGTGCGTGTGTGCGTGCGCGTGTGTGTGTATGTTGCATCTCTGTCCTGTCTGACTTCCTACATGCCCTCAGGCTCTCCCAGCTCTATGTGAAGATATTCATGCCTGCACTCCCAGTGAGTTCCATGTAGATATGGTCTGATGTATCTCATTTATCAAATTCTCATGTAAACAGTATCTCACTGACAAACTGACAGTTGAGTTTTTTTTCCAATCTTCCATCGATTCATTGTCTCATGCCTGTCCTACAGGCTGTATTCATGTTCGAGCTACAGACCAGGTACCTACTGAATCAGGTAGAGTCTTCTTCCATCTCAGTCCAATACAATTAAGCAATATCACACAAGAGGGAGTGCTGTTATACTGAATATTAGCTTTGGCACTTGGCTTGCGGCCTTGTACCTATGACCGAATCACAGGCGTACTGATATTAAGTAGACATGGTATTTGCGGATCCTTAAAAAGTCTTAAATTAAATTAACAAAATAAAAAGCCTTAAGTCTTAAACTGTCTTAAATGCATTACTTAATGGTCTTTTAAAAATTGCTTGGCATACTATTTCATATTACACTCGTTTGTGTTAGAGGTGCTGTTAAAGAATGGGTGATTGGATTATTATTTGTGATTTATTTCATGGATGTAAAGGGGTGTTTCGCATCCTTATCTACAACTTGAATTTCAAAACCGATTCTTCGGAAAGCGAGGTTGTATGTTGTACATTTATTGTGCAACCATTGAAATAATAGAGTCTGTTGACAGTTGCTTTGGTGAAAAATATGTAGATCTTTGTGGTGCAAAGTTTGTTACAGTCTAAGATAAATAATGAACACCTGTGCCGGGGAGTGATGGATCCTAGGCTATAGTTAAAAGTCAGCACTCATGTAATGCCTCGTCCAATCAAATTACATGGTCCGACCCAATTGTATGATGTTGATTATCGACGATTTTGAGACCATGTTGTACTTTGCCTTGCAGGGTATCATCTGGCCACCGGTCATAACTGGAGTTATGGGCAATGTTCTCAACGCTCTCATCAACTACCTCTTCCTGTATCAGCTGGATCTGGGCGTGGTGTGAGTGTGCGCACTATTATCACCGTCTTAAGAGTTAGAGTCCTTTCAGTTTTGTAGATCAGTAGTCATTGGTGAGTGTGAAGTCCCTTCCTTGAGAAGTGGATTCACCCACTTTGTATGCGTATTTAGAAAAAATTTAGTTAATGCACAACACAGTGGGATAAAATGAGCTGTACTTTGAGGGTTATTAGAATCCCCATTAGCTCATACCAAAGCGACAGTTTATCATTTTGGGCTATAAAAAGCTTGTGTGTACACTTCAGAGATGTTGTTGTGACTGATGTCATGTGACTGATGCGTATATTTGTTGACTAAAATGTCTATAGATTTCGTTATACTGTAGTTTTTGTCATCATAAATTTGTTTTTATTTAGTTATCATCTCGTGACGATAACTACTGTACATAGAGGTCAATGACAAATACTTTTCTTCATACTGTATGTTAACACTGGTATCTTCCACAGTACATACTAGAACATTATGCTCAACTAGGGAGTATGACAATATTCTGTCTTTGTGCTCCCATGACCTCAGAGGATCTGCAGCTGCCAATTCCATTTCCCAGTACTCCCTGGCTGTCTTCCTGTATGTGTACATCTGCTGGAGGGGGCTGCACAAAGCCACCTGGGACGGTGAGTTCTTTATGGCTCTGATTATGTTTGACAGAAGCAGAGAGGATCATTCATCATCATTCTGAAGTGGCTGTTAACCATTCCTTCTTCCCCAGGGCTCTTGTGAGGGTTCTCTGGGTTCTAGTAAGTCACTGGGTGTGTAGCATGTTCCGACAGACGTCACCTCCAACACACTTAGAGAGTCTTCTATTTGCAGGTCAGGAGGAGCTGCGCTTGTTATTTGAATGAACTATCACGCACAACCCCACATGAGAGAGCCAGCTACCTGACTCAGCTTGTGACCATGGCTACGAGACCAGACAGGGTTGCTGTGGCGCGACAAATCCTCTAGCTGAGAATAAACTAACCACCCTCAGGGAGCAGTGGCCAATGTGCCACTCGACAGGGAGTAATGTTTGAGGAGGGACGTTCACCTGGGTCACAGTAGAATGCTGTGTGACAGTGCAGATAAATGTCTTAAAGGAGTAGTAAAGGGAAAATGCATGTTTAGCCCTGTTTTAAGGTTACTTATGATCATAAACAATGGTTCAGATCAAAACGTTGACAAAGCTAGCATTTTTGAGAAAATTGATAATTGCTCTATCACTGTTTTGGTCATACAATGGATGTGGATGGGCATCTTGAAAAATCATTAAAAAACATGTTAAACTCTCGATTTTAAAGACAAGAAGCTCACCGAGAGTGTAATTGGTGTCTGTTGGTGTTCTGACATCAAATTTGCCGCAAAGTATGAATCCTGTAGGGTTTTATTGATCATTTTATGAAATCCATTGACTTGTATTGAAGCAACCGTTGTAGATGTGTAGATCAATCCAGATCAATCCAGGGGATTCAGGAAGCGGAACTACTTACGGTAGCTATTGTTATTGTTTATGTTGCTAGGCTACCTAGTTTGCGGAAGTTTACACACGTATATGCTGCGACTAAATAGTTCTATGCTAAATATTTAAAAAAGCCTTTCCAGATTAACTAGAATCTTACTTTATGGCGAAGTATATGTCAGAACGGCAACTAACACCTAGGTGAGTTTCTTGTCTTTGAAATCGAGAGTTTAACATGTTTTTGAATGATTTTTCTAGATGCCCATCCACATCCATTGTATGACCAAAATGGTGGTAGAGCAATTATCAACTTTCTCGAAAATGCTAGCTTTGTCAACGTTTTCATTTGAACCATTGTATATGATCATAAGTAACCTTAAAACAGGGCTAAACATGCATTTTCCCTTTACTACTCCTTTAACACATAAAGCATCTTATAAGGACCGTATTACCTGTTAACTCATGCTACTGTAAATAAAATAACGTTAATATAAAGTGATATCTAGTAGGGTATAGTATAATGCAGTACAGTATAGTACAGTGTTACAGTACAGTTTAGTACAATATATTACAGTATATAGTAATGTACATTATAGTATGATATAATATAGGACTATGTTCCCTGGTCAATTCCAATATATCTGCTGTAGATTTCCAGTAGCTACTTGACCAGGTTGTGCACCCAGGTATAATCCTAGAAGGTCCTAGATATCATTTCTGGATCCAAACCTTTTATAACATTCCATGTCTGTATAACCCCCTTTGCCTTCTGGATGGAAGCAAAGTTTCACTAAGAGACCTTTAATTAAATAGGAAGAGGGTCACTGGAGGACTTAAGAGTGCTCTGAAAAAAAAGATAAAAATACTTTTATGATGATTCAGGAAGGTATAGGACCAATAAAAACAATGAAACATTAGGCTACTATTGAAATGTATTCTTCTTGGTTGGGCCCTTTTTTGTATTAGATTGACTGGACTACTACCTTGTTTTGGTTGTTGAAGAGTCAAATTGAACTGACTGATATGATATTGAACGCAATGTACTGATAATCTTATCAGTACATTGTGTTCAATATCATATCAGTTGGCCTGAGTGAGAGAGCAGAGCAAACACTCCTGTGTCCTTGTTACCCTATCACATTACACATGCAGTACTACTTTGTACTAGACTCTTGGCACTTGGCCTTCTGTCCCCTAGGCTGGTCACGTGACTGTCTACAAGAGTGGGGACCTTTCATCTGGCTGGCCATCCCCAGTATGCTCATGCTCTGTCTGGAGAGGTGGAGCTATGAGATCGGAGGATTCCTGGCAGGTCAGCCCACATCACTCTGTTTAGATATCTATGATTATTTAGCATAGTGTCTTCTGTGGCGTAGTGGGAGAGCACAGGACTTCAAATACTAGAATTGTTAGTTCGAATCCTAACTTGGGACAATTTTTGTGGGGTGGCACGTAGCTCAGGAGTGAGAGCTGCCGGTTGGGGATCGCAAGGTCCCTGGTTTGATCCCAGCTTCCGAAGTGTGCCAAAGTTTGAATCGCTCACATGCAGCACGGTGGCACAGTACCTAGTACTGTCGCCTCACAGCAAGAGGGTCTCCAGGCCTTTTTGTGCATTTTTTGTTCTCCCCATGTTTGCAAGGGTTTCCCGCATGAAGAATCCAATATGAGAAACATGCAGAAGAACAGATCACTAACGTTGTCCGTCCCAGGCGAAGATGGACAGGAGCACTCGGTTGGTCCCCAGGCACGCCCCATGCAAGCTGCCTACTGTCTGCTCCCAGCTGCCCTTGGGGAAAGGACGATGGGATGGGTTAAGAGCAGGAGAAAAATGTCATTGGTGGACGCTCCAGCCATTTGTGTGTGTGTGTGTGTGTGTTTCGGCATTGCCACCTACAGTACACTGTGTGATGTGCGTATCTCACAAATAAATGTTTGTTTGTTTGTTTATTTTCTCTTTGACCCATCACATACAGTAAACCCATGACATCCATTTAACGGATCACCTTATACTTGGAAATAAAATAATGCAAATATGTGTTTATTCTTTTGTTCCCCAGGTCTGATTAGTGAGGAGGAGCTGGGTGCTCAGTCAGTTGTGTATCAACTGACCACCATCGCAAACATGGTGAGTGCCTCATGGGGGATGCTTGACTTAGAACTCTTTGACACAAGGGAGGGCTAGATCAGCTCTTATGGTAAATTGCTCTTCTTCCTTATGGGCTACCCAGATAGATTTCCTCTTGCTTTGATTACTTTGAAGAATGTCTGATGTGGATGTGTTCTCTCCTCTCTCAGGGCCCCCTGGGCTTCTCTGTGGCTGCCAGTGTGAGGGTGGGCAACGCGCTTGGGGCTGGGGACACAGAGCAGGCCAAACTGTCTGGGAAGGTCTCCCTCATCTGCGCATGTACGAGCCACCAACATTAGGCTGCTCTTAGTCACTGTGTAGCTCATCCCGCTAATCGATCCTTGAATACCACCCGTAGCATAGCTCAGTGAATTTGGCTAACCTAGACATTACAAGCCCTACTGTGAACCCATGGTACAGCCAAGCTGGTTCTTTAATACCAGACCATAAGTGTTCCAGCTTGAGTTCTATTGAACCTTTCTTAACGTTTTTATATGTATCTGTATGTGAAAATGGTTTGTTTATTACTCTGACTGCCCTGCTAACAAACAATAGCTGTGTTCGGAATCGCTCCCTATTCACTATATAATGCACTATATAGGGCGTCAGCCATTTTGTTTGTAGTGTCCGAATTCTCCACGGAATTTTCGTTCCCTATATAGTCCACTATTTATTACCCACAAGTCACCTTGATTTCCAGGGTACAGTGCATGTACCCTACATTTTCTCCGGTATACCACAATGCAATGCAGTTGAGTTGTCTCGCGAAGAGGGCTGTGAACGGAGGATGGCGGCGGCAACTTTCGTGTATAAACTGAAGGAAGCTAGCTTCGGAGCTAAATCGTAAACATGTAATGTTTGTAAACATGTTACTTGATCGTGCGCTTCATAGCTAGCTAGGTAGCGCGGCTATAGCCAACGTTACATCTTGCAATTAACAGACAGGACCAAAGTAGAAAAAACACATATGCACATGATTAGAATTTAAATTTCAACACTTTATTTGGGATTTTACATTCAAAATGAAAACCCAAAAGCAAATCCGATACTACCTGAGTGAGTACATCTCAACCTGTAGCGTGAATGCTCCCTGTTAGACTTGTTTGTTTACACGAGGGCGCATCCGCCTGCATCACACGAATGACCGACGCATTTTTGTGACGTTCGGTGTAGTGTCCGAATACTCCTTAAACCATTCCCTAGGTAGTTCACTACATAGTGAACCCTATATAGGGAATAGGGAGTGAGGGAACGAGGGAGCGATTCCGAACACAGCTAATATTTCCTCTACCCAATTCAGTTATAGTTTCCTGCTTCATCGGCACAATCATTGGAGTCTCTAAAGATGTGATTGGATACATCTTCACTACAGAACAGTGAGTAGAGCTTCGGTCTGTCTGTCTGGTCTGACTGAATAACCACCACCATTAACTACATGCTTCCAGACTTTGTTGTCATGCTTACCTAACAGCCAGTAACCTACTGTATCATGCAGTAACCAGCCATGCCATCCGTCATTCTCTGACTCATTGCACACTGGACTATGAGCCCTCTACAGAGACCCCAGGCTCCTCCTGGCATCTGCCACACACACTCACTCACTCATTCACTCACACAGATTTTAGTTGATATTGGATGATATTAAGGGGCGAAATATATAGATAGGGGGATTAAAAAATAAGTTCAGCCAGCTGTGATGCACAGAAACAAACAGAACTGATATTTTCTGCAAAAAAAAAGTGGTCTGTTTTCATTGATCCATTCTGTGTCCTGAAATATGGAGAAAAGCTTGAACACTGGGGAAAGATCCGACTATATTCAAGATCTAAGCACTTACTGGTTGTAAGTGCAACACGTAAGGGGCTGACATACCCAGGCTCTCCAGGGATCATGTCTGCGGTTATTGTAGCCAGATGAAGGCACCGTCATGCCAGGCGTGCGCTAGAACGTGTACATGGCTAATTGCAATCATGGGCGCTCCAAAGTACTTAAAGGGCAATGCTTTCATTTGTAATCATTGCCCTTTAACTCCCATACAAAGGGTTGCTTAAAGGAGTAGTAAAGGGAAAATGCATGTTTAGCCCTGTTTTAAGGTTACTTATGATCATATACAATGGTTCAGATCAAAATGTTGACAAAGCTAGTATTTTCGAGAAAGTTGATAATTGCTCTATCACTGTTTTGGTCATACAATGGATGTGGATGGGCATCTTGAAAAATCATTCAAAAACATGTTAAACTCTCGATTTCAAAGATATATATTCATAATCCACCAATGGCATAACTCGTCCGTGGACCTCAACTATTTCCTGTTTGATCTGTTACCGGAAAAAAATGAGATCTGAATGAACTGCTCAGTGCTCAACAAGCTACAACTAGCCAACCTGCTCACAATGGCGAAAAGAGCTATAAAAACAATTGACCACTTCTTCATTAAAAAAAAAAAACTGGCAATGCTAATGAAGAAGCTACCACTCGAAATGACGCCGCAGCAGGTGCAATCGAATGCAGAAGTGCTCTAGAGGCTATCGAAGCTAGCACTAGCAATAGCAACATCACCATCGGCGAGGAAGCTAGCACCAGCAGGCAGTTGCAGTTTGATGTTGTGATGTTGGGTATGTGCTCGTCATAACGTCATATTGACATGCTCGTGGTGTCTAGATGAAGTTTGATGCGTTGTGCATATTGAATTGAAACATACGGATTTCTTATTAGCATACTGTTCACAACTGGCATTCTTTGTAAATAGATGGGACGGGACGGCAGAACTGTTTTTTTTTTCTCACGTCAAAATGTTGCCCCCCCTATTCTCAGACGGTAAAATCGCCTATGACACACACACACACACACACACAAACAAAGAAACACTTCATGACTACCCACTTCTGGGAACACTGGCTCTCTTTTTTCACCTCGCCTATAAAACTCCTCAGTTCTGCATGGTCCTCCTTCCAGTATGGAAGCATTACATCTAAAGCAACATGGCTGTGAGTCCAGAGGACTCTGAGGAGGATTCTATGACAGGATTCTATGAATTTCTCTCTCCATCTTTTTTCAGCTACATAGTTCAGAGGGTTGCTGATGTCATGATCATGTATGCCTTCTTTCATCTGACTGATGCAATAATGGTGAGCAACTACTAATGATGTTGGGCACAGCAAATGTGTGTTTGTTTGTTGCTTGTTGCGGGAGCTAAACTGTATGTGTCCCCAGGTAGTAACTGGCGGCATTGTGAGAGGAGCAGGGAAGCAGATGATTGGTGCCGTGTGTAATTTGGTGGGTTACTACTTT
This sequence comes from Borostomias antarcticus, assembly GCF_949987555.1. Taxonomy (NCBI): domain Eukaryota; kingdom Metazoa; phylum Chordata; class Actinopteri; order Stomiiformes; family Stomiidae; genus Borostomias; species Borostomias antarcticus. The sequence continues at coordinate 11,117,804 of NC_140248.1, forward strand.
GTGGGCTTCCCCATTGGAGTGCCCTTGATGTTTGCTGCCAAAATGGGCATCGTAGGTGAGCATTCAGTAGCACTTTGTCGTCTCGGGAAGTAATTTCTGAAGGAGAAGTTTATTGACTGTGTCCCTCTGCCTGTTGTAGGCTTGTGGACGGGCCTGTTCCTCTGTGCTGTCCTCCAGATGGTGTTCTTCATAATTTTCCTATGGAAACTCGACTGGAAGAAGGCTACTAATGAGGTATAGTAGGCAACATTGTATCTGTTTGTTTCCAATAGCATTGCTAAAATGCTAACAAATGCATACTAGGTTAATCTGTTTCCATAATCTGCATGTTGTGTAGTCCAGTCTGTACTAACCGTTTTGTGGTTGGCGTGTGGGACCAGGCCCTGGTGAGGGCTGGAATCCAGGTCCCTGGAGAGGACAACACGATCGGAGGTAACTCCTCAGTTCCAGTTCCATACAACTTCCACAGTTCCGCTTAAGTTCTGGCGACACTACTGCGGCTGTTTTTGTACGAGTTACCTCTCTTTCTCTCCACAACCCCTCCTCCCCACTCTAGGCTCCACCCAGAGCCTGCCTCCAGTCTCCAGCGAACAGACCTCAGAGGGGATCACAGACATGGAAGGCTTGGTGGAAGAGACAGCCGTCACTACGGTGGGGGTGGTTCTCTCAGTCAGACAGCTGGTTCTTCGGCGTGGCTTGGCTGTGTTGATCATGTTCCTCATCCTTGCTGCCGGTATCGTCATCTGCGAGGTGCTCACTAGACGGCTGAGCCCCCCCCCCATTCCCACCCTAGGACCCCTCAGGACCGGCTTCTACTGAACGGGATGTACAGTACTGTATAACACAGACTGGCTGTGCTCCACAGGCTCCTGAGCACGAGGGTGCACATCCTCATCATCCCCAACATCACCAAAGAACGGTCTCATATGACTACCAAAATTAAATTAATAAAACCTGATTGGAAGCATACTTTGTGGCGATTTTTTTGTCAGAACATCAACAGACACCATTGACTACTCGATGAGTTTACTGTCTTTGAAAACAAGAGTTAATGGGTTTTTTGGAGGGATTTTGTCTATGCACCTATGGATCCATCGACGGGCTATATCTCGAGAGTGCACCGCTTGACGAAACTTTTATATCGGCCGCTGTATATGATCGTAAATAACCATATAACATGGCTTCATAATGCTAAATTCTGAAAATGTCCTTTAATTTAACAAAAGTAGCTTGATTTCACGTAACAGCAGTTAATGTCAGCATTAGCTATGCTTACTGACTAAAAGCGAGGCTAGTTAGCTACAGTAACATTAGCCATCTATTGTTAGCTAGCTGTCATTAGCAAGATACTGTAGCTAGATAACTAACACTATATAAGGACAGTCACCCGGAATGAAATAAGATGTCTTCTGTATTGTCAAAAGAAAGGCTTCTATGCTTGGAGCTGTTATGTATTTAGAAGTTTTAAGCAGTGTTCGCATGCATTTAGATATGTTAATAGTCTTCACATGCATCAGAAATAAAGAAAGTATATGCACTCTGTGTATCTTAGTGATAGGTGATTCAATACAGACATACAGACATACAGGCATTGTGTGTGTAAATCAGAAGCTTGGCCTTGGTTCTCACAGAGTAGTCGCAGAGCAGACTAAGGATACCAGACTGGGATGCTAAGATAGTGTGTAAGATTGACCATAGGGACTAGGAAGTGAGGGACCATATGACAGGCATATAAATCAGGATTTGATAAGTGAACATGCAGTAGAATATTAAAACTATTGATAGAATAGAGTTCTTGAAGAGTGGATAAGACTAAAGATACTGGGATGAATAGAGTCCTTGGAAGAAGTGGACAAGGGACAGTGGCCCACAGAAAGTGGGACCGATAAGGTGTAAATTAAATTTAGATAAGCACCAGACAGCTGAATCAACAGTTACAATTGGAAAAACCTAAAAATATTGGACAGAAGAGTGGGCACTGACCTAACTTTTAATAAGCTGAAAGCTTAAATCTGAAAGCCGCCTGTGACAACTGATGGAAGCCTGTGATAACTGATAGAAAGAAAGAATTACAAAAAACTGGTGTACAGTATGTACAAAGAGCTTCTGTAGTCTCTTGTAGGACACTCACTAAGACTGTGTATTTGCTCTTGTGAAAATAAACAGCCTCTGTTGATCGCCTGTGGACTTTGGTGTTTCTTCATTACTGAATTTGATTGTATTGACAAAGTGTTCCAAGTATACTGTAGTTTAAGACTAAATGTTACTACAAACTGGCATCACAGAACAGGATTGTAAAGAGAAAAAACAAAAGAAAAAGGAACTCCCCTGTGGCCAGGACCCCAGTTTCACACAGAATTTGCCAGCCATCTACTGTACTACAAAAGGTAATTGCTTTTTATATTTTTAAAGATTAAAAAATAATAATCTATTTGTCTCTAATTGGTCCCTGCCCACAGGTAGAGACTAGTCTTTTTAAAAGAACCTGGTGCATTTTTCAAGTCCTACTGTAGCAGGAATCAACTTTGCATACATACCTACCCCATATAACCACAGCAAGAATTCATTTTATTGACAAAAAGATCCATTGCAGTCCAGGAATTCACTGTGAATTTCGGGGTGAGGGGGGCGCTTGATGATTGATCCCAAACAAGTCCAGCTTCTCTTGTCAAAAGGACTAAGACAGTGATCTAGGGACAGTTAAAAGTATTACTCTTAAGCAGTATTTTAATTGTCTTCTCAGGTTTGACAGAGCTTGTTTTCTACTATATTAAGTGTAGGCTACACTCGCGGCTCACATTCTCTACGCTACGATCGGCTTGTTGGTGCCTGGAATATTGTGTGCAATATGGCTGAATATTTATCAGATTTTGAGGATATAGAAGATGACTTAGAATATAATGGATGCCGATCGTAGCGTAGAGAATGTGAGCCGCGAGTGTAGCCTACAGACGGAGAATAGTCAGTCTGCGCACTGCTCTGCGCATGCGTGCTGGAGCAAGTGGGGAAGCTTTATTTCGTTTCTAAAGATGTTTCTAAAGATCATATTACAGAGGCATGTGAAAACCACAACAAGCCCTCGTCTATGGGAGCACAACTAGCGATTCATAAAAATAGATTGATGAAAACAACTGTTTCGTGGCGGAAAATAAATTTTTTAGAAGCTGCATTCTTGGTGCCCCGTCCGCCAGTACATGGATATACTTGGCCCGCGCTGGATTTTAAATGTCTTCTACAGGCCTCCGAATTACACCAAAGTTATCTCGGTGAGTCAAATGTCTTATAATATGCCGTAAATAAGGTCCGGGTTGTTGAAACAGATTCTCATTTAATGGCTGGTCAGACATAGAAACCATGACGTATGCCTCTAGTCAGCACTTAATGTTAATAAGTGTAAAAAATTGAATAAGCACATTCTGTGTATTAAAGGACCATACCGGTCTAAATAGGATTTGATATCTTTAAACTATTCACCCAACGTATATCACATTACCGCAATCCATTTTCCGAACTAAAGCTCATGTTAAAAGATGTTTGCATTTCAAAAGTTGAACATGATCACTTTAAAACATTTTTGTGCGAGGCGTAAGCCCGCACCAGGAAGAGTGAAGGCCGGTTTTTCCGTGCCTCCGTCGGGTTGTTGACCTGCAGTTCTCTGTTGCTACCACAAGAGGCAGTGGTCCCAAAACATCTATGACACCTCACGTTTCCCAGATATTCAATGGCTTGGTGGTTAGGGAGTTTGCCTCTCAAACTGGACGTCATAGGTTCAAACCCTGACAGGATAGTATTTATGTCACTGGATGTTATAGAAGCTGTGTAAAAATGTGGTTACCTGGTGGTTCTGTCAGTTATTAAATTGATGCGGTAGAGCCACCGGCCATAAATAAACGAGCGGGGTCATATTTGTTTATTATAGACCTTTTTACAGCTTACGTCAGCACAAGTATGCGCACACATTCTTGAACCAGTAGCAGGGGGAGACAGACAAATTCAGAGCAAGGAGCAGTAAGGAGCAGTATTTTAGTGCAAAGACTAGTATGTTATATACCATCAAGATGTCTGGCTGTTGCGTCTACGGGTGTACAAATCGGCGCTCTAGTGGATTCAAACTTTATTAATTTCAAGAGGAAACGTCCTTTTCAGAGGAACCGGAGTCGCTGGTAAAACATCAAAACAAAAAGACTCCACAGATTTCCCAGGTCAGCAATGAGTTAGCTAGGGTTAGGGTTAGGGTTAGAACATAGAAAAATGGCATGCAGTTAAAAGTGTTCACACTTTTGGTTGGCTCTAAGCCACACCTTTAGATGCCCCTTAAAGGTGGCAAGAGTGGGGCAATCCCTTATGATTAAGGGGAGGCTGTTCCAGATTGTGGACCCCTTAAAAGATAGAACATTTTGACTGAAAGAGGTTTTTCTAAAGGTAATCACACAGTCCCCGGGTTAGGGTTAGAACATAGAAAAATGGCATGCAGTTAAAAGTGTTCACACTTTTGGTTGGCTCTAAGCCACACCTTTAGATGCCCCTTAAAGGTGGCAAGAGTGGGGCAATCCCTTATGATTAAGGGGAGGCTGTTCCAGATTGTGGACCCCTTATAAGATAGAACATTTTGACTGAAAGAGGTTTTACTAAAGGTAATCACACAGTCCCCATTTGCAACGGCTCTTGTGAGCCGAGTTAGGTTGATGGTGGATCTGTATTTGATAAACTCATTCAAAAGGGGTGGTGCTAGACCATGAAGCACTTTGTAGATCAAGCACAGAGGAGAAATAACTGAAGTTTTCAAAGCTTAGCATGTTGTATTTTGCTAAAATGTTGCAGTGGTGATAAGTAAAAGGTTTTCTGTCCAGAAATTGTTAATGCTTTTTTGTATAGGCGTTCAACTGGTTTCAATGTTGTTGCACCTGACATAGACCAACTGGTTATACAGTAGCTCAGATGTGATAGGATCATAAAGAGTAGAAACATCAGAGCAGCTGCATCAGAAAGAGAACCCTTAATTTGCTTGAACTTATAAAGATGGAATTTTACTTTTTTTGACAACATTTTCACATGGTACTTGAAGGAGAGTTTGGAGTCTATGAACACACCTAGATATAGAGTGTGTGAGCATGGTGGATGAAGGTTGCTTTGACAAAAATAAACATACCGTTTTTTGGCATTTAAAATAAGACAGGACCTGGTGAGCCAGGTTTGAATGTGTGTGAGAGCTGTAGAGAGCAGACGTGCTGCCTCTTCTGGGTTCTTAGCCTTAGTGAAGATTACAGTGTCATCAGCGTAGAGCTGGACATCGACATTGAAACAAAAATCCGGTAAGTCATTAATGTGTAATGAAAATAAAATGGGTCCCAGTATTGACCCTTGGGGAACCCCTACTGGACAGCACAGGTACGACGAGCTGACACCGTCCACCACAATGCATTGTTGCCTACATGACAGGTAGGATGCGAACCGTTTGATGGTTTCAGAGTAAAAATTAAACCGAGCCAGTTTGGATAAGAGCACCTTGTGGTTGACGATGTCGAAAGCTCTTTTCAAATCCAAAAAACAGCACCAACACAACTATTTTTATCCAAATGACATTTGAACATTGCCAGTGCAGTCTCAGTAGAATGGTATGGTCGAAACCCAAACTGCATGGGATGTAAAGGAGTTTGGCTGTTACTGAGAAATTCTATCATTTGTTTTGCAACCCATTTTTCAATGAGTTTGCACCCCTGCAACTAGCTATCTAGCAACTTTAGCCAGCTAACGTTAACTAGGACCCTTTCACACCTACGTTGTTTAGTCCGGACTTTCAGACTTTCCAGTTTGATCCGAACCAAATTGACAGGTGAAACCAAATTGACCACGATGCGCGGATCAAAGACTCGGTCTTTGATGCGACCTCAAGAGGTGGTCTCGGCTCGAACCAAAGTTCGCTGCTGCCTAATGTGAAATCAAAGGTTCGCACTTTCGGATCAAACAGACGCGTGATCATCCACAAACCAATCAGTGTCAAGTATAGGGAGACGCACCCCCATGCAAGCGATGACGACATGATATAGGTCTGCCACCAAAAATACTTTGGTCCGCTGGTGTGAAAGCGAAAGTTAACAGGTGAATTTACATTACAACAAAATCATTACATTACAAAATCATTACAAATGATTTGTAGATGTTTTATGAATGTTTAACAAATAATTTGTTTAACATGAAAAACAAAGACGTCTAGTAATTGGTGTCACATGTTATTCTTAAAAGCAATTAAAAATGAGTTACTACACATTAACTAATGTTATTTAATGTTAAACAAATCATTTAAGTACTGTTGATGATGTGTTATAAATCATCTACAGATCATGTTTGAATGTTAAACTAGTGTATTTATAATGATATGATATATGACTCATTTATAAACATGTATAAATTATTTGTTAATGGTTAGTTCATTATAAACTAGTAGTTTATAACGGTATTTGGGGCTGCAATAATGTCTACAAATGATTTGTAGACTTTTAGTAAATGTTTAAAAAATCTTTTAATAAACATGAAAAACTAATAAATAAGGCATTCTTAAAATCATTTACAAATGTTTTACTGCATATTAACTAACATTAATTAATGTTGAACACATAATTTACAAGTAATGTTGATAATGTGTTATAAATCATCTACAGATCATCTGTGAATGTTTAACTAGTATATTTACAAATCATTTATGAATAATTTACACATGTTTATAAATGATCTGTTAATGATTTGTTCATTATTAACAAATGTTTTATAAATGCCTTATATCTGATCATTATTATAAAGTGTTACCTATCTGTGTGTTATCACTTGATTTATAACCCCATGCCAATACACACTTTTCAAAACTATACATCCACTTTGCAAGATGACCACTGAATTCTGCTTCAAACTGATGGTTCTGTCTTATTATTGACCCTTTCTCTTTGAAAGTTGGTGGGAATATAGCTCACACTATGTTTTTCTAAAAGTTTTTACAATTAGCATCTACACATGTTATCTATTACTGGCATAGACAAGTACACAATGACAACTGTACTTAAGATGTGCTTCTGTTTTCATAAGACATGTAACAAAAGTTTCCTCTGTACATAACATAAAGAATGAATACCATGTTTACATACAGAGATTTGAAGGTAATGTATTATGGAATTCAATAAACTAAATATAGTGTAAGTATGAGGCATAGCATAACTTTTGTATCACCATCTATGCTACATCCAATCACTAATACATTTTTGTTTTAAAACTGCATTGAGAGAGAAGTTTGGAAGGCCAAGTCAACCAATTTCAACAAGATCATAAATCAGACTTCATATCAGATCAACCATTAGACAGGAGATAACTGTGACTCCCTGTCCATTCCATCTATCTGATGTGAGTGAAAGGTAGTGTTCATATCTCCATACCAGATCAACTATGGCTCATTTCCCCCTTCTGACACACAAGTGGAGGCATACATAGCTGCGTGCTTGGCTGACATCTTGGAGTGGATGGCAGAAAATTTCCGCTAACTTTCCGGATATTTACCGTGGGAAATTAAGCTCAGGAATTTGGGAAATGTTGACCTTTTTTGTAACCTATAACACATCCAGCAGAAGGCTTAAAACGCTGCTAAATTGACAAACATCATATGTGTATGGTACAATTCAAACAGGATCAATAAATTATTTGTTTATCGCCATTGACGAGAGTACATATTTTTTTCCCGAATTAAGGTTCCATGGTACCACTCTTTCTTCTTTTGCTTAGGCAATATAGGCTATTTGCCCTCAACGCTTGCAATAAAGAGCTTGGCCACTATGCCCATGTAGCTTCAAATCGTCCAGCCCCATTCCTGGGGGCTTGGTTGCATTGCCCAAATCACAGGTTTATGCGATGGGTCTTGTTTTTGCTGTTTGGATATCTGCCACATCAAACGCTCTGATAACATTGTCACTGATGCTTTGTCCCAGGCACCATGCTCCGGAGATGTGATTTTTTGCTGTACCGTTTGTGTCCCTGGCTTTGACTCTCTGTGCTACCCTGTCTTAACTGCTTCTCCAGGTGCTAGGGTTGCTGAGTTTGCAGAGGTGGTGTTTGATTGGATGGCTGGGGGGTGATTTCACAAGACTGGTCAGTATTAAGTCATTATTCTATCATGGGGGGAGGGGGGTTGATGACCCCTGCACTCCACCAGGTGGCCCTGTGTCCTTGTGCTCTGTGTGTTGCAGGTTCCAGGTAGTCAACAGCTTCATGAGTCATACCTGGGCCCGGTCGGGCTCCTGGCCTATAAAGCTTCATGAGTCATACCTGGGCCCGGTGGGGTTCCTGGCCTATAAAGCTTCATGAGTCATACCTGGGCCCGGTCGGGCTCCTGGCCTATAAAGCTTCCCATTTTGCACTGCAGACTCTCTCTTCTCCTCCCCTCGTGGGTGCAGCCGTTATTTGTGGTTATGGTTATCCACACACCCATACATGCTTATGCTACTGACATGCATTTTTTTCCCTGTATTATTATATTCCTTTTTGTAAATAAATTAGGACTGTCAACGTTAATGCTTGCAACTAATCTGGAAATTTGAAAATGTTAAATTATACGACCAAATTTGACCCCAAATTCCTCCTGTGGTCCAAATGGGAGTGTACGTAAAAAAAAATAAAAAAAAATAAACATGATTTCTCTAGCCTGGCTCCAGCCCCTGATTCTGAATTTTAGGCTCCTTACCACTTTGTCATGGATTTCTTTATTCTTACACCACACATGTACAGTAGGCTATTTGTTTCATGCCCCCACCCCCAATACAAGTAAATAGCAGTATTTTAAACTGAAATTATTAATCACAGCCTATTATTGTGATGAACTTGATTAAATTAGGTAATCGATTGACAGCCCTAAAATAAATATTAGTTCCTGCTTGCAAACTTGTCTGGTCTTCCATGTGTGACTGTCACGGTCAAGGTCATTTTTCTGTTTTTTACAGATTATGAAAGTATAAATTGTAAGCTTTCAGGTGATGTGCCATGCATTGAAATCTGCTAATATTTGAAGAAGATATGCTTCTGTGAATGTTGGTACACCTAAAATCACTAAGCAGTGAAAAAGAGCTTCAAAGATTCAGAGCTGTTCACACTTCTCACAGCCAGGTAATGGGTGGGAACAGTAGCTGGTTAACCCTGCCCCAAACCACTCCCCCACTGGACTACCTGTCATTATATGCCAGTAGTGGTTTTGTGATAGTATTTTAGACTTGTCTAGTCCAAAGATTTACCAAGATACGTTCAAAAGGTTGAGTCTGGTTTATTGAATGAAATCAAATACTTGCGCAAGGACTTCCTGAACAACGCAAACAAAGGTGGTTTGTCAGAGAAGTGAAGTCAGTCACTTCTGGCCTGGCTTATATTCAGTCAGAACACAGGTAAGTCTTTCTAGGATTTCATTGGCTGAGTTGTCTATGCGTCATCGTGAGGGGACGGATATCACACAGTGAAAGGAAGGAATGTGGGATGAAACTCGCTTTGAATAGAGACAAAGGTCTGAGTCAGGGCAGGAAGGTGGCCTTTCTGACTTGGACAAAAGAGCGAGGCAGAGCTATGCAGAGTGTTTACAATTACAAAAGGGGGGGAGAGTTGGTGTTTTACATTAGACTGAAACTGGGGTTTTGCAGGGGACTTGGGGGGAGGTGATAAATTACAAAGACAAAGGCTAAGGTGTTTGGATGTAAATTCCTGGACAATCCCTCATTTGTGCCTGAACAGGCACACAAAAATAAAATCCAAACACAGTGTAAACAGTCAGCTATGCTATACATGTGGAAAGGAAATAATAATAACAAAAAAGATGACATGATTATATACTATTTATAGTCTAAGAGTGGACAACCATTCACCAAAAAACAAACTTGATTTAACAAGGCAAAAAAAAGATAAAATGGTTACCAGTGTAAGAGGGGCAAAAAACCTCTTGGTCAATTTAGAGGAAAAACCCAAACTTATTTATCAACTCATGTTTCAATCATTGCAACTCTTGTAAACAAATATGATATTTTCCAGATTATTTCAAAGTTCATTCACTCTTGTGAGGAGGTGACCGGCAAGGTCAGTCTCCGATTGCTCATCAGAGGAGGGGAGAGTGTGGCGGTGACTGTCAAGGTCACTCTTGTTCACAGTGTATCCCAACAGTCATTTAGGTGGCACTTCTCTTTTGGGCAATAGAATGTCATTGGGGAATGCAAGGCGTCTTCTCTTCTAGTTCGCAACTTCAATGTCGCGTTGTTTGAAATCAGTTATGTTCAATGTTAGTGTGTGCAGGTGTGTGTGCGTGTGTGGTGCATCTTGTGAGGAGGTGACCAGCAAGGTCATTTGTCCTCCGATTCCTCGTCAGAGGAGAGGACAGTGTGATGGCCCATGGTTTTGGCCTCTGAGCCCTCTGGTTCAGCTGCATTCTGATCTCCTGGTGTTTGCGATCCCTTGGTGGACCGTCCTCTGCTGCTTGGACCCGTCGGCAATGGCTTGCATGGGTCCAACGAAGTCCTCTCAGATCGCTGTCTGCGTGATGAGTAGAAACTGGTACGGCCCGAGCCACCTCGGCGAGTTCCAGCTCCTTCGTCTGTGGTCGTGGATTAGGACCCAATCCCCAGGAGAGATGTGATGCAGGAACCCCTCCTTAGCCTCAGGAAATGGCGGTCCTCACTCTGTTGGAGACATCTGTTAACATCCTCCGCCACCCCTGTTTTGAAACATGATCTGGCCCGTGGGCTAGTTTGAAAGCATAATGAAAACATGAACGAGGTAGTACAGGTTTGTCATTAGGCCCTAGATACAGGTTAGTTTGGTGGTGGAAATGTGCACTTAGTCCTTCATTTCTTTTTCTCCGCAGGTGGAGCAGATGCTTGTAGGTCAGAAATGTAGGCTCTTGAACTGAACCCGGTCCATCCCTGTACTGCTCCACTTAGGGTCGGCCCGGGTCGTGCTGCTGGAGGGCTCACCTCGGCGCTCCCCCAGTACAGGCTGATGAAGTGCTCCATCTGTGGATCCACAGATGAGAGAGACAAACAGAGACAAAACAGAGCAAAAGAGAGTCCTCTGGTCTGGTCTCCCTGTTCCCTTCTTTGGTCAGGAACGGTTATTCAACAGTCTGTAGGAGATACTCAGAAACATGGTTAAGCGCAAGCTCCTGCTTTGGGGAAAAAATTTTGTTATTCTGTCAGGAAAACTTAAACAGGGTGACTGTTCAAGTGTCATTTAGAGTCAGTCTGCAGTAGCCTACAGTGACATCAGGGGCAGTGTTAGAATGACTTCAACACGCTTAGTCCCCAGTCATGATCAAGGCAATTGGATTTGGCTCTTAGCATTTCTCTTGCGATTTTATGAAAATAAAATACGCTTAAGTCTTTCGGACCTCCCATTCAGGGCGCAATCCCGGGCTAGACCCACCATATTCTCGTCTCAACAAAACAACACCCCCTAAGGGTGAAAGCAAAAACTTCCTGAAGTCAGGATAAAAATAGAGATGGGGCAAAGAAAATGACACTAAAATGAACTGGCTTCATTTACAATTAACTAATCAAAAACGCCATCAAGCTTCATTTGTATAGCTAAAATTTTTATCTCTAAAACCCTCCCTCTTCTGCATTTGAGGACAGAGTATTTGGGCACTGCTCCTGTTTCATACTTATCTGTCGCTCACAGTGAGTTGGTGACATGGCGTTGGTCTGCATCTCACGAAACCCAGATCGCCCATCTGTAGGGAAACAGGCCAGTAATCTCCATCTCCACCTCCGGTCTGTGCCCGTCTCCTGGTTCGGCATTCGCCCATCACTCCCGGAACGACAGTTGTCTGTAAAAAACCACTCAGAAAAAAACACTCAGGCCCGATGAATGTGCCTTAAACTATAAACATGAGATATTTAACATACTCATTTAAAATATATATAAATTGGGTTATGAGATGCTGCATTCAGATTAAGATACTGGCAACCCTTATCTATTCCCCCCACTATTATGCACAACGCTTATGTCTTAAGCTACATATCAGAAAGAGAGATAAAACAAACAGTTAAAACAGACAAACAGCAGGTCCCAAGCAGTCCCCAGGAAGGCATGATCCAGGCTTCTCAAAGACCTGCCGCCCAGGGTCCATAGCACCTGAAAATTAAGACTCAAAACACAGACTGGGTTCAATAGCAGAGGAGAAGGCCTAGAGCCAACTTCTCAAAACACATTATCATTATATGAATGAAAATTCATACAGTAGAATGCATAAAACGAACAGCTTATGGCCATTCATTGACTATTGAAACAAAACTCCTGAATCAAACACCTATTCAACCCTGTCAGACTTTTGAGTTCCCTCTACATCTATTTTATCCTGTTTATTTACCCATATTTTAAAACTCTCTATCTTGGCTAGTTAAAATCTCGCTTATGGGTTGTTCAAGGGAAGTCCAGCAGGTGGCGCTCGACCCCAAATCGGAGGCTCTTCCTTTTCATTCAGCTTGCGGTAACTGTGACACCGTTCAATCCAGTGGCCATACTGACCACAATGGAAGCATGAATCATCTCTATCTTCACTTCGATTATACCTTTTTCCTCGCCTAACCCTACCAGAACGCTTCCTATTGTTTCTCTGTCGCCACTGTGGTCGTTGTTGGTTCCACCTCGCACCAGCAGTCTGATTGTCCAGCTGTTGTAACTGAGCAGCTTGTAATCTGGCTGCACCTAGCTTCATTTCTTTCAACTCCCTCTCTTCAATGTGATCACGAAGACGCTCCGCATAGCGGAAATGATTAACAACTTCTTCGAGAGAAGTCGATTCCCAGGTGTGGCACATCAACCTAACTTGGTCGGACAAAGAGGAGAGAGAGTTATTCATCAATTGTTGTTTCAAAATCTTTTTATAATCGGCGTTCGCTTTGTCCATGCCACTGTGTGCGGCGAAAACTGATTCTAGTCGTTCCCAAAATTTCTCGAACTGTTGATCGGAATTTTGTTTGCAATATGTGATACGGTCCCAATCCATCTTTTTAGGGAATCGAGTTTTGATTCTGTTCAACAGCGCAGTGTTTTGGTCAGAAAAATCGGCATGATTAAAAGGCAATGCAATGTCAAACGGATGTTTCACATCCACCCATTTTAGCCCAAGGCACTGTCTCATGATCATGGCGATTTCCTCTGCGTGAGGCTCATACATACGAACTAAACTGTTAAAAAGATTTTCAAACTCGTCAATGTCTTTGGTTGGATCGGGCAAGGTTTTAGCTATTTCACGTAGTTCATCAGAGCGCCAGGGTCTATAAACCGTAATCTCTGGAGTCCAGGCCGCATAACCAGCTGCATAATTTATTTGTGAAGGGCGAGGAACAGGGTTTGGGCAGCGTATCAGAGGCGCGTGTATTTGCGGTCCCTCCAGACTATCTCTAGCCATTTGCAGTTGTTCCAAATTAACCTTAGCCTCAGATATAGCTCTAGCCAAATCTTCCTTATACCTCGTAGAAAGGGGCGAAATGAGAGAAGGGGCGTGGCTAATGGCGGGAGCATGAAAAGGGGAAAGAACAGCCTGGTTGGGTGTGAGCACGGAGCAACGAGTCGAGGGGGGATCTAATTTTAAATCAGAGTTATTCTGCTGGGGAAATGGCGGAGAGACTGTTTGCTGAATCTCCTTATCTTTCCTTCCTGACCCAAAAACCCGCTCTCGTGCTACTCTCTCCCAAATCTTAAAAACAGACCAGTCTACAGAATTAACAGGCTTTTCCCTTGACCTAGACATCTCAACCACCTGTAGCTGAGCCCGAATCTTAGCTAAAAATTTAACACTAAATGTCAGATATGGATGTAAGAAATCGAAAATGCTTTAGCACATAACGAAAATCTGCCAACAAACGCTCGCAGAATAATGCTTCAGCGCAACAATCTCCTCAGGCTAGCAGTAGAATCCTGTGACCTCCTCTAGCCCTATGTTATTAGCCGGGGTTACAGGGACACCTAGTGGTGATCCCAAAATGTTGCATGTATGACCCGGATGTGGTCTTTGGTTGTGCGCGGGGAAATTTAAAGAAACAAATCCCAAATAATCACGACGCAGCCTAAAAAACCCCAAAACAGCAACGAAAGGAAACCTTATGGTTAACTCACGGCGGGAAAGAATACAATTTCGAAGAAACAAACATTAAGACACATTAAAATTCGCTTAGTACTCACCCAGTCAGGAATCTCTTTGTTCTCCCTCTGGCTCAAGGCGGATCACCGGGAGTTGTTTTCCTTATCTCCTAGGCAACCAGCTAGCTAGCCTACTGGGAATCTAGCAGAAATGTAACAGTCTAAAAAGGGTACAAAACAATACTTTACCTGGATCCATGGCGCGCGTAACAAACATACAATCAAGAGCCGAGGCTCAAAAATGCAATCAAAAATCCCACTGAGCCGGCGAAAAATAGCGCTTAGACAAACATAAAGACAACACAACCCCGTTCGGGGACAAAAAACAGACACTCCGGAGGTTAGCTGGTAATCGCACTCACTGCGAACTTCAACCCATTTGGAAATCGCACTCACTGCGAACTTCAACTCATTTGGAAATCGCACTCACTGCGAACTTCAACCCTGTGGGAATCGCACTATCTGCGAACTTCACTCTGTGGAAATCGCACTATCTGCGAACTTCAATCCTGTGGAAATCGCACTATCTGCGAACTTCAACCCAAAACGTTATCCTAGAAGTGCACTCTCACTTCTTAACTACAGCCGAGCCGACAAACAATCTAAACTGTAGTCTACATCAACTGTAAGGGAGCGAGTCCCAAACCCAAAATTACACCTCTTCTGAAGAGAACCCCCGGTAGCCTAAACAAGGACGAAGTCAAAACGACAATACGATATAAATATGTATATTGCTGTTCACATCTCCTTGGATAGTTACTTACTTAATACCCACGCTGGGGTTTCCTGTTTTCAACCAATCCAGACCAACACAACTGAACCAAATCAAGGCAAATACAACTCAGAACCACAAGAGGGTTCGTTTAAACGTACCTGTGAGCCTCAGGAATCCAGTGGCAGAACTGAGGAAATAATCTCGGCTAGCGCTCTGGCGCAAGAGAGAAAATTGATTTTCCAAGCCCATATGGACCGACACGTCTGTCGATCAGTCCTATCCACTGGAATCCCGGCAACACGCAGGTAGTCCTCCCAGATCATCCGCGTCGCCAAAACTGTGATAGTATTTTAGACTTGTCTAGTCCAAAGATTTACCAAGATACGTTCAAAAGGTTGAGTCTGGTTTATTGAATGAAATCAAATACTTGCGCAAGGACTTCCTGAACAACGCAAACAAAGGTGGTTTGTCAGAGAAGTGAAGTCAGTCACTTCTGGCCTGGCTTATATTCAGTCAGAACACAGGTAAGTCTTTCTAGGATTTCATTGGCTGAGTTGTCTATGCGTCATCGTGAGGGGACGGATATCACACAGTGAAAGGAAGGAATGTGGGATGAAACTCGCTTTGAATAGAGACAAAGGTCTGAGTCAGGGCAGGAAGGTGGCCTTTCTGACTTGGACAAAAGAGCGAGGCAGAGCTATGCAGAGTGTTTACAATTACAAAAGGGGGGGAGAGTTGGTGTTTTACATTAGACTGAAACTGGGGTTTTGCAGGGGACTTGGGGGGAGGTGATAAATTACAAAGACAAAGGCTAAGGTGTTTGGATGTAAATTCCTGGACAGTTTGATGGGCTTTTCAATTACAATGTTGGCCAGTAAGCTTACTAAAAAGGAATACATTAAACTGATTAAAGACATTGTTCATAATTATTTTTCTATATGGTTATATGCACAATGCTTTGTAGTCTTCATGTTGACCTTACTGGATGAATTCGGATGCAGATGACAGTCCATAATGTCAGAAACGCTAGGCTACATGAGCACCCTCTTCAGGCGGGTGCCAAAAATTCACCCAAGTGTCTTCTCTTTGAATTCCGTTGTCTTCGTTTAAACTAGAGCGCTTCAATACCTTGAAGCTATAACCAATACTGTATAGCACAAAAGGAGGGCCAGAATGGGACCCTGTGTACTGTAGTTATGTATCGAGTGGACTATCCTATTTTAGACCTCACTGTGTTTGACTACATTTCTTGTCTGTGGTTGTGTGTGTGTGTGACTTGACCCTGTAATTCTCATTTTTCATTTCAGAATCAGCCACCAAGTGTGTGTGTCAAGATCCCGCAGAGTGTTCCAAAGACTCCGAACACCTCTGTGTCACTCCAGGAGATGGGCTTGTTGTTGTGACAATGACAGGATGTGAGTTCGGGGCTCGGAGGTGCAGGGGGGAGGAGGTCAGTGTATCAGTGTTGAGGCCTGTCTGCCATGAGAGGTCAGTCACTATGGTTACAAACGTACAACTGTACTACTAATGCACTGATCCCTATAGTTTTGCACTGTAAAGAGGGGTATTCCCCTTTCTAACACTTGTACTGTACATAGATCTAATGTGTTCCCGATGTCTTCATCAAAAGAGGTTTTTAAGTGAAAAGAGTCTGTACATTTTTCATACTGCAGTCTGCATGCATGCCAGTATTGTTAGAGTGACCAATTGATTGTATGAGTGATTGATTGAGTGATTGAGTTGTCTTACTTAGATAACATCTTTCACTTATTTCATCTATATTAGGCCGCACACTACACCCAAAGACATGCTTTGACAAAGGATTGAAACGTGTCAGTGTAATTTATGGCCAACAGTAGGCTACATAGTGAAACGGAATCAAAATTGTCTTTGATCCTCATTGTGCTGCTCGGCATGTTCTTTTCAAGACAGCGACTCTTTGGATATCTAATGTAAATAAAAAGGAGCGCTTATGTCCCCTGCTAAACATGTTAACACAATGATTTGATATGTCCATTCTAGTCATGTTGTAGTCAAAGAACTCAGTGTTTTGACAAATTGAGCTCAGTGTTTTGACAATGCAATAACTGAAAACAGTCATTAATAAAATATTTCAATCACAGATCAGAAGCTTCTCTTTTTCATAATTGTACAGTATTTTCTAAAGTATTACCAGAAATGTGTTCAATGGTCTATCAAGTTATTTGAAAACATTGGAACATTGACTTCATTATAATTATGTAGGCTACTGTATGTACCTTATTATATTAGGTTGAGTGTAATATAATGTTGTTGGCCCTTACTGTAACACTTCACTTACACTTATTAACACTAACTAGCTGCTGCAGTGCTTATTACATGCTTATTAGCGCATTAGCTGTTTATTATCCATTATAAAGCACTTATTAATGCCTTATTTATTTCACATGATCATATCTACAGCTAGTAGGCCATTATGTCAGTAACTTCCTAATTGCTTATGACGGTAAATAGGCAAGTTGTTTTGCATGAATTATGATCCCAATAATAGCACATCAGTAGCCTATAGTAATGTCTAGTTTGTCCAATCACTTGGCAAATTCTAAAAACAGTTGTCTACCATAATGTTACTCTATATTTTGAAATAAACAAATTATAAGCATGACTTAATATGACCAAAACATCTAAAGGTAAAAACACGTCCGTTTTCATCAGCTTTCAAGTTTGTGCGTGCTAGACATAACGGCAGTGAATGGGGTTTCTTTACTTTAATGGAAGTGTCGTTACTCTGGTATTGAAGCGCTCTAGTTTAAACGTCACTGGAGGTTTCCTCCCCATGGAGATTCCCCTTGGAGCTTTCAGCCCCTTGGAGGTCCAGTGGCTCTGCATCGGTGGATCAAGCGCCACTTGTCTAGCCTCGACCAGAATGACACGGGCTTCGACCATGGACCAGATCTAACTCCACCCATGCTTGAAGTTATGTCACCATTGCCAGTCATGCGTTCTTTACGACCGGTTTTGACACGAGCTTGACGCGGGTCGTTTTTTTTGTGGTGTGTAGTGTAGCCGGGACTGTCAGAATGTAGAAGGAGAACATCGTTCACGCGGGATACCCCGGACTATGAAACGTTAACCACCTTTTATAACTAACTTGCAGGAGTAGCCTAAGTTACTAATTTGTGCGGACACGCCCGCCTCTGAAGTTAGTGTAGGGTCTGTTCTCAACGTAAATAGGCTAACGAATTGTGAAAGGAGTCGGAAGACTGCTGATTTCATTTCTACTTCTACTACTTCTACCGTCTCTTCCAGAATGGAGAATTCAACAAAAATATGCTCTAACAGTATCAATAGAGTGGCCGGACATTCCAAAACGGACCCAGACGCGCCTGATATTGTTCACTGTACAGTAAATCCACAAAAATGCTGTGGCAGCTGTCAAAAATACACAAACTGGATACCGCAGGATTACAAAAACGAGATAGTCCAACTTCTAAAACTAGCGGGACCAGTGGTAGGCATTGAGATATTGACTGTGATCTATAGCGGTGCTAGTATTGGCAGTAGTCTACACTTATTTGCATGCAAATAGAAAATTCTCATGGATGTGTTTTGACTTTATGTATGATGATTTTCATTTTCGATTCCAGGTCATTTCGCAGTTGATGATCTTCCTGATCAGTTTTGTCAGCACGGTGTTCTGTGGTCATCTGGGTAAAACGGAGCTGGCCGGAGTTGCATTAGCCATAGCGGTGGGTCAGCTCTAACTTTCGGGGAGGTCTACCTGGCTGTGTCGGATCTGCTTCAGTAGCTGTGTTAATTTAATATTCTGTGCCCAGTGTATGCTACCTTTTCTACATTTTTGCTTACATTTTGATAGGATGATGTTCCTTACGCCTGTCTTAATCTCTCCAGGTGATCAACGTCACAGGCATTTCCATTGGCACTGGCTTGGCATCAGCGTGCGACACACTCATATCTCAGGTTAGTCCCACTGTAATGTGTCCTTGACCAGGACAGAGTAGCCTGAATTGGGGAGGGGGCTAGCTAGTGGTGCCCCCTCAGTGCTGTCTTGGTCACTATAACGTGATTCTGGTCTGTAATTTTTCAGCAAAACTTTCAAACTAACAAGGGATTCTGATCCAAGTGAGTGTGTGTATGTAGCCAAGTTGAATTCGTTAAACTTACTCCTCAGTATACAGCCCATCCGCGCCATCGAATTGCTAGCTTTGCTAGTTTTACAGTGGCATAGCAGGTTGCGGTGATTATGAGAGCTGGTCACATGTTTGTAAGTCAGAGGACCATAGTTCATTCAAACCCAGTGTGGACAAAGTGAGGGTGGAAGCTCTTACATGTACCTGCTGTGTTTTCTGCTATAGACCTATGGAAGTGGTAACCTGAAGCGTGTGGGCGTGATCCTCCAAAGGGGGGTTCTGATCCTGCTGCTGGCCTGCTTCCCCTGCTGGGCTGTGCTCATCAACACTGAGCCTATCCTGCTGGCTGTTAAACAGAGCCCGCAGGTGGCCAGGTAATACACACAGTGCCACAGTCATATCTCTGATCATAGAACAAACACTGCATTAAACCTGTGTGTGTGGCTTGTCTCTGTCCTGTCTGTCTTCATACATGTCCTCAGACTCTCCCAGCTCTATGTGAAGATCTTCATGCCTGCACTCCCAGTGAGTTCCCTGTATATGTTCTTTGATGTATCCTCACTGCTGCCTCTAATTTATCAACATCTCATGTAAACAGTATCTCACTTACAAATTGACAGTTGAGGTTTTTTCCATCCATCCATCCATCCATCCATCCATCCATCCATCCATCCATCCATCCATCCATCCATCCATCCATCCATCCATTCATTGTCTCATGTCTGTCCTGCAGGCTGCCTTCATGTTCCAACTACAGAGCAGATACCTACAGAATCAGGTGGAGTCTTCCTTCCATCTCAGTCTGATATAATGTTTGTTGAATTATTATCAGCGCTATTTTTTGAGACCATGTTGTACTTTGCCTTGCAGGGTATCATCTGGCCACAGGTCATAACTGGAGTTATGGGCAATGTTCTCAACGCTCTCATCAACTATCTCTTCCTGTACCAGCTGGATCTGGGCGTGGCGTGAGTGTGTGCACTATTATCACCGTCTTAATCATGATTGATAGAGTTAAGAGTCAGAGTTAGAGTCCTTTCAATTTTGTAGATCAGTAGTCATTGGTGAGTGTGAAGTCCCTTCCTTGAAAAGTGTATTCACCCACTTTATCTGCTTATTTAGACCTTTTTTAGACATGCCACATTAATGTGCAATATAGTGGGACAAAATTAGCTGTGATTTTAAGGTTATTAGGATTGCCAAAGCAAAGACAGTCTTCTTGGGCTACAAAAAGTGTGTGTGTACACTTCAGAGATGTTACTGTGACTCGTGACTGATGCGTAGCATTACCTACAATTGAGAATGCACAGTATTCCATCTACTCTGTCTGAGTATGGAAGTATGGAGTATTCCGGAATTGACACTTACAGTTATGTTTAACAGTATGTTGAACTAGGAACATGAGAAAAACTTTCTGTCTGTTTGCTCCATGGATGTATTAATTAAACTGGATACAGCCACTCCATTCACTGGCCACTATCAACAATGAAGCCCTATTGAACCGCGCCATCTTGGCAAATTTGTAGTCATTTGACTATTTCCGGTGACTTTTGACTTGCGCAGTTGTGCTTTTCTGGCCTTCCGGTGACTTTTGACTTGCGCAGTTGAGCTTCTCTGGCCGACGCGCGTCCACGAAAAAGTTCACATTTATCTGAAATGTAGACGCACGTTTCCGGCTCTCTCGGCTCTCCCCGCTTTGATTTAGCAATGAAAACCGGCTTGCATATTAACCTGTTTTTGTCAAATATATCAATTGGAGAAATTATTTTTTCATCCAGGCATCTTAGTTTTAACAGGTTAAATATAATTGAACATGTTTTGTTTGCTAGTAGATGGTATTCATTCCGTTCGCGATAACGTTATTGCAGCCAGGCTAAATTCCTCCAGGGAGCCAGTGACCAGCGAGTTGAAGAGCTTCACTCCCCGCCAGCAGGAGCTCTGGCCGCGGCTACCGCATCTCGGAAAACCCTGCTGAGTTCCTGGCTGCTATTTCACACTCGCCCTTGATCAATCCCAATACCGATCCATGGTAATAATGAATCAATCGTTCAGATCAGATCGGCAGTGCTGCATGCATGTTACAACATCATTGTTAGCTTTATTAACATAACCATAGCCTACATTTATCTCTCTAACGTTAGGCTATCCATCTTACACCAGTCGGCCATTCGATAGCTGGAAGCGGTCAACGCCAACGTTGACTGAAAACACCCAAACTCAGTGTATCGTTTCATCTTCATGCTACACATCAACTCCTTTACATTGTATGTGAATAAATTCCTGTTATTCTAAAAATATCCCATTTTTGTCCATTCCTGGAAAAGGCTAATAATTGCTGTCAAATGATCACTCCAGTTTATCCCACTACCATTTCAACTATGCACAGGAGATTGTCTTATATATATATGTGTGTGTATGGAGCAATTGTTTTTAATGTCCGACTTTTGTCTGTGCTGTTCAGTAAATGTGCATCTGTCCTAATTTATTGTAGCCTATCTACTACACAACCTAGTTCAAATTTATGAATCTTCCGCGGCATGATCATTTCCAAACCAAATTGCGGGGGGGGGGGGGGGCATTAAAAGCATTACAAATTAGACATTAAAAGCATTAAAACGAAATGTGAAACAGCATGACAACATACATATTCCTTGATTATTTGTATGCTGTGTTGTCCCGTCTGAGTTTGTCCTGTTCGTGATTGGTCTCGTGTTCCCACTCGATAGGCTTGCACCTTGACGTTGGTGAGTGGGCTTTAAACCAAGACGGGCTGTATGTGTATGTGTGTATGTATGTGGTTTGTGTGTCATATTCTATTATTGAAATGTAATAACAGAAACAGTGTGCCTCCTCTTATCCTCACAGCTCAAGCCATTTTTAGGAGACCAGTTCACACCTCAACCAGACCTGCTGCTGTTTAGGACCTGCTTTAAGCCCTTTTTTGTGGTGTCCGTTTTCTGTGTTCTGTGTCAAGTAAGCCAACCCACCTTCAATGCAGTGTAGCCTCCACATTTGAATGGTTACAGCAGTCTTGTCGTCTACAAGCAACAGTCTCTGGCTTTGCATGGCAATTTATGTAGTATCATCCGAGTTCTACAAATGCTGTACTTTTTTGTACTGTAAGTAACCCCTCAATTATTCAATTTTACTGGGGAGCAGTGACCATAGCCTACTTGCCAACCCTCCTGACTTCCGCGGGAGATTCATAAATTTGAACTAGGTTGTGTAGTAGATAGGCTACAATAAATTAGGACAGATGCACATTTACTGAACAGCACAGACAAAAGTCGGACATTAAAAACAATTGCTCCATACACACATATATTATATAATGTTTCACATTTCGTTTTAATGCTTTTAATGTCTAATTTGTAATGCTTTTAATGCCCCCCCCCCCCCCCCCCGCAATTTGGTTTGGAAATGCTCCCTATTTCTGAGGTCCCAAGGTTGGTGAGTATGGCAAGCTATAAGCTATTAATACAAGCATACCGCTCAAAAAGGGCTTAATACATACAACAAACTGATCAGGCTAATCATTTTTTAATGAAAATGACCACAAGACAACCTCCTGTGCATAGTTGAAATGGTAGTGGGATACGGTGATAAACTGGAGTGATCATTTGACAGCAATTATTAGCCTTTTCCAGGAATGGACAGAAATGGGATATTTTTAGAATAACAGGAATTTATTCACATACAATGTAAAGGAGTTGATGTGTAGCATGAAGATGAAACGATACACTGAGTTTGGGTGTTTTCAGTCAACGTTGGCGTTGACCGCTTCCAGCTATCGAATGGCCGACTGGTGTAAGATGGATAGCCTAACGTTAGAGAGATAAATGTAGGCTATGGTTATGTTAATAAAGCTAACAATGATGTTGTAACATGCATGCAGCACTGCCGATCTGATCTGAACGATTGATTCATTATTACCATGGATCGGTATTGGGATTGATCAAGGGCGAGTGTGAAATAGCAGCCAGGAACTCAGCGGGTTTTCCGAGATGCGGTAGCCGCGGCCAGAGCTCCTGCTGGCGGGGAGTGAAGCTCTTCAACTCGCTGGTCACTGGCTCCCTGGAGGAATTTAGCCTGGCTGCAATAACGTTATCGCGAACGGAATGAATACCATCTACTAGCAAACAAAACATGTTCAATTATATTTAACCTGTTAAAACTAAGATGCCAGGATCAAAAAATAATTTCTCCAATTGATATATTTGACAAAAACAGGTTAATATGCAAGCCGGTTTTCATTGCTAAATCAAAGCGGGGAGAGCCGAGAGAGCCGGGAACGCGCGTCTACATTTCAGATAAATGTGAACTTTTTCGTGGACGCGCGTCGGCCAGAGAAGCTCAACTGCGCAAGTCAAAAGTCACCGGAAATAGCCAAGTGACTACAAATCTAGCCAAGATGGCGCGGTTCAATAGGCCTTCACTTTAGATTTCGAATCCTGGGGGCTTGGTTTGCTCCCATGACCTTCTTGCCACAGTGGATCTGCAGCTGCCAATTCCATTTCCCAGTACTCCCTGGCTGTCTTCCTGTATGTGTACATCTGCTGGAGGGGGCTGCACAAAGCCACCTGGGACGGTGAGTTCTTTATGGCTCTGATTAGGTTTGACAGAACCGGAGGCGATCATTCACCATCATTCTGAAATGGGGCTGTTAACCGTTCCCTCTTTCCCAGGGTTCTCATGGCTCCTGTGAGGGTTCTCTGGGTTCTAGTAAGTCGCTGGGTGTGTAGCATGTACGTCACATCCAAGACACTTAGAGAGTGTTAGATCTATTTGCAGGTGAGGAGGAGCTGCTTGTCATTTGAGTGAACTAATACATTACATTACATGACTTACACTACAGTCATTTAGCTGATGCTTTTATCCAAAGCAACTTACAATAATTGCATTTCACATAGGAAAAGACACTGTAATGCTACTTGCCAGAACTCACAAGTGCATCTCCTTTCTAAAATATGTGATTAAGAGCATAATCTAGTTCTGAAGGCAAAGTGCAAGAATAGCAAATAAAAAAATACAATTGGTGCTTAAAGTAGTAGTAAAGGGAAAATGCATGTTTAGCCCTGTTTTAAGGTTACTTATGATCATATACAATGGTTCAGATCAAAACGTTGACAAAACTAGCACTTTTGAGAAAGTCTGATAATTGCTCTAACACCGTTTAGGTCATACAATGGATGTGGGTGGGCACCTTGAAAAATCATTCAAAAACATGGTAAACTCTCGATTTCAAAGACAAGAAGCTCAACGAGGGGGTAATTGGTGTCCGTTGGAGTTCTGACATCAAATTCGCCGCAAAGTATGAATCCTGTAGGGTTTTATTAATCGTTTTATGAAATCCATTAATTTGTTTGTAATTGTATTGAAGCGACCATTGTAGACGTGTAGATCAATCCGCAGAGGGGATTCTGAAGCGGAACTACTTACGGTAGCTATTGTTATTGTTTATGTTGCTAGGCTACCTAGTTTGCGGACGTTTACACACGTATGTGCTGCGACTAAATAGTTCTATGCTAAATATTTAAAAAAGCCTTTCCAGATGAACTAGAATCTTACTTTATGGCGAATTATATGTCAGAATGCCAACTAACACCTCGGTGTGTTTCTTGTTTTTGAAATTGAGAGTTTAACATGTTTTTTGAATGATTTTTTAAGGTGCCCACCCACATCCATTGTATGACCAAAACGGTGGTAGAGAAATTATCAACTTTCTCAAAAGTGCTAGTTTTGTCAACGTTTTGATCTGAACCATTGTATATGATCAGAAGTATCCTTAAAACAGGGCTAAACATGCATTTTCCCATTACTACTCCTTTAAGAGGGAGGATCGTGGTAGTACTTCTTGAAGAGGTGAGTTTTGAGCTTGCGACCAAAAATGAGCAGCAACTCTGCCGTCCTGACGTCAGTGGGAAGTTCATTCCACCACTGTGGGGCCAGGACAGAGAAGAGCCGTGACCGATTGTCCTGGGGATTGTGTCAGGGTAGGTGTGGCCTCTCCTGCTCTGGGGAAAGTCACGGCACGACACAATCACCTGTCCTGCCTATTACTCAGTCACAGGGAGTAATGTTTGATGGGGGATGTTCACCTGCGTCACTGTGTAACGCTATGTAGAGGAGTGGTCAGACAGTGCGGAGATGACACACAACACTCTGCTGCTGGTGTGAGGGGAGGCTGCTGAGAAGAAGTCTTTGTGCACTGTGTAAGGGCCCTAGCAGTGTCCTGTTCTGGTTGTTGGAGACTCAAATTGAATTGACTGATAATGAAATTGAACACAATCTAACGATAAGATTGCAGCCTGAGTGAGCGAGCAGAGCAACCACTCCCATGTCCACATGACACTTGGTCTTCTGTCCTCTAGGCTGGTCACGTGACTGTATGCAAGAGTGGGGACCTTTCATCCTGGTGGCCATCCCCAGTATGCTCATGTTGTGTCTGGAGTGGTGGACATATGAGATTGGAGGATTCCTGGCAGGTCAGCCCACATCACTCTCTGTTTGGATATCCATCCAACCATACATCCATTTAACCGATCACCTTATACTTGGAAATAAAATAATGCAAATATGTGTGTATTCATTTGTTCCCCAGGTCTGATTAGTGAGGTGGAGCTGGGTGCTCAGTCTGTTGTGTATGAACTGGCCGTCATTGCATACATGGTGAGTGCCTCATGGGGGATGTTCGACTTAGAACTCTTTGACACAAGGGAGGGCTAGATCAGCTCTTATGGTTAATTGCTCTTCTTCCTTATGGGCTACCCAGATAGATTTCCTCTTGCTTTGATTACTTTGAAAAATGTCTGATGTGGATGTGTTCTCTCCTCTCTCAGGGCCCCCTGGGCTTCTCTGTGGCTGCCAGTGTGAGGGTGGGCAACGCGCTTGGGGCTGGGGACACAGAGCAGGCCAAACTGTCTGGGAAGGTCTCCCTCATCTGCGCATGTACGAGCCACCAACACCCCCTGGCCTGGACATTAGGCTGCTCTCAATCGCTGGCTAGCTCAACCCACTAATTAAAGATCCTTGAATACCACCCCTAGTATAGCTCAGTAACTTTGGCTAACCTAGACATTAAAGCTCTACTGTGAACTGTTCCAGCCTGAGCTCTGTTCAACCTTTCTTAACTTCCAATCTGAATATTCATGTACCCGTACTGTATGTGAAAGTGGTTTGCTTTATAGATTCCTACCATATTGCTCTAAATGCCCTACTAACGGCCATTATTTCCTCTACCCAATGCAGTCATAGTTTCCTGCTTTGTGGGCACAATCATTGGAGTGTCTAAAGATGTGATTGGATATATCTTCACTACAGAACAGTGAGTAGAGCTTTGGTTTGTCTGTCTTGTCTGACTGAATAACCACCACCATAATGATGAACTACTGTAAATTATTCTAGACTTTGTTGTGTCATGCTTGCCTAACAGCCCTGCTACAGTATCATGCATTAACCAGCCATGTCACCGTCATTCTGACGCACTGGATGATGACCCCTATACTTCCCACTCACACCAAGACACACACACACACACATCAGGATTACCCAGTTCTGGGAACACTTTTTCACCTTTCACTTACCTTTCAAATAGTGTTAAAGGTAGGATGGGCGATTTTGGAGAAACCAGGAAGTGTAAGTTAGATCAAATCTATGGGTGAGTCATGCAAGCAGCAGTGGTCTGAAGTACCAGCATGAAATGTGTTTCTCAGTTATATTGTAATAAATGAATCAGTCAACCAAGTTCCAATCAAAACATTTAATTTGCATCTTCTCTTTGGAAATCAGACTGACCTCGCTCACTCTATTCAACTACCAAGAAGAGTAAGCTAGATTTTTTAAAACCAACCAATCAAAAATGGGTAGGTTAACAGGCACTTTAGGCCAGTAATCGAAAAATCGCCTACCTTACCTTTAATGCTCGTCTGGAGATTACTTTTTGCCTCTGGGCAAGCTGTCATTGTAAATAGGAATGTGCTCTTAGTTGACTAAACTGAAAGGTTAAATTACAGTAAAATCAATTCACTTATAAAACCACAATTGTCCCTCGGTATGAAAGCAAATGGCCAACTCTAGAGCAATATGGCCGTGATTCCAGAGGACTTATATGAATTTATCTCTCTGTCTCTTTTCAGGGACATAGTTCAGAGGGTTGCTGATGTCATGATCATGTATGCCTTCTATCATCTGGTTGACGCAATGGCGGTGAGGAATTACGAATTATGTTGGGCACAGTAAATATGTTAGTGGAGAAGATAACATAACCATTGTGAATTTTGTGATAAAAGCATGACATTTGGTGAAGTTATAGCCAAAGGCATTCCAAAAGAAAAATACCTGGATATTGGGGCTTCATGAATTTTCATGTCGCCCATGGCAAGGATTTTTCAAAATGCTTGCCATGGGCGATAGTGCTCTGACCAATTTTCTTATCAGGGATGGATATAATATGATATTGAGGACATAATTAGTTCAATTTATCTACCATACATATTTTTGGGGAATTGACATTTGGATAATAGTACATTTTTCAAGATGGCGGCCATGACTGGTATGCCTTAGAGGGGCATGTTAAGAGAGCAGTGTACAAAGGAGGTCATGTGTGGGGTCAGATTCTGCTGTCCACACCAGAATTACCTTCACCGTGTAGATGGGGCTGGTCAAAGACATCTGAAGGGTACTATGAACCCTTCTGGACATGCCTACCAGATGCAGGCCAGTCCAGCTATGAAATTGTGTCCTGCAAATGTAAGAAGGGCTGTGTTCGGCAGCGCAAGTGCAAAAACGCTGCATTAGACTGCACAGCCCTCTATTACTGTGAAACCCTAGGTTTGAGCAGTTATCACTTATTGTGTCTTGAATTGTAGCTTCTGAACAATTCAGAATTTCCAAATTCCGAATCATAAAAATGTATGATTCGACACAAAGATCATCAGACTAATCCATGCTACTTTATTGCAATTACAAATTTCATACCAGTCATGGCCGCCATCTTGAAAAATGTACTATTATCCAAATGTCAATTCCCCCAAAATATGTATGGTAGATAAATTGAACTAATTATGTCCTCAATATCATATTAGATCCATCCCTGAAGAAAATTGATCAGAAAACTGTCGTCACTGTTTGCCATTTTGAAAAATGGTTGCCATGGGCAACGTATTGAAAATTCATCATGCCCAAATTTGGGGGGGAATGCCCTTGGCTATAACTGTACCACATTTAATGCTTTTATCACAAAATGCACAATTGTTATGACATTTCTAGCTTAGCTGCTCCACTATGTTGTATTTGTTTGTTTGTTGCTGGAGCTAAACTGTATGTGTCCCCAGGCCGTAACAGGCGGTATTGTGAGGGGAGCAGGGAAGCAGATGATTGGTGCTGTGTGTAATTTGGTGTGTTACTACTTTGTGGGCTTCCCCATCGGAGTGCCCTTGATGTTTGCTGCCAAAATGAACATCATAGGTGAGCATTCAGTAGCACTTTGTCATGTAATTTCTGAAGGAGCAGTTTAGACCGTCTCCCTCTGCCTGTTCTGCCAGGCTTGTGGACGGGCCTGTTCCTCTGTGTTGTCATGCAAACGACGTTCTTCATGATTCTCCTGTGGAAACTTGACTGGAAGAAGGCTACTAATGAGGTACAGTAGTTGACATGGCTAATTGTGTCTGTTTGTTTCCACTAGCATTGCTAACAAATGTTTGAAATAACTACATGTAGCCGCTGGGTAAAAAATGGTTGAAAAAACATGTTGAATATGTTAAGCTATCACTTTAAGCTCTGTCCTTTGAAATACTAGGTCTGTTTCCAGACTAGTTTGTTTCCAGAATCTGCATGTTGTGTAGTTCAGTCTGTACTAACCGTTCTGTGGCTGGCGTGTGTGACCAGGCCCTGGTGAGGGCTGGAATCCAGGTCCCCAGAGAGGACGACACGCTTGAAATGGAGAAAAAAGGTAACTCAGTTCCAGTTCCATACAACTTTCACAGTTCCACACTCCTGCGACTGTGTTTTTTTTTACGAGTTACTTTCTCTCCACAACCCCCGTTTCCCTCACCAGGCTCCACCCAGAGCCTGCCTCCAGCCCCCATAGAACAGAGCTCAGAGGAGGGGATCATGGATGCAGAGGGCTTGGAGGCGGACCGGGAAAGGACAGCCGTCACTACGGTGGGGGTGGTTCTCTCAGGCAGACAGCTGGTTCTTCGGCGTGGCCTGGCTGTGTTGATCATGTTCCTCATCCTTGCTGCCGGTATTGTCATCTGCGAGGTGCTCACCAGACATCTCAACTGAGGTGTTGCACCCCTCAACCCTTCACCCCTCCCCCATTCCCATCCTAGGACTAGCTTCTGCCAAACCGGATACGACACAGACTGGCTGTGCTCCACAGGCTCCTGAGCTTGAGCACAAGGGTCAATGTCCTCATCATCCTCAACATCACCAAAGAACAGCCTATATGAGAGGTCTAGACTACCTGCTCCTTCTCACCTCCTCTCACGCACACACACACAGAGCCCTGTCAGGCTCAGTGTTTCAACCAAATGTATGGCACTCAAATCAGAGGCCTATCTGCCTCAGTGAGTACATATTTATGTATTTAAAGGAATAACATGGTGGTTGAACATGACACATGCCAGTTATCTTTAGGTAAAATAAAAGTTAATATGTGCATAAATGTTGTTTTCCCTCAATTTTAAGTACTGTAGTATAAAACTCCTTTTTATATGCCCAAATATCCCCCTCTCCAAGCTCACCTCGTTTTGTGGGCGTGTCAAAGAGGGCGTGTCAGTCAGAAATGATTGACAGGCTGCGACCCCAACTTCCACACATTTGCTGTTTGTAACCATAGTTACCTCGACACCAGGAAGTGTACAGGCGTTTACAAAGTCCTTAATATAAGAAACGTAAGATGTCACACTACCTTTTAACCCCCAAACATTATAAAGATACATGCTACCTAACATGCCATATCCTCGAATTTGCATTATTTGGAAAAAGTGAAAAACGATGGTGCGTCTCCCCTGCGACACCGAGGAAAAGCACCCTGCAGCCGGCCAGGCAAGCTTGGAGGCTTGGGCTATTAGACTAACATTATAGCTTTCAGCCAGCTATGAACAGTAGCTATAGACCTAGTTAGTCAAATAATTGCAACCGTGGGTCTTACCAGAAGACGGATTATTTGCGCTGTGAAACCAACATAAATCTTAGTAAAGCCAGTTGAACACTGAAACGTTACTGTTCAGGGTTCAACATGTCAGTTGTGGTGATATAAAGGAATCGAGCGGAATACCACTGCAATAACTGATTAGTCAGATCAATTAAATCATTACAGCTCATTTCATATAGGCTACAAAGGCAACACAGTAGCCTACACTTTACAGAAAGGGGGAGAGGATGTAGCCTACTTATCCTACCCCTATGTGGGAGACTGCACGGTAGCGCAGCGATTCAGAATAATCGATGAGTTTGAAGAGACAGAGGGCTGTGCACCAAGACTCCGTGAGCGCACAATGGACAAGGGGTAGCCTACTCCAGGGTCCGGAGACGTAACAGGTCATGCAGTCAATAGATCTCGTTTTGAATGTAATTATAATGCCCTCTGGTTATAATAGAATATCGGAGCTGTTTAATCCCAAAATGCGCATTGCGCAATGCTTCCTGCAGTTGGGTCGGATCGAGGTCCTTGATTGACATTCTGTGGAGCAGATCATGCCACTGCAGTGATGATTAGGCTTACACAACGTTCAGAATGTTTTGCAGAATTACAATTCTTTGGTGTTGTAAATTACGAAAGGAAAATAATAATCTATAATAATATTAATAACTATATAATAATAACTTATAATAATAACTAATAATCTTCACCTTCACCTACCCCGAGATGTAATCACAATAGACTATATGCACGTACACTGCAATAGGCTCTTTGCACAAGCTCCACTACTTCCTGAAATGCTACAGACATCCTTATTTCCTGTACTATATTATTGGATGGAAGTGATTAATCAGGTGTGCGGCACATCTGATCACACCTGATAATCACTCCCATCCAATGGTATAGGACAGGAAATAAATAAGCCTGTAGAATTTCAGGAAGTAGTGGAGCTTGTGCAAAGAGCCTATAAAAGACCTTAGGATAAACGATTCAGTAGGCTACACAGGTGTGTTTCATCAAGTGAAGATCTCATTGTGAGAATAGGCTATGTTTTCTAGAATAATAAATGACAAAAAAAACTACATGGGTACTGTAGGCCTACGCAGTGGCGGGGATCTGTATCCAATTTTGGGGGGGACATTAACATTGAAATTTTGCAAGAGTATTTTTTGGGGGGAACATCATTTACAGCACACTGGGGGAACTACACCGCCACCCAGTGGCAAGAGGTGTATAGTGCAGTGATATTGATTGGCAAATGTGAATATATTTCCCGTTTTTCATCCTCTTATAACACGTGATGTGTAGGAGCTAGACACATGAGTCCAGAGACTTATTTTTCTCCAGATTTAAAAAAATAAATAAATGATACACTACCCCAATCTAAATATTGGGGGGGACAATTTTAATGATCTCAAATATTGGGGGGACATGTCCCCCGTGGCCCCCCCAGGATCCCCGCCCCTGGGTCTACGTCTTTACTTTCCAAGGTAATTGTTGCGCATAAAACATGACATAAAATGAAGACATAGGCTACTTTCTTATAAAACGGGGGTGTAACATATTTATAATATCATTTGGTGACATTGGCTGCAACCTGCCCTCCAGGACCTGCACACCTCCCGAGTCCCAGTATTGGAAATGTAGTTAGTGATCGGGCTACAAGAAAAAGGGACAAATTATAAATGTGGTTAGTAAGAGCATCATTATTTTGCATGTAATTCGAGCGAGAGATAATGGGGCACACTCACAGCCGTTCTGGTAGGCTATCGCTTCGGAAACCTTACAGCACAGTTTGCACCTGATTCATTCTGTTTAATGCCAGGGAAGGGTACAGTATGGTGCGCTGTGTTTCTGCCATTGCACAGGAGGGCTAACGTTATCAAAAGCAAATGCATTGAGAGCTAACGTTAGCATGCTAGGATAACTAACACAGCTAGCTGACGTACCAAACATTAGGCTAGCTAACGTCAACATGCTGGATAAAGACAGATAGCTAGCTGGATCAGACAGCTATTTAAAAACTGTTGCCAATTACAGCTAACATTATAGTTTGTTTATCTAGCATTAGCTAGGTTGGCTACTAATCAGACACGGAGATCATGGTAAAAACTTCCCAATTTGTATGACAACCACAAATACAATTATAAAACGTATGTACACATTATATTAAAATTAGAGGTGGGCATCATTTAGACTGCAATTATTCAATTATTCTCAAAATGAGTAGAAAAGGTTCAGAGCTACCTTACCGTGTTGGATAGATTGTGAAACGGCACGCAGGGGAGTGGAGGCGGGTTTTTCAAACTTAAGGGTGACGTCAACAATGTGAAAAACGTCATGAATTGGGAGCATATTCAACCAGAGTCAAATTGGACTGAAAATGTTAAGCTTCCAGTTTCTCCAAAACTACAAAACTGATATATTTAATGTTTTTTATTGTGTTTCTTCAATGTCCTCTTGTGCAAATAGCACTTACAAACTCAAAAGTGAAAATGACCATGTTATACCTTTAACCAGATGATATTCCAGCAAAAAAGAACCAAAACTCTTGATGCTATAATGTTATACTGTACACCCTCATTCACTGCTGGTGTAATGCACTTAATGCACAATAGAATGGGGTAATGGATTATGGGTATTTTCCCAGCCCTGTTGTCATGCCTGAACTGCTAAAATTAATGATAATGATTGTTATAATACTGATAATCAATATATCAGGGTTGGATCATCACGCATGCTGGAGTTACTTTGAGTCATGTTTCTTGTTATATCACAGCCAAACCTGGTTCAGAATACCCATGGAAGGAACCTGAAAAAATGTGAACTAATATGAGTGCTAAGGAAATAGAGAATGGAGAGCTGTTCCAGTGATGAGGACGTCACAGGAGTTAACACTGCTGTGTGGACCAATGGAAATACAATGCAGTTGCTCTATTCTATACTGAGGGGCACTGTTAGGAGGGATGAGGTGTTCAGAGCATGACTGTTAAGAAATGTGAAAGTGGAGCTGGTTCTGAAGTAAGGAATCCTATCATTCAGTAGGTGGAATTATGTGATTCAGAATCTGTTCACTCGTGTGTTGTCAATATCAATAATTAAACTGTGAACTTATGACATCATTAGCCTTTCTTTCAACATTGATGGTCATATGTGTCTCCAAGGACAGGTGTTGTAGGACAGGACAAGGTCTCCATCCACCAAGCGTTGTGTGAATGACCTTACATATCATAGGAAGGCAGTGAATACTGATACAGTGAACATGTATTAGATGTTATTTATTGATTTCTTTCTGACTCCATGCACTAGGGCAGCTGCACATTTCTGTTAATTAGATAGGCTACACTGTTATAAATTGTTTATTCTTTGACATTCAGCAGTGCACTGATCTACATCAGGCTTTCCATGAGTACACTGGTATTAGAGTAGTGCCTAGTGCTATACAGCTGTACACTCACTCAGTATTACAAAAGTACACATTTACAAAAAGGTTTTATACATGTCATGGTTGTAAAATTTGAAACAATTTAATTGATAATCAATCAATCAATCAAAGCTTTATTTATATAGCGCATTTCATACCCAGAGGCAACACAATGCGCTTTACAGAGAACAAGGAAGGTGGGCAGACATCCCACCCCTACATATTCCAGAGGGAAGCAAAAAAAAAACAGTAATCACCCGGGGGCCAGATAAGTGAGCTGTAAAAATTCTTCCCTGACCCCTCTCAACGAGGCGATCGAGCAAGCTCCTGGAGTATGTTTGTCTACCGGCTAATAGGATTACCGGATTATAGAATCAAATATTTACAGTACATTGAACAAGAAGGATTAGGGTGAACATTTCAATGTAAGTTAAACTTGGTTATAATTATGAATTACAGTGAAAGACAAATCAGCATGAAGAATGTTGGGAAATGAGTTTATCAACAGAAGCTAGAGGCTCGATACTGGGGGCTCAAAAGTGATGACAAGGAATCACTCAGTTGTAGTGGGAACCAGTTATGTGTGTGTGTGCGTGTGTCCTGTAAGTTGGACATGGTGCGTTCAAGACAACTTGGGAATTCCCGACCTCCAACTTGTGAAAAACGAATTGAACGCTCGTCCAACTCGGGATAAGTCGGGAACTCGGGTATCATTTTGCGCCCTGAGTTGACGTCATATTCACAACATGGCGGCATATATCTTTGACGGTAAGAATTTAATTATTATAAAGTGTTTGTTGACGTTTTAACATGTAATTTGATGTGTAATTGTGCAATATATGTTTGTATTCTTTATATGTCTCTCTGATTATAGCAATGTGTGGACTTTAACAGCCATTTTAGAAATTAGCTAGCCAGCTCTTTTGCTAGCTAACGTTAGCTAACATAATAGCCTTCTAGCATAATAGAAGCCTCTAGCCTTCTATCCATTCTTTTTTCTCCCGAGTTAAAATCGTCATGAATGCAATGATGTCGGGCGTCGGGATTCCCAACTTGGGAATTCCTGAGTCCCGAGTTGTCTTGAACGCACCATTATTCCTAAGCTTGCGGTGGTTTTGGAGTGTCCAGCTGCCTTGGTTGCCCACCCTTGTCTCTTCCCCTACAACCCTGTTCCCCTCAGAGGGGTGTGGTCAAGTCCAGCCACGGTGTGGCTGGCAGGGTGGTGGAGTGGTTGGCCCAGTCCAGGGTGAGGTTGCTCCTGCTGTGTACTGAAGGCTCAGGGGGGGGGCAGGCAAGGTGGACAGCGACCCCTGTGGCCAGAAGGAGAAGTGTAGCCAGCAGGGTGAGACCCCTCCTCAGGATCAACTGAGTTGTGGACAGCAGAGCATTGGTTTCGACTATGGGGGTCTCCCCACCTCCCTCTGTCCCTCTCTCACATTCCCCCAGTCTCTGCTTCTCTCCAGCACCCTGGGTGCTTACTGGGGTGTATCCAACTGGTCTGGGGCCCTCACCCTCTGACTGGGCCTGTAGAGACACATGAAGGTAAACTTCTACACCAAACATATGACCAGTGAGACATGAACACCACCATGATTCACAATATGGTATTCCTAAATATGTTAGGGTGCACTGCAATCAAACAATGAAATTCATTCTTCTCTCAATCACTTAACTCACTCACTCTCTCTGGCGCGTGTGCACACACACACACACACACACACACTTACCATGTTGGAATTAAGAGTTGGCTGGAAGCATTCTGAGCCCTCTGGAATCAGGGTGTCAGTCACTGGTGGTCCAATAGGAGACTTGGCTGGTACACAGGTCACAGGACCAACCTTCCCAGCTCGCACCTGGGCCTACATGGACATATTATGTGACACTCATTGTTATGAAGGCTCAGAAGTTATTATGAGTTGTAGGCTGAGTCATTAAAGTATAAGATAATCAGACCAATATGGTTTTATCACCGTTGCTTAGTTTAGATACGCCCCTGCCCTCCTCCTTATTGGTTGTGATTTTATATATTTGAATTGTTTTATTGGTTGTAAAGCAAATACGTCATCTTTGGACGCTGCTGACAATACCAGTTACTCGCGTAACTGCCGTTCTATGAGGGAGGAGTAGCCCCTTAGGGGCTTTGCTCCTATTGGTACATTATACCCCTCCGGCACGCACCGGACCAGCTGAACCTTTAAGTACACTTGCCTCAACCAACCAGGATGGTTCAGTCTAGACCACTATGAAAGGTTGGAAAACCCCACTAAAAACCCTCTGAACCAAATTCAGCAAGTAACTGAAAGGGTCCAGTAGGGGATTTACCCTAAGGGGCTACGCCTCCCTCATAGAACAACAGTTACGCGAGTAACTGGTATTCCATTTCGGGAGGCTATGCCCCTTAAGGGCTTTGCTCCTTGTGGTATAAGGGGTGTAGATCCCCCTAACTCCCGCTGGACCGGGTGTACACAGGCTAATGTGTAACGGTCCAGGCAATGTCCTACACGCCAACTCCCCTGAAGGGCAGTAGACGACCACCTCGAGTAGAGTGGGTATGGAAAGTTGGTGCCACTCGACCTGCTGAGTCGTAGGCCCGTGGAATACCATCACACAGCCAATGAGACAGACGCTGCGCAGTCACAGGCCATCCAAGAGCAGCAGCGCGTGCACCAGGCACAAAGTGGAGCCTCTCATCCTCTTCGCTCAGATGAGCTGGATGATGAAGCAGGACTGTACCCTAGAACTGTAAGACTTGTCACAACCTTGGGCGTAAGGCCAGGTTGGGACGCAGCACTTCCCAGCTGAGGTTACCACTGATGACCAACAGGCAGGGCACACAGACAGAACACACAGGTCACCTACCCGCTGGCAGACATCAGCCAAGGCAAGGCTGTCTACAGAGACAGGACATTCAGGGGGATCTCGGATACAGATTCAACAGTGCCCTAACAGGGCATCCTAAACTACCTGAAGATTCCATGGGGGGCCACCGTGTGCATCACAGGATGCACGTCGTGAGCCTGTGAGGAATCGCCTAACCAGAACTGTTAGCCGTTAGAGACCATTAGTGAGACCCTCACGACAGGCTGAATGGAGAGTCACCGACCTCACGCCGTCCTGACAATTGATATACTGTAGGCTACTGTTATCATGTTGTCCGTTTTGATGCGCACATTCTTGCTCCGAATCGGGGACTCAAAGTGCCTGAACACCAACAGTACGGTCACCAGCTCCAAGAGGTTGATGTATCGTGTGGATGAGTTCCGCGTGTCACTGATCACCTGGCCCATTCAGACCCAGTTAGTTGTTAGTTGCTCGCAGTAATTGTCATTTGGAGTGGATGAGACGTATAAGGATGTTTGTAGCGGTCTTGATATAGCCTAGCTAATTATCCAACACGGATTTGCCGTGTATTTTGAGCTAAGAGAGGTTAATTTACTGTGCTAGCAACACTCGTAATTCAATGAGAAAATAGTGGACTTTGGACTCATCACCGGACAGTCATTTTGTTGCAAGTTTCATTGTCCAATCAGCAGCCAACCCAGCATCTTTAGTCAAGAGAAGGACATCAGATTGCCATTCTTCTGACATCAGATTGCCACAGCACGAGAGCACAAGACCGTCAATCATCATCACCTGTCATCACCCGTGCATTCTCCCCCACTAAAGTCGACGAATGAACTAGTACCATAGAATGGGTTTTAGATTAGGAATTTAGCATAGGTCATTAGTTGCTTGTTTATTGTGTTTATTTTCATTGTATTTAAGTTGAGTTTATAATCGTTCCCCTGTCCCTGTATTAGTTAGGCTATTGTTGTCCACAGTTAATTGTTAAAGGCCAGAAGGAGAAGTGTAGCCAGCAGGGTGAGACCCCTCCTCAGGATCAACTGAGTTGTGGACAGCAGAGCATTGGTTTCGACTATGGGGGTCTCCCCACCTCCCTCTGTCCCTCTCTCACATTCCCCCAGTCTCTGCTTCTCTCCAGCACCCTGGGTGCTTACTGGGGTGTATCCAACTGGTCTGGGGCCCTCACCCTCTGACTGGGCCTGTAGAGACACATGAAGGTAAACTTCTACACCAAACATATGACCAGTGAGACATGAACACCACCATGATTCACAATATGGTATTCCTAAATATGTTAGGGTGCACTGCAATCAAACAATGAAATTCATTCTTCTCTCAATCACTTAACTCACTCACTCTCTCTGGCGCGTGTGCACACACACACACACACACACACACTTACCATGTTGGAATTAAGAGTTGGCTGGAAGCATTCTGAGCCCTCTGGAATCAGGGTGTCAGTCACTGGTGGTCCAATAGGAGACTTGGCTGGTACACAGGTCACAGGACCAACCTTCCCAGCTCGCACCTGGGCCTACATGGACATATTATGTGACACTCATTGTTATGAAGGCTCAGAAGTTATTATGAGTTGTAGGCTGAGTCATTAAAGTATAAGATAATCAGACCAATATGGTTTTATCACCGTTGCTTAGTTTAGATACGCCCCTGCCCTCCTCCTTATTGGTTGTGATTTTCTATATTTGAATTGTTTTATTGGTTGTAAAGCAAATACGTCATCTTTGGACGCTGCTGACAATACCAGTTACTCGCGTAACTGCCGTTCTATGAGGGAGGAGTAGCCCCTTAGGGGCTTTGCTCCTATTGGTACATTATACCCCTCCGGCACGCACCGGACCAGCTGAACCTTTAAGTACACTTGCCTCAACCAACCAGGATGGTTCAGTCTAGACCACTATGAAAGGTTGGAAAACCCCACTAAAAACCCTCTGAACCAAATTCAGCAAGTAACTGAAAGGGTCCAGTAGGGGATTTACCCTAAGGGGCTACGCCTCCCTCATAGAACAACAGTTACGCGAGTAACTGGTATTCCATTTCGGGAGGCTATGCCCCTTAAGGGCTTTGCTCCTTGTGGTATAAGGGGTGTAGATCCCCCTAACTCCCGCTGGACCGGGTGTACACAGGCTAATGTGTAACGGTCCAGGCAATGTCCTACACGCCAACTCCCCTGAAGGGCAGTAGACGACCACCTCGAGTAGAGTGGGTATGGAAAGTTGGTGCCACTCGACCTGCTGAGTCGTAGGCCCGTGGAATACCATCACACAGCCAATGAGACAGACGCTGCGCAGTCACAGGCCATCCAAGAGCAGCAGCGCGTGCACCAGGCACAAAGTGGAGCCTCTCATCCTCTTCGCTCAGATGAGCTGGATGATGAAGCAGGACTGTACCCTAGAACTGTAAGACTTGTCACAACCTTGGGCGTAAGGCCAGGTTGGGACGCAGCACTTCCCAGCTGAGGTTACCACTGATGACCAACAGGCAGGGCACACAGACAGAACACACAGGTCACCTACCCGCTGGCAGACATCAGCCAAGGCAAGGCTGTCTACAGAGACAGGACATTCAGGGGGATCTCGGATACAGATTCAACAGTGCCCTAACAGGGCATCCTAAACTACCTGAAGATTCCATGGGGGGCCACCGTGTGCATCACAGGATGCACGTCGTGAGCCTGTGAGGAATCGCCTAACCAGAACTGTTAGCCGTTAGAGACCATTAGTGAGACCCTCACGACAGGCTGAATGGAGAGTCACCGACCTCACGCCGTCCTGACAATTGATATACTGTAGGCTACTGTTATCATGTTGTCCGTTTTGATGCGCACATTCTTGCTCCGAATCGGGGACTCAAAGTGCCTGAACACCAACAGTACGGTCACCAGCTCCAAGAGGTTGATGTATCGTGTGGATGAGTTCCGCGTGTCACTGATCACCTGGCCCATTCAGACCCAGTTAGTTGTTAGTTGCTCGCAGTAATTGTCATTTGGAGTGGATGAGACGTATAAGGATGTTTGTAGCGGTCTTGATATAGCCTAGCTAATTATCCAACACGGATTTGCCGTGTATTTTGAGCTAAGAGAGGTTAATTTACTGTGCTAGCAACACTCGTAATTCAATGAGAAAATAGTGGACTTTGGACTCATCACCGGACAGTCATTTTGTTGCAAGTTTCATTGTCCAATCAGCAGCCAACCCAGCATCTTTAGTCAAGAGAAGGACATCAGATTGCCATTCTTCTGACATCAGATTGCCACAGCACGAGAGCACAAGACCGTCAATCATCATCACCTGTCATCACCCGTGCATTCTCCCCCACTAAAGTCGACGAATGAACTAGTACCATAGAATGGGTTTTAGATTAGGAATTTAGCATAGGTCATTAGTTGCTTGTTTATTGTGTTTATTTTCATTGTATTTAAGTTGAGTTTATAATCGTTCCCCTGTCCCTGTATTAGTTAGGCTATTGTTGTCCACAGTTAATTGTTAAAGGACAATGCTCGTTTTTGACAACCTGGACCTTATTTACGACATATTATAAGACGTTTGACTCACCGAGATCACTTTGGTGTAGTTCGGAGGCCTGTAGAAGAAATGTAAAATCCAGCGCGAGCCAGTATATCCATATAAAGGCGGTGATCGGGGCAACGAGAATGCAGCTTCTAAAAATCTATTTTCTGCTGCGAAACGGTTGTTTTCATCAATCTGTATGGATGAATCGCTAGTTGTGCTTACATAGAGAGCATAGGCCTGTTGTGGTATTTCCCATGCCTCTGTAATATGATCTTTAGAAACGTCGTTAGACACGAAATAGCTTCCTCACTTGCTCCAGCACGCATGCGCACAGCGTGCTGGAGCAACGATTGCGCGCTGTGCGCATTAGTGCTGGAGAAAGTGAGGAAGCTATTTCGTTTCGAAAGACGTTTCTAAAGATCATGGCATGTGAAAACCACAACAGTTATGCTCTATGTAAGCACAACTAGCGATTCATCCAGACAGATTGATGAAAACAACCGTTTCGCGGCAGAAAATAGATTTTTAGAAGCTGCATTCTCGTTGCCCCGATCACCGCCATTACATGGATATACTGGCTCGCGCTGGATTTTACATTTCTTCTGCAGGCCTCCGAACTACACCAAAGTGATCTCGGTGAGTCAAACGTCTTATAATATGTCGTAAATAAGGTCCAGGTTGTCAAAAACGAGCATTGTCCTTTAAGGTCATAGTAGGGTCACCGGATGATGGTGGCCAGCCCCTTTAGCTTAGTTAGTATAGATATTTAATATTAGTTTGATAAATAAGATTACAGCCCCTTTTAGTGTGTCCACCTAGGTTGGAGCTACCTTCCAGATAGGGTCATCCCTATGTTCCCACAGCCCTGTTCCCACAGCCCTGTTCCCACATTGATATTTTTTTTTATTTTTTTTTTAAAATTAGGCCCTCGCGGCAGTGGCTAGTTGCAAAACTAGAATGGAGAAGTAAGACGCCTCCTTCCCTCCACTAGTCTGGGGGTCCACCTTGGGCAAGTGGTAGTACCCCCTAGCCCCCCGACCTGGGGTTACAGGAAAAAAACCTGATGACAGAACACCAAAAAGGAAGAGAGACCCGGCCCGGAGGAAGCCCGGGGCCCTCGTCTGGAGCCAGGCCCAGACGGAGGGCCCGCATGCGAGCGCCTGGTGGCCGGGCTTACCACGGAGCCCGGCCGGGCCCAGCCCGAATAAGCAACGTGGAAGCACCATCTCCTCCTCCATCGTCCCGTGGACCCACCACCCGCGGGAGGAATTGTCGGGGTCGGGTGCGCTGCCAACTAGGTGGCGGTGAAGGCGGGGGGCACCGACGGACCGGACCCGGGCGGTAAAGGCTGGCTCTGGGGACATGGAACGTGACCTCGCTGGGGGGGAAGGAGCCGGAGCTTGTGAGGGAGGTGGAGCGATACCAATTACACCTGGTGGGGCTAACCTCCACGCACAGCACCGGCGCCGGAACCAAACTCCTGGATAGGGGTTGGACCCTGTTCTTCTCCGGAGTTGCTCACGGTATGAGGCGTAAGGCAGGTGTGGCTATACTAGCTAGCTCCCAGCTGAGCGCCTCTGTGCTGGAGTTCACCCCAGTGGACGAGAGGGTCGCCTCCCTGCGCCTTAGGACTGTGGGGGGGGGGACTCTGACTGTGGTTTGTGCTTATGCACCGAACAGCAGTTCAGAGTACTCAGCCTTCCTGCAGACCCTGAGTGGAGTCCTTTTGGGGGCTCCTGCAGGGGACTCCAGTGTCCTACTGGGGGACTTCAATGCACACGTAGGCAATGATGGAGAAACTTGGAGGGGCGTGATTGGGAGGCATGGCCACCACGATCTGAACCCGAGTGGTGTTTTGTTGTTGGACTTCTGTGCTAGTCACGGTTTGTCCATAACAAACACCATGTTCGAACACAAGGATGCCCACAAGTACACCTGGCATCAGAACACCTTAGGCCGAAGGTCGATGATCGATTTCGTTATCGTATCATCTGATCTGAGGCCATGCGTTTTGGACACTCGGGTAAAGAGAGGGGCAGAGCTGTCCACTGATCACCATCTGGTGGTGAGCTGGTTTCGATGGCGGGGGAAACTTCTGGACAGACCTGGAAAACCCAAGCGTGTAGTGAGGGTGAACTGGGAACGTCTGGAGGAAGAGCCTGTCCGGAGAGATTTCAATTGCCACCTCCGGCGGAGCTTCTCAGGCATCCCTGTGGAGGTTGGGGACATCGAGCATGAGTGGTCGGTGTTCAAAGCCTCCATTGCTGAAGCTGCGGCTGGGAGCTGTGGCCTGAGGGCCATAGGTACCTCAAGGGGCGGTAACCCTCGGACACCATGGTGGACAGCGGTGGTGAGGGAAGCCGTCCGACTGAAGAAGGAGGCCTTCCGGGTTATGTTAGCCCGGGAGACCCCAGAAACAGTTGCAGGGTATCGACTGGCCCGGAGGGCTGCGGCTTCGGCCGTGACCAAGGCAAAGCAGCGGGTGTGGGAGGAGTTCGGAGAAACCATGGAGAAGTACTTTCGGTCGGCACCAAAGTGTTTCTGGAAGACCATCAGACACCTCAGGAAGGGAAAGCGGGGGACCATCCAAGCTGTATACAGCAAGGAGGGGACACTGCTGACCTCAACTGAGGAGGTTGTTGAGCGTTGGAAGGAGCACTTTGAGGAACTCCTGAACCCGACTAATCCACCCTCTATGATCGAGGCAGAGCCGGAAGATGATGGGGGGTCGTCAATGTCCTTGGAGGAGGTCACTGAGGTAGTCAAACAACTCCACAGTGGCAGAGCCCCAGGGACTGATGAGATCCGTCCAGAAATGCTGAAGGCGCTGGGTTTAGAGGGGCTGTCTTGGTTGACACGCCTCTGTAACATTGCGTGGAAGTCTGGGTCAGTGCCGAAGGAGTGGCAGACTTGGGTGGTGGTCCCAATATTCAAAAAAGGGGACCAGAGGGTGTGTGCGAATTATAGAGGCATCACATTACTCAGCCTCCCAGGGAAAGTTTACTCCAAGGTGCTGGAAAGGAGGGTCCGGCCGATAGTCGAACCTCAGATCGAAGAGGAACAATGCGGATTTCGTCCTGGTCGTGGAACTACCGACCAGCTCTTCACTCTCGCAAGGATCTTGGAGGGGGCTTGGGAGTTTGCCCAACCTGTCTACATGTGTTTTGTGGACTTGGAGAAGGCTTACGACCGGGTCCCTCGAGAGGTCTTGTGGAGGGTTATGCGGGAGTATGGGGTGAGGGGGTCCCTACTTAGGGCCATCCAATCCCTGTACACCCAGAGCGAGAGCTGTGTCCGGGTCCTCGGCAGTAAGTCGTCTTCCTTTCCGGTGGGTGTTGGCCTCCGCCAGGGCTGCGCTTTGTCACCAATCCTGTTTGTGATTTTCATGGACAGGATATCGAGGCGTAGCCGGGGGGAGGTGGGTTTGCAGTTCGGTGAGCTGGGGATCACGTCACTGCTTTTTGCAGATGATGTGGTCCTGATGGCATCAGCTGCCTGCGACCTCCAGCACTCTCTGGATAGGTTCGCAACTGAGTGTGAAGCGGCTGGGATGAGAATAAGCACTTCTAAATCTGAGGCCATGGTTCTCAGCAGGAAACCGGTGGCCTGTCCGCTCCGAGTAGGAAATGAGTCCTTACCCCAAGTGAAGGAGTTCAAGTATCTGGGGGTCTTGTTCACGAGTGAGGGAACCATGGAGAGGGAGTTTGGCCGGAGAATCGGAGCAGCTGGTGCGGTTCTGCAGTCGCTTTACCGCACTGTTGTGACGAAAAGAGAGCTGAGCCAAAAGGGAAAGCTCTCGATCTACCGGTCTATCTTCGTCCCCACCCTCACCTATGGTCATGAAGGATGGGTCATGACCGAAAGAACGAGATCACGGATACAAGCGGCCCAAATGAGTTTTCTCCGGAGGGTGGCTGGGGTCTCCCTGAGAGA
Organism: Borostomias antarcticus; assembly: GCF_949987555.1. Taxonomy (NCBI): domain Eukaryota; kingdom Metazoa; phylum Chordata; class Actinopteri; order Stomiiformes; family Stomiidae; genus Borostomias; species Borostomias antarcticus. Next base: position 11,161,674 of record NC_140248.1, read on the forward strand.
TCGGGTGAGAAGTTCAGTCATCCGGGAGAGACTCGGAGTAGAGCTGCTGCTCCTTTGCGTCGAAAGGAGCCAGTTGAGTTGGTTCGGGCATCTAGTGAGGATGCCTCCTGGGCGCCTCCCTAGGGAGGTGTTCCAGGCGTGTCCGGCTGGGAGGAGGCCGCGGGGTAGACCCAGGACTAGGTGGCGGGACTACATCTCCGCACTGGCCTGTGAGCGGCTAAAGATTCCCCAGGCAGAGCTGGTTGATGCTGCTAGGGAAAGGGATGTCTGGGGCCCCCTGCTGGAGCTGCTGCCTCCGCGACCCGACCCTGGATAAGCGGATGAAGATGATGATGATGATGATGATGATGTTCCCACAGCCCTGTGTTCCCACATTTCCAAGTAATCATACTGCAAAGGCATGAGGCATGTAGCGTGGGAAGGGGAAGAACACTTATCGTGTTTACCATGATCCGTCCATAGGTGGCGCTATTGCGACCATTTGAAAAACCAAATGCACAATTACGCAGACACTACTGGACAGATTTCCACAAAATTAGGTGGAGAGGTGTAGCATGCAGCAAGGAAGACTCCCTCAAATTTTGATTGTGATCTGAGGCCACGCCCCCTTGATGCGGATTGGTCCACAGTGTTTGCTTAATATCTTTGGTTCTGAAGGTCTCAGAGCTACCAAACTTGGTGGGAGTGATTTTGGAGGCCCATAAATCAAGTCCATAGTAGACACACCCCCTCGATGCTGATTGGTCCACAGCCGGGGCCATTGAAATCAGCATGAATTTTATATGGGACATGTGCCATGCTACACACCTGAGTGTGTTTTGATTGATTAGGCTAATGTCAATTCTTGCTCCTCTACTGGCCCTGGACCCTTCAGCAGACTGGACTGAAAAATTGTCTCCATCAGTTCCTGGCTATGCCCATGGGCTCAATGCCCATGCCGTGGCAGATGGATTGGTCAACCCAATGAGGAGAAAAGATGCTTCAGATGCTTCACAGACATAGTTTTCTCTATTATATAGTTAGATTACTTAGAAAAGTGGAAATATAGCACTGTGGGAACATAGGGCTGTGGGAACATAGGGCTGTAGGGACATAGGGCTCTGGGAACATAGACATGCTCTCTAGAGAACACTTTCCGTGGAGTTCAACAGAGTGCAGATTAGTCACTTGTCTAAAGTTCACTGTCCTTTAACCGGTATTGTCTTTGGTTTGTCACAGTAAAGTCAATGAGTTTCTAAGGTTAATCATTGTGGTGAACAAGGTGTATCATGGCACCTCCCCCTACGAAGGAGGCTTCGCATGCCAAGATGTTATAATAATCGCCTAAAACTATCTTTTGTCCCAGTCTCCATTAAATTGATAAACTCACTTAAGCAGAAACGATAATTATATGACCACAAGCACTTTATCTGAAACACCACTTGAAGGGTTATGTGCAATATCTATCAAATTCCATGTCCAGATGGAAGCTGCTGTCAATGTCACTCAATGTTTGCTGTTGACTTTGTTGTTTCTTTTGCCTGTTGTATGTAATGTCTCTATTGCACTTTGAAGCAATATGGTACTATGCCCAAGACAAGTTTCCCCACGGGGACAATAAAGTATAATCAATCAATCAATAGCTCAGGAGGTAGAGCGGCCGGCTGGGGATCACAAGGTTTCTGGAGTGTGCCGAAGTGTGCTTGAACAAGACACTGAACCCCAAAATTGCTCACGTGCGACACGGTGGCGCAGTACCTAGTACTGTCACCTCACAGAAAAAAGCTGTTGGGGAGTTGGCCTGTTCTCTCCATGTTTGCAAGGGTTTCCCCCATGAAGAACTCAATATGAACAAAACAGGGAGAACGCTGTCCATCCCTGGCGAAGACAGACGGGAGCACTTGGTTGGCCCCCGGGCGCGTCCCATGCAAGCTGGCTGCTCTTAGGGGAAGGACGACGGGATGGGTTAAGTGCAGAGAACTTTTCACCGGCGACTCTAAATGCATGTGTGTGTGTTTCATTTCATGTGTGCAAAAAGTGTGCTGTGTGACAAATATTTTTTTTTCTCTTTCTTTCACTCGGTTAGAGGGAGCTAAGCTTCTTTACTGGTTGGAGTTAGATTTTCAAGGGTTGGTGCAGTACCTCCTCTGTAGCTCTCTGCCAGTTGAGTTTGAAGATGAGGGTGATGAAGAAACTAGTCTGAATAACAACGCAGATAAACAGACCGATCCAAAACCCTGAGGAGAGAGAGAGCGATAAAGAGTTAGATGTAACATGAACGCCAATTGCACAAAATGAAAAACAAAACACTGACAACACTCAAAGTTAAAACAAATGTGATACAAACAGTGAAAAATAGAAAGAAGGTAAGAGAGTAAGCACAAAGACAGAACTTTACCCAATATTCTTAAATTGGCAGCAAACATCAGGGCTATTCCGACAGGCAGGGCAATACAGTAGTAGGATAGCAGGTTGGACAAGGCAGCTATCTTCTGCTTCCCAGCCCCCACCAGGATACCTGAGCATACGCACTACACACGCACATACACACAGAAAAATGACATGCTGAGTGAGTTAGTATTGAATCTCAGAGGTAGGATACACTGCCTGTCAAATCAACTTCCCAGTCTAAAGGAGCTCACCAGGAGGGCGTCGAAGAACTGTGTGAATGTGTGTAGGCTGAGGTTCTCCGAGACAATCTCCACAATGTTCCTGCAGAACATGTGGTCAAAAATGGCAATCAAACACTGAGTTTCTTGGCAGGATCATGTGTACAGTTATCATCACGCATGCTGGTCTGTCACTTACACGTCAGTGGTGAAGATGTAGCCAAGCACATTCCTGAGGATAAAGATCGCCACCCCCTGGAACACAGCCAGTGCTCCTACAGCAGAGACAAGCTAACATGTAAGAGTCTGCGTCCACATTATACTGTATGTGTGTGTGCGCGCGTGTGTGTTTGGTCTGACCTGACAGGCCCAGTGCCACTTTGCAGGTGGCCCTAGATGTGTCTCCTGCCCCCAGAGCGTTACCTACTCTCACACAGGCAGCCGCATGGACGCCTAAAGGGAACTGTTCACAAAGACCTCAGTTACCTCAGACCTCCGCACTGACACACGGGGGGTAGCTTGGGTTGCACTGAGACACAGAGGCAGGTGAACCTGACACAGGCTGTGAGGTGGTGTTGAGGTGTGAGAGAGAGAGGGGGGGGGGGGCGATGGGGGAGGCAGGTTAGTATTTCTCACCATGTAGGTAATGGCTCCAAGCTCCATCAAAACATGCTGGGCAGCAAGATCCACCTCCCCTAACCTCCCTAGATAGTGAGACACAGACAGGTTATTATTATTATTATTATTATTATTATTATTATTGTTATTAGGTGGATTGTAAAAGAAAGGAGTTTGAGATAATCACACACACTCACAAACACACACACACTGACCAGCGAGGAAACTTCCAATCTCCAAGATCCACCACTCGAAGCAGATCATTAGTGTGCTTGGAATAGCTAGCTGCATGTAAGAGCCCCACTCCTGCAGACTCGCACTGGACCAGCCTACAGGTACACCCAGAGTTACGCACACACACACACACCATCAACCTAACACCATACTCATACCTAACCAGTAGGGGGAAACAGAGTTCTCTAAATGAATATACAGTAATATGGGTATTTGAAAGTGTGTTAGAAAGGCTGAGTGCTTGTGTGTTTCACCTTCCCACGTTTTCTTGTGGAGCCCCCTCCAGTGGATGTAGGTGAAGAGCAGAAGACAGAGGTAGATCTGAGACAAGCTATTGGCTATAGCTGAGCCTCTACAAACACACAAAGCAGAACTTAAATGGCACCCTAATACAGTATATACACAGACACACGCACACAGAGACACGCATGCATACACGCACGCATGCATGCATGCACACACACACGGTGAAATTGAGCACGAGAGTGAGCAAACCCACATGACCCCCATCTTTAGGCTGAAGAGCAGGACATAGTTGACCCCCAAATTAATGAGATTAGCTGCTGCCGCCGTGTACATCTGGGGCAGAATGATACCCTGAAACACACCCACACAAACCGACTATTAGGCACTAGAGAGCCAGCACTTACAACAACATTTAACATAAGAAAATGAAGGATTTGCCCTCCAATCCTTGTTACCTGATTCTGAAGGTAGGCTACTTGTAGTTGGTGCATGAACATAGCCTGTGGCACAGACACACAGAAGGGAGGGAACATTAGTGTGCACAATTCAGTTATGCAGGACACTAAGACTCCAGACAGAGCCACAAGCCAGTCAGAACACTCACCAGACGGAAGCCTCACACTCCAGGTGGAACACTGAGAATCCAGACAGAACCCTCAGAATCCAGAAAGCACTCTCATAATGTAGACAGAACCCTCAGAATCCAGATGAAAGCCTTATCCTCCAGGCCCAACACTCGGACTCCTGACAGAGCATCAAGACAGACAGAACAGACAGAATTTTATTTTACTGACAAAAATAACTTATTTAGGGATTACATATCTGTACACACCCTTAGCCTAATACTTGGTTGATGCACCTTTGACAGTGATTACAGCTTTCATTCATCGTAAGCTACGGCGTTCGTCATGGCGCTACGATGAACGTAGCGCTATGATGCCTCTGGGAAATGCAGCCCAGAACTCTCAGGCTCCAGACAGAACAGAACACTCAGACTCCATACAGAACAGAACACTCAGGCTCCAGACAGAACAGAACACTCAGGCTCCAGACAGAACAGAACACTCAGGCTCCAGACAGAACAGAACACTCAGGCTCCAGACAGAACAGAACACTCAGGCTCCAGACAGAACAGAACACTCAGGCTCCAGACAGAACAGAACACTCAGGCTCCAGTCAGAACAGAACACTCAGGCTCCAGTCAGAACCCTCAGACTTCAGGCAGAACACTCAGGCTCCAGACAGAACAGAACACTCAGGCTCCAGACAGAACAGAACACTCAGTCTCCAGACAGAAACATCAGACTTCAGGCAGAACCTTCAGACTCCAGACAGAACATAACCTCAGATTCCAGAGAGAACACACAAACCCAGCACATCAGACAGACAGAAGTCCTGTGCTGAGGACAGAAGGTGGCAGAATTTACTCACAGGAACAGCAGGTAGGTATGCCATCACATAGAGATGGGCAATCCTAAAACAAGAAGGGGAAACATTTAAAAACAAGTTCTGTGTGTCTGTCTATTTGTCTGTGTTATCATTGTTCTTGTTGTTGTTGTTGATGATGATGATGATGTTGCTGATGTTGATGTTAGGGGCCAAGCACTGAAGGTGCAAAGCCCCTATTGTAATTGATGGTATTATTATTGGGGGCCAAGCAGCGCAGCTGCGTAGGCCACCATTAAGTTTCTACCTTTTCATATTATTACTCTTCTGCCATTGGAGTCTATGGCAGCCCATAGAAGCATATGGTAGAAAGTTATGAAAATTGGCACACTCATTCAGGACAGTCCCCTGAGTCTCCTCACCAAGACTCATGTCCACAGCTCGAACCCTCTAGCGCCACCAATGTGTCAAAGTTGGCAATGCTTTTATGCATGCAACTTTTGACCTGTAAGTCTGATTTTGAAAAAGGTACCTTTGGAATCCTTGGTTCAAGCCAAGTTCAACGCACCTCATGCCGTCATTGTCTGCCATATTGGATTTCCCGCCATTTTGTACTTTGTGTAAAACACTTAAAATGTATCTCCTCCTAGGTTTTTTCACCAATCTGCACAAAACGCAGTATGCACAATCTATAGACCGATGTCCACAAAAAACTTACAGGGATTTCTGATTGTCCATTGCGTTCGCTCGTGACAGCCAATCAAAATTGGCAGAAAAGCTGCAAAACAGGAACTGGGGTCATATCTCAGTAATGTTTTAATCTATCAGAACCACATTTAGCACACTCATCCGGTACACACCCATGACATCTGTCACCAAGCCTCATGTTGACATCTCGTGCACTCTAGCGCCACCAGCGTGTCAAAGTTAGAGTTGCGTTTATGCCAGTAACTTTTTAACTGTATGTCCAATCTTCAAAATGATGGTAGCAATGGATTCCCTGGCTCATGCTGAGTTCAAAACACCCCATGGTTTCATTATTACTTCATTTGTTTGATTGCAGAATGCAAGGAACACCTTTTGTCTTCTGCACAATTTCACCACTTTCAGAGTGGTGAAAGGCGCATTTTGGAAAAAGTCACAAATTTTCTAAACTGCCATCCCTCTTCCAATTCTCACAGCTCATATACATTTTATATATCAAAACGTTCACACGACTCTTGGGATTCATAAAATCAAAAAAGCTAAGCCCTCCGATGTATATTTTTCACTGTGTGACAGTTGGAACGACGACTCCCCCCCTCCATTGAAAACAATGGATCCACACTCTAGAAAATGACAGAATCAGTGTTAATGTTTCTAACTCGTCACCTCTCCTACACTTCTGAAGACCGAACGACATATAATACATGGAAATGTTCGCATGATTGTCTGGATTCTGAAGAAGTAAATAGTTGAGCTATGCTATATATACTTTTCGCTGTGTGCCAATTTAAACGACGACACCCCCCCTCTCACTCAACCGAGAGGAAGCGACCCTTCCAGCTGACATTAATTAAGTGCTCAGGACTCAGACTCAGATTGGGATTCAGCTAATAGGGTTAGCAAAGGCTAACATGCCTTGTGGTCTAGGGTGATTTACCTTCGCAACATCCAGCGTAGCACAGTGGTTAGCATGTCGGCTTTGCAAGCAGCAGGTACAGATTGAATCCCGTTCCACCATACTGTATGTCTGACTTTTGAAATTCTCTGAACTATCCTTGACCCTTGTCAAACATGTCGCCACGTCAGTCTAGCCTTGCACCATTATGTTTCTACCTTTTCTTATTGGGGGCCAAGCAGCGCAGCTGCGTAGGCCACCATTAAGTTTCTACCTTTTCTTATTATTATTCTTCTGCCATTGGAGTCTATGGCATCCCATAGAAGCATATGGTAGAAAGTTATGAAAATTGGCACACTCATTCAGGACAGTCCCCTGAGTCTCCTCACCAAGACTCATGTCCACAGCTCGAACCCTTTAGCGCCACCAACGTGTCAAAGTTGGCAATGCTTTTATGCATGCAACTTTTGACCTGTAAGTCTGATTTTGAAAAACAAGGTACCTTTGGAATCCTTGGTTCAAGCCAGGTTCAACGCACCTCATGACGTCATTGTCTGTCATATTGGATTTCCCGCCATTTTGTACTTTGTGTAAAACACTTAAAATCAATCAATCAATCAATCAAAGCTTTATTTATATAGCGCATTTCATACCCAGAGGCAACACAATGCGCTTTACAGAGAACAAGGGAGGTGGGCAGACATCCCACCCCTACATATTCCAGAGGGAAGCAAAAAAACAGTAATCACCCGGGGGCCAGATAAGTGAGCTGTAAAAATTCTTCCCTGACCCCTCTCAACGAGGCGATCGAGCAAGCTCCTGGAGTATGTTTGTCTACCGGCTAAGAACATAACGTGGTTAGCATGTCGGCCTTGCAAGCAGCAGGTACAGAGATCGAATCCCGTTCCACCATATGTCTGACTTTTGAAATTCTCTGAACCAGCCTTGACCCTTGTCAAACATGTCGCCACGTCAGACTTGCACCATTATGTTTCTACCATTTCTTATTATTATCCTTTTTTCTTTCTTTCTTTATTATACTCTTCTGCCATTGGAGTCTAGAGCAGCCCATAGAACTGTATGGTAGAAAGTTATGAAATTTGGCACACTGATTCGGGACAGTCCCATGACCCCTCTTACCAAGACCCATGTCCTCAGCTCCTACACTCTAGCGCCACCAACATGTCAAAGTTGGCAATGCATTTATGCACGCCACTTTTGACCCGTAAGTCCAATTTTCAAAATCAAGGTGCCATATGATTCCTTGGCTCAAGCCAAGCTCAAGCAAATTGGATTGTCTGCCATTTTGGATTTAGTGAAAAACACTTAAAATGCTACTCCTCCTATAGATTTTCACCAATCTGCAAAAAAATTAATACACATAATCTGGAGACCAATGTCTACAAAGGATTGATTTGAATTGTTGATATTCCAATGTGTTTGCTTGTGACAGCCAATTGAATTTGGCGACAAAGCCTCCAAACAGGAATTTAAGACATATCGCATAAATGCTTTAATGTATCAAAAGCACATTTAGCAGACTGGTTAGGGACCCTCCCGTGACCTCTGTAACCAAGTCACATGTTGACAAGTTGAGCACCTAGCGCCACCAATGTGTCAAAGTTGGAGTCACGTTTATGCTTGTAACTTTTGAACCGTTTGTTCGATTTTAATGATTCAGGGATCATTGGATTCCTTGCGCCAAGCCGAGTTCAAAACATACCATGGTTTCATTATGTTTCATTCTCTTGATTGCAGAATGCAAGTTACACTTTTGGTGTTCTGCAAAATTTCACAGATTTTTGAGTGGGGAGAGACGCACTAAGGAAAAATGTCACACATTTTCTAAACTGCCACCCCTCTTCCAATTTGCACAGCGTATACACATATTATATATAAAAATTTTCACATGACTCTTGGGATTTGTAAAATCCAAAAAGCTAAGCTCTCTGATGTATAATTTTTTGCCATGTGACAGTTTGAATGATGACTCCCCCCCTCCATTGAAACCAATGGAGCCATGCTCTAACTTGAAGCAAATGACTGAATCAATGTTGTGTTTCTCCTCGTCACCTCTCCTACACTTTTGAAGACAGAAGGACATATTATACCTCGAAATGTTTGTGTGATTGTCTGGATTCTATAGAAGTAAATAGTTACGGTCTGCTATGTACTTTTCGCCATGTGCCAATTTAAATGACGACACCCCCCCTCTCACTCAATCGAGAGGAAGCAACGGCTGACATGCCTTGTGGACTAGGGCGATTCTCCTTTGCAAGATCAGGCGTAGCACAGTGGATAGCAAGTCGGCCTTGCAAGCAGCAGGTACTGAGTTTAAATCTCGTTCAACCCCATGCCAGATTTTCCTCCTATCTGCATGAAACGTGGTAGGCCTACACATAATCTGTAGACCAATCCTAGTCTACAAAGGTTCAATATGAGATTTGGATGCGTTCGCTTGTGACAGCCAGTTGCATTTGGCGACAATGCCGCTAAACAGGAACTTGGGTTGTATCATAAATGCTTTAATAGCATTTAATTTAGGGCCCTTCCACCCTCTGGCCCTTCCAGCTGACATTAATTAAGTGCTCAGGACTCAGATTGGGATTCAGCTAATAGGTTAGCGAAGGCTAACATGCCTTGTGGACTAGGGTGATTCACATCTGTAACATCCGGCGTAGCACAGTGGTTAGCATGTTGGCCTTGCAAGCAGCAGGTACAGAGATCGAATCCCGTTCAACCATATGTCTGACTTCCGAAAATCTCGGGCCCATCCTTGACCCTTGTCAAACATGTCACCACGTCAGTCTAGCTGATTCCTTGTCTGCTTGCAGTTAAACTGCTTGGCCCCCACATTCCTGCTTGCAGGTATATTTATTATTATTATTCATCTGCCATTGAAGTCAATGGCAGCCTATAGAACCGATTGGTCACTTTTTATGAAAATTTGCATGATGGTAGAGGATCACGGGATGAGGCAATGGAGCAAGTCTCACATCGATTGGCCAATAGGGGGCACAATAGCAGCCCACTGAAATTGCGAACTTTGAACAGGCATAGCTCATGCCCTGTTTGACGTAGAGTCATGAAACTTAGCATACCAATGTCTCTCCTCACGATGAACAAATTTGCCTCAAGAACCTATAACTTCCGGTAATGTAAATTTTCTGAAATTGGATGCTTAAAATCTGTCTCCTCCTAGAAAGTTTCACCGATTCACATGACACTCGGTAGACAGAATCTAGGGACAAATATCAAAATTTCTGATTCTGCATTTTTTGAAAAGTTGAATAAAACTGAAATTATGAGCCAATGAAGATTGCAGAGGACATGGCTTTTCACATGAAGTGGTATAATTTCTGAAGGGTTGTACAAAACACCACAAATCTTTGCTAGCATATCCGAACATATACCCCAAGGCTATCCCTGCATTATTGGCCCAATCAACTCAAATGGGGGCGCTAGAGAGCTAATTTCCTGTTAAGGCCTAACCGCTAAGCTGATTTTTCCAAAACTTGGTACAGTAGTGCCAGAGTATATCCTAAGGTAAGTTGAGAAATATGCAACAAATTTGCCACAGGGTGGCACTATAACAAGCCAAAATGCTTAAAAGTGGCTAAAATGCAATCGATTGCTGTAGCGCCCCCTGTGGCCGGATGGGGCTCATTTTGCTTATATGCGTAGGTGATGGCATGCTCTACAATTTACTAATTGGACACAAAATCGTCAGATTAAAGTATGATGTCGATATAAGGGTCAAAGACGTGACGCTTGTTTTTTTTGTGTCCCTTTGGTTAAGTTTAAATTTTTTAGGTTATAATTTGAAAATAAACTTAAAGATTACTTGCATACATTCTTTTCTGACAACCTGCCCTAAAAAGTTGTGGTTTTAATTCATTTTGAGAGAATTATTGAAAATATAAAAAATGGCTAAGTGGTGTAACCATAGAAAATTTCAAATTGCTCAAAAGAGATGAAAGTCTAAAAAAAACGTATAAACTAGTTTGGCATAATCTTACATAAGAACTATTTTAAAGTTAATAAAAGAAGTAGAACTATATTGTTCTGGATATTATAAATCATCCGGGAAATCATGTCAGTCAGGTCAAATTACATAAGTGTCTTTCTGTAAGATGCTATTTTAGGCAAGTACCAATATTTTATGATGCAGCACAAGGACAACTAGCCATCTTAAGAAGAAATGTTTAGTTTATTAGTCAGTTTTATTTATTTTCCAAGTATTCTTTCAAGAAAAGGGGAATTGTCATATACATCATAGCCTACGTGTTATTTGGCCAGACATTCTATGTTGTGTTGAGACTCAGAGATGGCCTGCCTAATAAGTCAGATACTGTACTTGTCTGCAATTTCATCATTAATACAATATAATAAATGTGATGAATGTGGATGGTTACACCAATTGACATTGGGTTGTGTCAAATGGTGTAACCAGTGTTTGTTCATGTAAATATGAAATTATACAGCAATATTAATTATATTCCTATTCCTATCTAAGCATTATATTCTACTGTAGTGTCACAACATGTTTTTAGCCATTTTGACATACATTTCCATAGATTATAACAAAAACCAAGGTGTTTTCAGCATACCATATGACCCGCTCGATGTTGCAAAACTGGTGAAATATTAAAATTTGAGATCACCCTGATAAAATCTATTCGTAGGTAACATGTTGCAATTGATTATTATTATGAAAGACACCTACATACACTCGAGGTTGATAAAATATTGAATATTTACCACTTTTCTCTGGTTACACCACTTGACATTTTAAGGCGCATTTGGTCAAAGAAATATGCAAATGTAATTTAAAAGCCAGCATAAATACAAAATCCACATATTAACACACTTGATGCAAGCTTTTAAAACAGTATTTCCCCCCGTTTTCTTTTTCCATCTTTCCCACCCTTATTTGTCACTGACCCATAAGCGTTTTTGTGCAACAACACCCCGGTTGCACTTTCATTCATTCAGGGAGGAGGAGTAGAGGAGGGGGAGGTTTAGAGGAGGGGGAAGGTGTAGAGGAGGAGGTGTAGTGGAGGGGGGAGGTGTAGGGGAGGGAGGTGTAGAGGAGGTGGGAGGGGTAGAGGAGGAGGTGCAGAGGAGGGGGAGATGTAGAGGAGGGAGGAGGTCTAGGGGAGGGGGTGTAGTGGAGGGAGGAGGTGTAGAGGAGGGGGAGGTGTAGGGGAGGGAGGAGGTGTATAGAAGGGGGGAAGGGTAGATGAGGAGGTGTAAAGGAGGGAGGAGATGTAGAGGAGGAGGTGTAGGGAGGGAGGAGGTATATAGAAGGGGAGAAGGGTAGATGAGGAGGTGTAGAGGAGGGGGGTGTAGAGGAGGAGGTGTAGGGGAGGGAGGAGGTGTAGAGGAGGAGGTGTAGGGGAGGGAGGAGGTGTAGAGCAGGGGGGTGTAGAGGAGGAGGTGTAGGGGAGGGAGGAGGTGTAGAGGAGGAGGTGTAGGGGTGGGAGGAGGTATAGAGGAGGTGTAGAGGAGGAGATGTAGAGGAGGGGGGAGGGGTAGAGGAGGAGATGTAGGGGAGGAGATGTCTTGTTGTATTTGATGCGTAAGGGCTTGGCCCCGTCATTGCTGCTTGCAGCTATATTTATTATTGTTGTTGTTGTTGATGTTGTTGTTGTAAAGGCCCTACCTGGCGACCTCTTCCTGCTGATGCATGGCCAGCAGTATGTTCTGGGTGTTGATGAGCAGAGCCCAGCAGGGCAGACAGAAGAGCAGCAGGATCAGAATCCCTCTCTGGATGATCACTCCCACACGCTTCAGGTTCTTTCTGCCAAACGTCTACAACCCATCACACACACAAACATGCACGCTTTAGACTTTAAACCTATGATACACCTACAATACACACACACAGGGCAGCTGTGGCTCAAGAGGTAGAGCAGGTCGTCCAATGACTGCATGGTTGATGGTTCGATTGCCGGCTCCAGCACCTTGCATGACAGCTTTCCACCATTGGTGTGTGAATATTTGTATAAATGGGTGAATGAGAGGCCATTGTAAAGCGCTTTGTCCGTGTGTGTGTAAATGGTTCATTTACCATTTACACACACACACGCAGGCTACTATAAGCTCACCTGAGAAACCAGTGTATCACAAGCCGAGCTCAGGCCATAGCCTGTGGCTGTCGTCGAAACACTGATGACCTGAGAGGGGAAGAGCACAGCACAACAGTCTGAGTCTGCCATACTAAAGAGCGTGCTTGAACAAGCCCGTCCTATTACTGGCTACACAAACATCGTTCAGAGGAAGGCCGTCACTACAGAGAATTGTGGGTAGTACCGCGGAGCCCAGGGCATAGCCAGCCAGCTCTGCGTTGCCAAGGTGACCACAGAATATGGTGATGACAAAAGGTAGAAGGAATATCAAGATCCGAGAAACCAGCTGTGGAGACAGACAGACAGACAGACACACACACACACATACACACAGACATGCAAATACAGGGACATCATTAAATTCCTTCATTCAATCATAGCCTTTATCATGAATAAAGCCATTCACTTTTTGCGTACACATTAAGCGACAGCCTGCAAACTCACCCTCAGTTCTGTTTTTTGTTTGGGAATGTAAACAATAACACACTGGACATCTGTGAACGCTGAATACGCTGGCCCTGTCGCACCACAGACAGGGTGTGGGCACTAAAGTTTGTAACATGGCATGTAGCATAGCATACACACATCTATCCTTGACATGAGCATGGATAGCTGTAACATAAGTGGGTGTATACCCTTGCAGCTCCAGCAGTAGCTTCCAACCCCACTAATCAACTCTGAAGCCTGTGAATGAACCTCCCCTCTCTCTCTCACCAGCGGGCCTGTGAGTCGCAGGACATGGTAGAGTTCCTCTCTGTAGGCCAGGGGGATCCAGTTCCTCACACACACGCAGCAGAACAGTCTGGAGCTGACGGCCGTCCCCGCTGTGTCCTCTCCTTCCACCCCCGCCGACCTGCCAACAGCCGCCACAGCAACCAACGCGGCGCCCGGCAACAGGCCTGCGGACTGTGGGGCACCCGACTTCTCCATTGAGCAGTGAGAAAGAGAGAGAGAGAGAGGGAAGAGAGAGGGGAGGACAGAAAGGGAGAGGGGGGCAGAAAGGGATTGAACGAGTGTTTCTGCCCTAGTGCAAGGCAGTCATTCCATAAAGGCAGGCTTAGAGCAACGAGAAGAGACCCCACCTCCTGTAAGTTGATTAGATAACCTACCACTGCCCAGTGGAGGGAGGGGGAGAGAGGGAGAACAAAACATTGAGAAAAAAGGGAGGGAGGGAGGGGGGGAAAGAGAGCTTGTAGGCCACAAACAAACTCTTTATTTGTCACTATACTAAGTGTTTTTCTGTGTTTTGTGTATGATAATGAGTTGGGTGTGTGTGTGTGTGTGTGTGTGTGTGTGTGTGTGTGTGTGTGTGTGTGTGTGTGTAAGGGGGGCTTGCCGTCTTATGGTAATCTGATGAAGAATGCTTGTGTAGCCACAGACTCAGAGTTGAGTTCAAGCACTCAGAACTGGGGGGCTGGGCTCTAATTAATGACTGACTGAGAACATTATAGCCGTGTGTGTGTGTGTGTGTGTGTGTGTGTGTGTGTGTGTGCGTACGTGCGTGCGTGCGTGTGCACAGTTTGCGTGTGTCTTTCCCTGAATGCACTTTGACCTTTGGTAACTTGGCAGACTTGCACAACTGTCTATTTTGTTCTATCAGGTCTAAAGATCTGAAGAAGAAAGAGATGAGGAAATGGAACTAGAAGCGATCACGCACACTCTCTCTCTCTCTCTCTCGCTCTCTTTTTCTCTCTATCTTTCTCTCTCTCTCTCTTTCTCTCGGATAAATCAACATGTTATCTCTGAGGCAGGAAGATAACACCTGATCACTTACATACAATAAATAAATACTTAACAGACTATCACTAAAGCACATACTAAATGAGAATAGATTTAGTTAAATCCTTCATTTATCTGGATGAGAAGGAAATCTCCTTAGCAGTTGTGCAAAATACAATCAATGATAAATAGCTTTTGGCCTTCATTGTATTCTGTACCAAGATACTGCTGTGCATACTCCACGAGGTTACTAGCTCTCGTAAATAACTCTAGGCCCAGAGTGGACATTCACTCTTTCCATCCCATAATTCATTTACCTCAACTGTGTACAGTAGCAATCACTGCAGACCTTTGGTCCCCCTTGTGTGTTTGAGTATGAAAATGTGAGGGGGAATGATGAAGGGAACAAGACAAAGAGAGAAAGCGAATTAAAAAGAAAGACTAAATAAAGAAAATAAAGTTCATTAACTGTTATTCACTCTTCATATTACATTTTATTACTTTACATTACTTTAAAATCATTTTTAGCAGACATTTTTATCCAAATCTACACATATAGTGCTTGCATTTAACATAGGTAGTCAGTGTACTACCTCTTGACAGAAAACCATCTCCTTTGTGCATCTCTTTTCTTAACAAGTAATTAAGAGCATAATCTAGTGCTGAAGCCAAAGTTCAAGAGAAGCAAAATATAAATAAAATAGGTGCTTAAGGGGAAGGGTCCGGGTAGTACTTCTTGAAGAGGTGAGTTTTGAGCCTGAAAAAATGGGCTCTGCTGTCCTGACGTCAGTGGGATGAGTCAGTTCATTCCACCACTGCGAGGCTAGGACAAAAAAGAGCACGATTGCAGGGGCCTCAGAGTGACGGGGCAACCAATCATCCTGAGGTAACAGCGTAGTGGTCGGGGTGGGTGGGTTGGTGGTTGACCATGGCTTGGAGGTAGGAGGGAGCTGTTCCTGTCATTGTCCTGTAGGCTAACACCAGAGTTTTAAACTGGATGCGAGCGCCTACAGGGAGCCTTTTTAGAGAATGGAAGTTGTGTGGGAGAACTTGGGGTGGTTGAACACCAGGTGAGCTGTAGCTTTCTGGACAAGCTTTTAGCAAGAGGTTTAATGGCTGAAGCCTGGGCACCAGCAAGGAGGGAGTTGTAGTAATCCAGGCAGGAAATGATAAGAGCCTGGATGAGCACCTGCACTGTTTCATGAGTGAGGAAACGGCAAATCCTCCTGATATTGTAGAGCAGAAATCTGTAACAGATGTGATATGTGCAGTCGTCCAGGGTCTACACCCAGATTCCTTGCAGTTCAAGTTGGTGTCACCACTGTGTCGTCGATGGTGATGGCCAGGTCGCGGTGTGGGCAGCCCTTACAGTACCCAGAAGAAACAGCAGCTCAGTTTCAGGCTGAGATTGAGGTGGTGTGTTGCCATCCTCTCAGATGTCAGCCAAGCATGCAGCAATGCCCCCACTTGTGTGTCAGAGGGGGGGAATGACAGGACCAGCTGGGTGTCATTGGCGGAGAAACTGTCACAGTTTGGGACACCCTTCTCCACCCACACAGGGTTTTGGATCTCTCTGACCAACCTCCCACACAGAAAACCAGGACCAAAGTATTCTGGAAAAAATAGTCTTTATTACAGGAGCATCATAATACATTAGAATAGCCTACGTAAAATCTCAGCAGAGCTCCTTCACTTCCTTCTATTAGTCAGCCCTGCCACCAACTGCAACCCCGTTCTCCTCCTCTCACCTCCCTACAGTCAGCCCCAGCCCTCCCGCCTAAATAGGATGGTAGCTGCCCATCACTGCACTCAACATCACAATCACCCGCAGCTACTAACAGTGAGAAATCCCCCAGGGGCACTACAATGAATGGCACTGCAAAAACTCGATTTTCAAGAATAGCACTGCAAAGCAAAATAACACTGCACTCAGTGGAAAAGATAGTGAAAAGATAGGGCCTCGGAGGGGCTGGGACACACCCAGAGCATCGGCTATATATTGGGGCACAGCTATGTGTCGCAGTCATTCAAAAAGAGGGAATTCACGAAGGGGCCTAAGACAGGACAAACATATTTACGGTGGGGAGTTTAAAGTCTTGACTCCTTCCCCCTGCAAGACTTAAATCCCCACAAAAAAAGAAAAGAAACAACCCCATTGGCCAACCCCAGTCTCTGCTCATCCGCCTCTTCTGCACCCTCTTGTGGCCGGTTTAAGGATGTACTGCGAGCAGTTCCAGCCTGGCTCGCCTACCGGGTCCAGCGATGATCTACAGGGCAGGGGAGAGAAGGGCTTTCAGGAACAGGCTCAGCAGTAAACCACAGGTTATCGGCAGACACACCAATCAGGAACATGGGCATTTGCAGTAGGGGAAACTTAACTTGGAAGAGGGGTGTAACCGGATCACCACCCCTCTACCTTTAGTAAGCAGCTCTCCCCTCTATCGACCGTCTTCTCCTGGGTCTCCTCTCAGACGCCCACTCAAGGTCTGGAACGTCGCTGTGGTTGTAGTCTTGTCTTGGTGGAGAATAGCTGGCGACTCCGACTGCAGCCAGATCTAGTCTGTAGCGTCCCAGTGGATCAGTCTCTCTCTCCCTCTACAGCCAATAGCCTACTCCCAATGCGCAACACAAATAATAGAACATAAACAAAACTAAACAGAAAATGTCCTGTGCAGGGATCGAGACGTCTCCCGTCCCCGACCGTCTCTTCCCCAGTCCAAAAACGATTCCTCGTTTGCGCTTCACCAAACAGTTTTAAATCATCCTCTCCTACTTGATTGGGGATTGCCTACCGCTGCGCGCCCTGACACAGCCCCACCCCAACTTTTCCTGGCACGTAACAAGGAGGAGGCACTCTAGCCTAATGATCAAACCCTTTGCAGCTGTGCGCCAAGACGCAGCCCAACTCCAATCCCAGACCCCATGACAGAACCATAGGAGAAGCAATGCGAGTGAATGACAGAACACAGAGATGTAGTGTAGAGGGAGAAAAGAAGAGGACCCAGGACTGACTCTTGTGGAACTCCTGTAGTCAGACTAAAGTTATGTGGTTCCGACACGGACCCTCTCAATGTCAATTGGTAGGAGCGACCTGTCAGGTACAGTAGGATGCAAACAGGGAGAGTGCAAAGCCTGTGATGCCTTTCTTCTCTCCTTCTCTTTAATATTTCAGGATAAATTACCCATTTTTGAGGTCTTTATCAATTTTCCTCTACGGGGGCCAGCCTATGGCAGGGGCAACCTCCCTCGTAGATCCTTTCAGCTTGTGTTCAGGATTGTAATGTTCACGATTGTTGATTATGCAGAAACTGAATAGGGAGGATTGTCGATTATGCAGAGACTGAATGGCAAAGGGCATGCTAGCGGACAAGCTGGTGTGGGAACTCCCTGGGTCCCTGGCTGGCCGGCTGTCAGACAGTGAGCACCCCCCAAGCTAATACTGTAGCTGTGTCAATGCCGGCCTCTGACGGACAAAAGATGTAGTGCTGCCTTGAAGACACAAATACATTCATCTACACGTACAGATTGACACACACGCAAACACACACACACACACACACACACACTCAGCCAGCCTCCAAGGTAGCACCTAACCCAACCCTCTGAGCCTGACCTTGACTACTGCTGCAGCCTCTCCTTTTACTGCTTAGAATTACCATACTAACATTTTCTTCATCATTGAACTCTCAGCCAACAACAGAGCCACGCCTACACTGACTCTGTGTTCTAGAGAGACTGTCTCAAGCACACAGTTTATCAAAAACCTTCATTTGATCTTCTTTCTTTAGTGCTAATATGTCCGGGCACACAAACTACAGGAATACATGAAGACCTGACGCAGAAACTTTATATTTCCTGCATCGTCTTGATCATAAACATAAGCACACATAAGAATCAGCCAAAATAACATGTATGACAGGGTACTACCATACTTTCCCATGTTTGCACAATTCAAAGTGTCTCTATAAACGGTTGAGGAAGAGAAACCAGGTGTGTTTGGGGGGGGGGGGGGAGGAGCGAGAAAGAGACTGGACAGACAAGAAAAGCAATGAAAAAGAGAGCGTGGGAGAGGAAAGGAGAATCATATTCTAGTAAAAAGCTGTAAATTCCCTGCGCTTAGGTGAGGTATATAAGGCAGTAGAAGGCACAGACAGACCTTTACAACCTGCACTTCTCAGACTGGAACCTACTGTACTCACAACCATCAGTGAGCCTTTACTGGACCATCAGAAAACAACCAGCATACCTTTGAAGAACTATTGGAGAATTCTCACACCGTGCTTCTGTGAGTATCCTACTCTGATCATTCAGGTAGGTACAGTATTTCTCTTTTATTTCTGACATCTCTCTCTCTCTCCCTCCCTGTTTCTCTCGACTGATGTCGCAATACCTCTGTGATTTTCTTTCTACTTGTTTGCCTCATAAAATGCCAGGAGCAACGCTGGTATATAATATAAAACCTGTAATCTCTAACTCTGAACAAGGAGCCTCATCTACTTACTTCTCGCTCTGCTCTGCCCAGGCTGACTGCTGGATTATGGGTGCAATGAGGCTATTTTTGACAGCTTGTCTGTTCCAGTTGGTGGTGTACTCTACAGCCCAGACCACAGGTGAGCGACCTGTCACATTGCACTTTCAATGTCCTGTTTCTCCTCTAACCAAACCTGGCGTCATTCGTTCTCACTGCTCTTTCTCAAAGTCCGACCGTTCACATTTCACTTTTCACCACAAAACTCTTTATCATTTGAATAGTGTGCGTTCATTCATCAGCTCTCGACTCTCATCAAAACAAGTTCTTCATTTGTCGAATGTACTTCTCATTTGTCTCTGTTTGCCTATCTCCCCTCCCCACCATCTCTTTCTTCCCAACTTCTCTCTCTCCTCAGCCTCCCCTCTCTCTGGTCCAGGGCTGGTGATCCAGTCTGAGCCGCCAGTGAGCGATGGTGTGGTTCAGACTAAGCCGGAGCAGACTGTGTCTCTGACCTGCCTGTCTCAGGGGGACTCCCTGGCCGGGGCTGGGGTGGAGCTACAGTGGTGGAGGAACGGGGCGCTGGTCAGCCTGGGAGAGGGCAACAAGCTGGACCGTAGCAGCCTCTGTGTCACTCCCATCACCCGAGAGGACCAGGCGGCCATCTTTACCTGCCAGCTGAAGGGAGATGCCAGCATCAACACTTCACTCACCCTGGATGTCATCTGTGAGTCATCAAGAGGCAGACCTGGGTCTAATAAATGTCAAATAAGTATCAAATACATGTCAAATACTGTCAAATACTATACTTAAAGTTTGCTTTAGTTTTCTCAGTACAGCAAAATAGAACAGTACTAAAATTGCAAACTCAAAGGTAACTGAACTTCCTACTCAGATGCTCCACTGCTTTCTGGGGTGGAGAAGAAGTCGGTGGAAGAGGAGGCAGAGCTTGCACTGGAGTGTGATGTCCAGGCCAACCCCCCGGTTTCCGTGTTATGGAAACAGGATGGCGCTGTCCTGCATCTGTCTGAGGGCAGCTTCACGGTGACCAACAATGGCTATGTGTCACGACTAGTGGTCCACCGCGTGGAGAGAAGCGTGCACCAGGGGACCTACAGCTGTGTCACATCGCTCAACCACGGAACACACAGCAAGTCCTTCCAGGTCACTGTCACCGGTCAGTATGCAGCTAGACTCCCAGAATGCACTATACTCCTACTCAAACATAACATGGGTTGCATCACAGTACAGTGAAGGGCCGTTTCCCCTCCTAAAATAGTACACAACTATATCTTAATCTCGCCATTCTTCCCAAAATCCCTCTCTTTCAACAACTTCTCTGTCTTCTATCCTCCGGTCCCCTTTCTCTCCCCTCCCTCCCCCTGTTTGCAGATAAGACTCAGACGTTCCCTCTAATGCCCATGATAGCAGGGCTGGTGGTGGTGTTCTGCACCGTCTTACTTGCTGTAGTGTCCCGTTGGAAGAAGATCACACAGGTAACACACAAGGGTGCATGTGTGCACACACACACACACACACAAATATAAAACACAATCCATCTGTTCATACACTTGCTCACACAAACACACAATCTCTTGAGTGTAACCTCAATAATCTATAATGCATCTACATCTGCGTGTTCTGATGATTCTGTTTTCTTATACAGTGCTGCAAGTAGACGGGTTTGCCCTCTGACCTGTCCACGTATCTGACCTTGTCCAGTCACCCTGGAGGATCTGGATCTAGAGCTATTCGGTGGCAAAGACACACATAGACTCGGTCTGCATGAGCGTAGGGGTATATCATGCATACTTTTCGTGTTATCTCAATTACATATGGATGAGGACTGACGTGGCCATTAAACATTTGAGAGAGGAATATAGTTCCCGATCTGACCAGTGATGCCCACGACCATTTTTTCTATTTTGTGTTGATGTTTTTCTGATTTCACATCTAGCTGTTGTATTCATTTTAAGCTCGCTGATAAAGATCTACTGTATTATAGATCACATGTAAAATGTGTTTCAGGTTGCTTATCATGAATTGTGATAGATAGAGTTTCAGAGTGTCTGTGGTGGATGACTGTTCCCAGTTTCCGAACTTTGACACCCGAATCACTGTGTTCCTCTCTTTAGTGCTACTCACCATTGAGCAAGACTCGTTAAAATTATGTTACACATTTACTGTCATTTTATACACAGACACACACACAGTGCCGCCTGCTCAAGGTCAAAGTCGATGATAATATGCTCAGTGACAGAATCAAATAAAAGACATTAGGTACACATAAAACACAGAGAATAACATTACATAAAACATAGAACAGCAGCACGTAGCTCGGGAGGTAGAGTGGCCGGATGGCGATTGCAGGTCCCCGGTTTGATCCCCGAAGTGTCCTTGAGCAATACACTAAGCCTTGTGTGCAGCACCCATGAACTAAATGCTTCCAGACTTTTTTGTCATGCTTACCTAACAGCCAGTAACTTACTGTATCAGGCAATAACCAGCCATGCCATCCGTCATTCTCTGACTCATTGCACACTGGACTATGAGCCCTCTACAGAGACCCCAGGCTCCTCCTGGCATCTGCCACACACACTCACTCACTCATTCACTCACACACACACATTTAATGTCTATTTGTGTTCACATTTCACAAGAAATTCCACAAGAAATTATTGAACAATAATATATGCACAATAATAATAATAAATGATAATGATAATAATTGGACTGGGTCGGGGCCGAGCAGAGTAAGCGGAAGAAGGAGACAAATGACAATGAGCTAACTGCCACACGCGGTTAGAGATGTGCAAATACAGTACCACTTTTAAAAAGCTGGTATTAACTCCAGCAGTCAGCGCACACTCTCTCCTGTCTCTCCTCAGAACTTGTGAAGTTTGAATGATATTGATTTTTTTTTTTTTTACAGATCTTTTAGTTGATATTGGATGATATTAAGGGGTGAAATATATAGAGAGGGGGATTAAAAAATAAATTCAGCCAGCTGTGATGCACAGAAACAAACAGAACTGATATTTTCTGCAAAACTGGTCTGTTTTCATTGATCCAATCTGTGTCCTGAAATATGGAGAAAAGCTTGAAACACTGGGGAAAGATCCGACTATATTCAAGATCTAAGAACAAAGGGCATTCAGATGGTTGTAAGTGTAACACATAAGGGGCTGACATGCCCAGGCTCTCCAGGGTTATTGTAGCCAGACGAAGGCACCGTCATGCCAGGCGTGCGCTAGAAAGTGTACATGGCTAATTGCAATCATGGGTGCTCCAAAGTACTTAACTCCCATACAAAGGGTTGCTTAAAGGAGTAGTAAAGGGAAAATGCATGTTTAGCCCTGTTTTAAGGTTACTTATGATCATATACAATGGTTCAGATCAAAACGTTGACAAAGCTAGTATTTTCGAGAAAGTTGATAATTGCTCTACCACTGTTTTGGTCATACAATGGATGTGGATGGGCATCTTGAAAAATCATTCAAAAACATGTTAAACTCTCGATTTCAAAGATATATATTCATAATCCACCAATGGCACAACTCGTCCGTCGACCTCAACTATTTCCTGTTTGATCTGTTACCGGAAAAAAATGAGATCTGACTGTACTGCTCAGTGCTCAACAAGCTACAACTAGCCAACCTGCTCACAATGGCGAAAAGAGCTATAAAAACAATTGACCACTTCTTCATAAAAAAAAAAAAACTGGCAATGCTAATGAAGAAGCTACCACTCGAAATGACACCGCAGCAGGTGCAATCGAATGCAGAAGTGCTCCAGAGGCTATCGAAGCTAGCACTAGCAATAGCAACATCACCATCGGCGAGGAAGCTAGCACCAGCAGGCAGTTGCAGTTTGATGTTGTGATGTTGGGTATGTGCTCGTCATAACGTCATATTGACATGCTCGTGGTGTCTAGATGAAGTTTGATGCGTTGTGCATATTGAATTGAAACATACGGATTTCTTATTAGCATACTGTTCACAACTGGCATTCTTTGTAAATAGATGGGACGGGATGGGACGGCAGAACTGTTTTTTTTTTCTCACGTCAAAATGTTGCCCCCCCTATTCTCAGACGGTAAAATCGCCTATGACACACACACACACACACAAACAAATAAAGAAACACTTCATGACTACCCACTTCTGGGAACACTGGCTCTCTTTTTTCACCTCGCCTATAAAACTCCTCAGTTCTGCATGGTCCTCCTTCCAGTATGGAAGCATTACATCTAAAGCAACATGGCTGTGAGTCCAGAGGACTCTGAGGAGGATTCTATGACAGGTTTCTATGAATTTCTCTCTCCATCTCTTTCAGCTACATAGTTCAGAGGGTTGCTGATGTCATGATCATGTATGCCTTCTTTCATCTGACTGATACAATAATGGTGAGCAACTACTAATGATGTTGGGCACAGCAAATGTGTGTTTGTTTGTTGCTTGTTGCGGGAGCTAAACTGTATGTGTCCCCAGGTAGTAACTGGCGGTATTGTGAGAGGAGCAGGGAAGCAGATGATTGGTGCCGTGTGTAATTTGGTGGGTT
Organism: Borostomias antarcticus; assembly: GCF_949987555.1. Classification (NCBI taxonomy): domain Eukaryota; kingdom Metazoa; phylum Chordata; class Actinopteri; order Stomiiformes; family Stomiidae; genus Borostomias; species Borostomias antarcticus. The sequence goes on from NC_140248.1 coordinate 11,185,224, forward strand.
ACTACTTTGTAGGCTTCCCCATTGGAGTGCCCTTGATGTTTGCTGCAAAAATGCGCATCATAGGTGAGTATTCAGTAGCACTTTGTCGTCTCGGGAAGTAATTTCTGAAGGAGAAGTTTATTGACTGTGTCCCTCTGCCTGTTGTAGGCTTGTGGACGGGCCTGTTCCTCTGTGTTGTCCTCCAGATGGTGTTCTTCATAATTTTCCTATGGAAACTGGACTGGAAGAAGGCTACTAATGAGGTATAGTAGGCAACATTGTATCTGTTTGTTTCCAATAGCATTGCTAAAATGCTAACAAATGCATACTAGGTTAATCTGTTTCCATAATCTGCATGTTGTGTAGTCTAGTCTGTACTAACCGTTTTGTGGTTGGCGTGTGGGACCAGGCCCTGGTGAGGGCTGGAATCCAGGTCCCTGGAGAGGACAACACGATCGGAGGTAACTCCTCAGTTCCAGTTCCATACAACTTCCACAGTTCCGCTTAAGTTCTGGCGACACTACTGCGGCTGTTTTTGTACGAGTTACCTCTCTTTCTCTCCACAACCCCTCCTCCCCACTCCAGGCTCCACCCAGAGCCTGCCTCCAGTCTCCAGCGAACAGACCTCAGAGGGGATCACAGACATGGAAGGCTTGGTGGAAGAGACAGCCGTCACTACGGTGGGGGTGGTTCTCTCAGTCAGACAGCTGGTTCTTCGGCGTGGCTTGGCTGTGTTGATCATGTTCCTCATTCTTGCTGCCGGTATCGTCATCTGCGAGGTGCTCACTAGATGGCTGAGCCCCCCCCCCATTCCCACCCTAGGACCCCTCAGGACCGGCTTCTACTGAACGGGATGTACAGTACTGTATAACACAGACTGGCTGTGCTCCACAGGCTCCTGAGCACGAGGGTGCACCTCCTCATCATCCCCAACATCACCAAAGAACGGTCTCATATGACTACCAAAATTTAATTAATAAAACCTGATTGGAAGCATACTTTGTGGCGATTTTTTTGTCAGAACATCAACAGACACCATTGACTACTCGATGAGTTTACTGTCTTTGAAAACAAGAGTTAATGGGTTTTTTGGAGGGATTTTGTCTATGCACCTATGGATCCATCGACGGGCTATATCTCGAGAGTGCACCGCTTGACGAAACTTTTATATCGGCCGCTGTATATGATCGTAAATAACCTTTTAACATGGCTTTATAATGCTAAATTCTGAAAATGTCCTTGAATTTAACAAAAGTAGCTTGATTTCACGTAACAGCAGTTAATGTCAGCATTAGCTATGCTTACTGACTAAAAGCGAGGCTAGTTAGCTACAGTAACATTAGCCATCTATTGTTAGCTAGCTGTCATTAGCAAGATACCGTAGCTAGATAACTAACACTATATAAGGACAGTCACCCGGAATGAAATAAGATGTCTTCTGTATTGTCAAAAGAAAGGCTTCTATGCTTGGAGCTGTTATGTATTTAGAAGTTTTAAGCAGTGTTCCCATGCATTTAGATATGTTAATAGTCTTCACATGCATCAGAAATAAAGAAAGTATATGCACTCTGTGTATCTTAGTGATAGGTGATTCAATACAGACATACAGACATACAGGCATTGTGTGTGTAAATCAGAAGCTTGGCCTTGGTTCTCACAGAGTAGTCGCAGAGCAGACTAAGGATACCAGACTGGGATGCTAAGATAGTGTGTAAGATTGACCATAGGGACTAGGAAGTGAGGGACCATATGACAGGCATATAAATCAGGATATGATAAGTGAACATGCAGTAGAATATTAAAACTATTGATAGAATAGAGTTCTTGAAGAGTGGATAAGACTAAAGATACTAGGATGAATAGAGTCCTTGGAAGAAGCAGTGTTAATTTCGTTGACGAGAACTATGACGAAAACTATTCGTCAACGACATTTTTTGGGTTATCGTCACGAGACGATAACTAAATAAAAATGAATGTATGATGACAAAAACTATGACTATATCTATTCACATTTTCGTCAACAAATAAAAACTAGACAATGGTTATGGAGGGACGTATGGGAAAAGTTCAAATCAGAATGTGGAGGTTCGGGATGTGCGCATGCGCAGTTGGATCATGGATATATTAATAGAACAAGTTGGATGCAACCTACAGGTAGCCTGTGTGTATTTAGCCCTATATATAATATAATAACCTACAGGCAGCCTGTGTGTATTTAGCCCTTTATATAATATAATAACCTACAGGTAGCCTGTGTGTATTTAGCCCTATATATAATATAATAACCTACAGGTAGCCTGTGTGTATTTAGCCCTATATATAATATAATAACCTACAGGCAGCCTGTGTGTATTTAGCCATAATATAATAACCTACAGGTAGCCTGTGTGTATTTAGCCCTATATATAATATAATAACCTACAGGTAGCCTGTGTGTATTTAGCCCTATATATAATATAATAACCTACAGGTAGCCTGTGTGTATTTAGCCCTATATATAATATAATAACCTACAGGCAGCCTGTGTGTATTTAGCCCTATATATAATATAATAACCTACAGGTAGCCTGTGTGTATTTAGCCCTATATATAATATAATAACCTACAGGTAGCCTGTGTGTATTTAGCCCTATATATAATATAATAACCTACAGGTAGCCTGTGTGTATTTAGCCCTATATATAATATAATAACCTACAGGTAGCCTGTGTGTATTTAGCCCTATATATAATATAATAACCTACAGGTAGCCTGTGTGTATTTAGCCCTATATATAATATAATAACCTACAGGTAGCCTGTGTGTATTTAGCCCTATATATAATATAATAACCTACAGGTAGCCTGTGTGTATTTAGCCCTATATATAATATAATAACCTACAGGTAGCCTAGGCGGGAAGTCAACTAACAGCAGACTGCTGCGCCTGACCTGTTCAGTAAATTACCACAGTTCAGAAATGTCTTTGTCTCGTTCACACACCGGGAGAAAGAGGAGAGCAGACATCTGGATAAACTTCATATTTGATGCAAAGGAAAACAAAACCATTTGTAAACCGTGTGGGGTGAAAATTACTGGCAAAAATACAACAAACTTAAAGCGACATTTGGAGAACAGTCATCCCGAAATTCACTGGAAGGTAAGCACCCCCCCACCCCCGGCTAACGTTACTGGATTAGCTAAAACCAGGCTGGTGTGTTTCTGAAATACTTCAAATACAATACAAGCTAAAAGAAACCAGTGTTTCATGTAGGTTTGTGGCGGGGGAGAACTGAAGTGTCTGATCATTGCAACGCTAACGTTAGTGGCTAGCTAATGTTAGCACAGGTTAGCTAGCAACAAGTGGGGCTGCTGGCGGGGGTATCTAGCGTTAGCTAGTCTGGGTTAGCTAGTCTGGGTAAGATAGTCTGGGTAAGATAGTCTGGGTTAGCTAGCCTGTGCCTGATGTTAGCTAGCCTGACTAGCCAACTAGAGCTGACAGGATCATGTTATAGCTTGCTATATCAGGCACAAACACAGTTAGCATCAGACTGGGGGAGAGGAATGCTTCATTATGAAACTGTGACAGAAGCAGCCACGCTTCTGTCAGTCTGCCCCAGGGCAGCTGTATCTGTATCTGCCCCAGGGCAGCTGTATCTGTATCTGCCCCAGGGCAGCTGTATCTGTATCTGCCCCAGGGCAGCTGTGTCTGTATCTGCCCCAGGGCAGCTGTGTCTGTATCTGCCCCAGGGCAGCTGTGTCTGTATCTGCCCCAGGGTAGCTGTGTCTGTATCTGCCCCAGGGCAGCTGTGTCTGTATCTGCCCCAGGGCAGCTGTATCTGTATCTGCCCCAGGGCAGCTGTGGCTACAGATGTATCTTACCACCACCTATATGACTGTGTCTGAATGAATACTGGACTCTGTAAAGCGCTCTGGGTTTCATGAAGGGCGCTATATAAATCCAACTTGATTGATTGAACTAAGCCTGTTAAATTTGAGTTGTCTAAATCTATGGTAGATTTCGTCGACTAAAATCGTAATGATATTTAGTCAACTAAAACTAGACTAAAACTAAAACAAGTCAGATGACTAAAATATGACTAAAACTAAATGGCATTTTAGTCAAAAGACTATGACTAAAACAAAATCATAATTTGCTGTCAAAATTAACACTGGGAAGAAGTGGACAGTGGCCCACAGAAAGTGGGACCGATAAGGTGTAAATTAAATTTAGATAAGCACCAGACAGCTGAATCAACAGTTACAATTGGAAAAACCTAAAAATATTGGACAGAAGAGTGGGCACTGCCCTAACTTTTAATAAGCTGAAAGCTTAAATCTGAAAGCCACCTGTGACAACTGATGGAAGCCTGTGATAACTGATAGAAAGAAAGAAAGAATTACAAAACTGGTGTACAGTATGTACAAAGAGCTTCTGTAGTCTATTGTAGGACACTCACTAAGACTGTGTATTTGCTCTTGTGAAAATAAACAGCCTCTGTTGATCGCCTGTGGACTCTGGTGTTTCTTCATTACTGAATTTGATTGTATTGACAAAGTGTTCCAAGTATACTGTAGTTTAAGACTAAATGTTACTACAAACTGGCATCACAGAACAGGATTGTAAAGAGAAAAAACTAAAGAAAAAGGAACTCCCTCTGTGGCCAGGACCCCAGTTTCACACAGAATTTGCCAGACATCTACTGTACTACAAAAGGTAATTGCTTTTTATATTTTTAAAGATTAAAAAAAAAAAATCTATTTGTCTCTAATTGGTCCCTGCCCACAGGTAGAGACTAGTCTTTTTAAAAGAACCTGGTGCATTTTTCAAGTCCTACTGTAGCAGGAATCAACTTTGCATACATACCTACCCCATATAACCACAGCAAGAATTCATTTTATTGACAAAAAGATCCATTGCAGTCCAGGAATTCACTGTGAATTTCGGGGTGAGGGGGGCGCTTGATGATTGATCCCAAACAAGTCCAGCTTCTCTTGTCAAAAGGACTAAGACAGTGATCTAGGGACAGTTAAAAGTATTACTCTTAAGCAGTATTTTAATTGTCTTCTCAGGTTTGACAGAGCTTGTTTTCTACTATATTAAGTGTAGGCTACACTCGCGGCTCACATTCTCTACGCTACGATCGGCTTGTTGGTGCCTGGAATATTGTGTGCAATATGGCTGAATATTTTTTATATCAGATTTTGAGGATATAGAAGATGACTTAGAATATAATGGATGCCGATCATAGCGTAGAGAATGTGAGCCGCGAGTGTAGCCTACAGACGGAGAATAGTCAGTCTGCGCACTGCTCTGCGCATGCGTGCTGGAGCAAGTGGGGAAGCTTTATTTCGTTTCTAAAGATGTTTCTAAAGATCATATTACAGAGGCATGTGAAAACCACAACAAGCCCTCATCTATGGGAGCACAACTAGCGATTCATAAAAATAGATTGATGAAAACAACCGTTTCGTGGCAGAAAATACATTTTTTAGAAGCTGCATTCTTGGTGCCCCGTCCGCCAGCACATGGATATACTTGGCCCGCGCTGGATTTTAAATGTCTTCTACAGGCCTCCGAATTACACCAAAGTTATCTCGGTGAGTCAAATGTCTTATAATATGCCGTAAATAAGGTCCGGGTTGTCGAAACAGATTCTCCTTTAATGGCTGGTCAGACATAGAAACCATGACATATGCCTCTAGTCAGCACTTAATGTTAATAAGTGTAAAAAATTGAATAAGCACATTCTGTGTATTAAAGGACCATACCGGTCTAAATAGGATTTGATATCTTTAAACTATTCACCCAACGTATATCACATTACCGCAATCCATTTTCCGAACTAAAGCTCATGTTAAAAGATGTTTGCATTTCAAAAGTTGAACATGATCACTTTAAAACATTTTTGTGCGAGGCGTAAGCCCGCACCAAGAAGAGTGAAGGCCGGTTTGTCCGTGCCTCCGTCGGGTTGTTGACCTGCAGTTCTCTGTTGCTACCACAAGAGGCAGTGGTCCCAAAACATCTATGACACTTCATGTTTCCCAGATATTCAATGGCTTGGTGGTTAGGGAGTTTGCCTCTCAAACTGGACGTCATAGGTTCAAACCCTGACAGGATAGTATTTATGTCACTGGATGTTATAGAAGCTGTGTAAAAATGTGGTTACCTGGTGGTTCTGTCAGTTATTAAATTGATGCGGTAGAGCCACCGGCCATAAATAAACGAGCGGGGTCATATTTGTTTATTATAGACCTTTTTACAGCTTACGTCAGCACAAGTATGCGCACACATTCTTGAACCAGTAGCAGGGGGAGACAGACAAATTCAGAGCAAGGAGCAGTAAGGAGCAGTATTTTAGTGCAAAGACTAGTATTTTATATACCATCAAGATGTCTGGCTGTTGCGTCTACGGGTGTACAAATCGGCGCTCTAGTGGATTCAAACTTTATTAATTTCAAGAGGAAACGTCCTTTTCAGAGGAACCGGAGTCGCTGGTAAAACATCGAAACAAAAAGACTCCACAGATTTCCCAGGTCAGCAATGAGTTAGCTAGGGTTAGGGTTAGGGTTAGAACATAGAAAAATGGCATGCAGTTAAAAGTGTTCACACTTTTGGTTGGCTCTAAGCCACACCTTTAGATGCCCCTTAAAGGTGGCAAGAGTGGGGCAATCCCTTATGATTAAGGGGAGGCTGTTCCAGATTGTGGACCCCTTATAAGATAGAACATTTTGACTGAAAGAGGTTTTTCTAAAGGTAATCACACAGTCCCCATTTGCAACGGCTCTTGTGAGCCGAGTTAGGTTGATGGTGGATCTGTATTTGATAAACTCATTCAAAAGGGGTGGTGCTAGACCATGAAGCACTTTGTAGATCAAGCACAGAGGAGAAATAACTGAAGTTTTCAAAGCTTAGCATGTTGTATTTTGCTAAAATGTTGCAGTGGTGATAAGTAAAAGGTTTTCTGTCCAGAAATTGTTAATGCTTTTTTGTATAGGCGTTCAACTGGTTTCAATGTTGTTGCACCTGACATAGACCAACTGGTTATACAGTAGCTCAGATGTGATAGGATCATAAAGTGTAGAAACATCAGAGCAGCTGCATCAGAAAGAGAACCCTTAATTTGCTTGAACTTATAAAGATGGAATTTTACTTTTTTTGACAACATTTTCACATGGTACTTGAAGGAGAGTTTGGAGTCTATGAACACACCTAGATATAGAGTGTGTGAGCATCGTGGATGAAGGTTGCTTTGACAAAAATAAACATACCGTTTTTTGGCATTTAAAATAAGACAGGACCTGGTGAGCCAGGTTTGAATGTGTGTGAGAGCTTATTATAAGACGTGCTGCCTCTTCTGGGTTCTTAGCCTTAGTGAAGATTACAGTGTCATCAGCGTAGAGCTGGACATCAACATTGAAACAAAAATCCGGTAAGTCATTAATGTGTAATGAAAATAAAATGGGTCCCAGTATTGACCCTTGGGGAACCCCTACTGGACAGCACAGGTACGACGAGCTGACACCGTCCACCACAATGCATTGTTGCCTACATGACAGGTAGGATGCGAACCGTTTGATGGTTTCAGAGGAAAAATTAAACCAAGCCAGTTTGGATAAGAGCACCTTGTGGTTGACGATGTCGAAAGCTCTTTTCAAATCCAAAAAACAGCACCAACACAACTATTTTTATCCAAATGACATTTGAACATTGCCAGTGCAGTCTCAGTAGAATGGTATGGTCGAAACCCAAACTGCATGGGATGTAAAGGAGTTTGGCTGTTACTGAGAAATTCTATCATTAGTTTTGCAACCCATTTTTCAATGAGTTTGCACCCCTGCAACTAGCTATCTAGCAACTTTAGCCAGCTAACGTTAACTAGGACCCTTTCACACCTACGTTGTTTAGTCCGGACTTTCAGACTTTCCAGTTTGATCCGAACCAAATTGACAGGTGAAACCAAATTGACCATGATGCGCGGATCAAAGACTCGGTCTTTGATGCGACCTCAAGAGGTGGTCTCGGCTCGAACCAAAGTTCGCTGCTGCCTAATGTGAAATCAAAGGTTCGCACTTTCGGATCAAACAGACGCGTGATCATCCACAAACCAATCAGTGTCAAGTATAGGGAGACGCACCCCCATGCAAGCGATGACGACATGATATAGGTCTGCCACCAAAAATACTTTGGTCCGCTGGTGTGAAAGCGAAAGTTAACAGGTGAATTTACATTACAACAAAATCATTACATTACAAAATCATTACAAATGATTTGTAGATGTTTTATGAATGTTTAACAAATAATTTGTTTAACATGAAAAACATAGACGTCTAGTAATTGGTGTAACATGTTATTCTTAAAAGCAATTAAAAATGAGTTACTACACATTAACTAATGTTATTTAATGTTGAACAAATCATTTAAGTACTGTTGATGATGTGTTATAAATCATCTACAGATCATGTTTGAATGTTAAACTAGTGTATTTATAAATGATATATGACTCATTTATAAACATGTATAAATTATTTGTTAATGGTTAGTTCATTATAAACTAGTAGTTTATAACGGTATTTGGGGCTGCAATAATGTCTACAAATGATTTGTAGACTTTTAGTAAATGTTTAAAAAATCATTTAATAAACATGAAAAACAAATAAATAAGGCATTCTTAAAATCATTTACAAATGTTTTACTACATATTAACTAACATTAATTAATGTTGAACACATCATTTACAAGTAATGTTGATAATGTGTTATAAATCATCTACAGATCATCTGTGAATGTTTAACTAGTATATTTACAAATCATTTATGAATCATTTACACATGTTTATAAATGATCTGTTAATGATTTGTTCATTATTAACAAATGTTTTATAAATGCCTTATATCTGATCATTATTATAAAGTGTTACCTATCTGTGTGTTATCACTTGATTTATAACCCCATGCCAATACACACTTTTCAAAACTATACATCCACTTTGCAAGATGACCACTGAATTCTGCTTCAAACTGATGGTTCTGTCTTATTATTGACCCTTTCTCTTTGAAAGTTGGTGGGAATATAGCTCACACTATGTTTTTCTAAAAGTTTTTACAATTAGCATCTACACATGTTATCTATTACTGGCATAGACAAGTACACAATGACAACTGTACTTAAGATGTGCTTCTGTTTTCATAAGAGATGTAACAAAAGTGTCCTCTGTACATAACATAAAGAATGAATACCATGTTTACATAGAGATTTGAAGATAATGTATTATGGAATTCAATAAACTAAATATAGTGTAAGTATGAGGCATAGCATAACTTTTGTATCACCATCTATGCTACATCCAATCACTAATACATTTTTGTTTTAAAACTGCATTGAGAGAGAAGTTTGGAAGGCCAAGTCAACCAATTTCAACAAGATCATAAATCAGACTTCATATCAGATCAACCATTAGACAGGAGATAACTGTGACTCCCTGTCCATTCCATCTATCTGATGTGAGTGAAAGGTAGTGTTCATATCTCCATACCAGATCAACTATGGCTCATTTCCCCCTTCTGACACACAAGTGGAGGCATACATAGCTGCGTGCTTGGCTGACATCTTGGAGTGGATGGCAGAAAATTTCGCTAACTTTCCGGATATTTACCGTGGGAAATTAAGCTCAGGAATTTGGGAAATGTTGACCTTTTTTGTAACCTATAACACATCCAGCAGAAGGCTTAAAACGCTGCTAAATTGACAAACATCATATGTGTATGGTACAATTCAAACAGGATCAATAAATTATTTGTTTATCGCCATTGACGAGAGTACATATTCTTTTTCCGAAATAAGGTTCCATGGGACCACTCTTTCTGCTTTTGCTTAGGCAATATAGGCTATTTGCCCTCAACGCTTGCAATATAGAGCTTGGCCACTATGCCCATGTAGCTTCAAATCGTCCAGCCCCATTCCTGGGGGCTTGGTTGCATTGCCCAAATCACAGGTTTATGCGATGGGTCTTGTTTTTGCTGTTTGGATATCTGCCACATCAAACGCTCTGATAACATTGTCACTGATGCTTTGTCCCAGGCACCATGCTCCTGAGATGTGATTTTTTGCTGTACCGTTTGTGTCCCTGGCTTTGACTCTCTGTGCTACCCTGTCTTAACTGCTTCTCCAGGTGCTAGGGTTGCTGAGTTTGCAGAGGTGGTGTTTGATTGGATGGCTGGGGGGTGATTTCACAAGACTGGTCAGTATTAAGTCATTATTCTATCATGGGGGGGGGGGGGTTGATGACCCCTGCACTCCACCAGGTGGCCCTGTGTCCTTGTGCTCTGTGTGTTGCAGGTTCCAGGTAGTCAACAGCTTCATGAGTCATACCTGGGCCCGGTGGGGTTCCTGGCCTATAAAGCTTCATGAGTCATACCTGGGCCCGGTCGGGCTCCTGGCCTATAAAGCTTCCCATTTTGCACTGCAGACTCTCTCTCCTCCTCCCCTCGTGGGTGCAGCCGTTATTTGTGGTTATGGTTATCCACACACCCATACATACTTATGCTACTGACATGCATTTTTTTCCCTGTATTATTATATTCCTTTTTGTAAATAAATTAGGACTGTCAACGTTAATGCTTGCAACTAATCTGGAAATTTGAAAATGTTAAATTATACGACCAAATTTGACCCCAAATTCCTCCTGTGGTCCAAATGGGAGTGTACGTAAAAAAGAAAAAAAATATATATACATGATTTCTCTAGCCTGGCTCCAGCCCCTGATTCTGAATTTTAGGCTCCTTACCACTTTGTCATGGATTTCTTTATTCTTACACCACACATGTACAGTAGGCTATTTGTTTCATGCCCCCACCCCCAATACAAGTAAATAGCAGTATTTTAAACTGAATTATTAATCACAGCCTATTATTGTGATTAACTTGATTAAATTTGTAATCGATTGACAGCCCTAAAATAAATATTAGTTCCTGCTTGCAAACTTGTCTGGTCTTCCATGTGTGACTGTCACAGTCAAGGTCATTTTTCAGTTTTTTACAGATTATGAAAGTATAAATTGTAAGCTTTCAGGTGATGTGCCATGCATTGAAATCTGCTAATATTTGAAGAAGATATGCTTCTGTGAATGTTGGTACACCTAAAATCACTAAGCAGTGAAAAAGAGCTTCAAAGATTCAGAGCTGTTCACACTTCTGACAGCCAGGTAATGGGTGGGAACAGTAGCTGGTTAACCCTGCCCCAAACCACTCCCCCACTGGACTACCTGTCATTATATGCCAGTAGTGGTTCGATGGGCTTTTCAATTACAATGTTGGCCAGTAAGCTGACTAAAAAGGAATACATTAAACTGATTAAAGACAGTGTTCATAATTATTTTTCTATATGGTTATATGCACAATGCTTTGTAGTCTTCATGTTGACCTTACTGGATGAATTCGGATGCAGATGACAGTCCATAATGTCAGAAACGCTAGGCTACATGAGCACCCTCTTCAGGCGGGTGCCAAAAATTCACCCAAGTGTCTCCTCTTTGAATTCCGTTGTCTTCGTTTAAACTAGAGCGCTTCAATACCTTGAAGCTATAACCAATACTGTATAGCACAAAAGGAGGGCCAGAATGGGACCCTGTGTACTGTAGTTATGTATCGAGTGGACTATCCTATTTTAGACCTCACTGTGATTGACTACATTTCTTGTCTGTGGTTGTGTGTGTGTGTGTGACTTGACCCTGTAATTCTCATTTTTCATTTCAGAATCAGCCACCAAGTGTGTGTGTCAAGATCCCGCAGAGTGTTCCAAAGACTCCGACCACCTCTGTGTCACTCCAGGAGATGGGCTTGTTGTTGTGACAATGACAGGATGTGAGTTCGGGGCTCGGAGGTGCAGGGGGGAGGAGGTCAGTGTAGTCAGTGTTGAGGCCTGTCTGCCATGAGAGGTCAGTCACTATGGTTACAAACGTACAACTGTACTACTAATGCACTGATCCCTATAGTTTTGCACTGTAAAGAGGGGTATTCCCCTTTCTAACACTTGTACTGTACATAGATCTAATGTGTTCCCGATGTCTTCATCAAAAGAGGTTTTTAAGTGAAAAGAGTCTGTACATTTTTCATACTGCAGTCTGCATGCATGCCAGTATTGTTAGAGTGACCAATTGATTGTATGAGTGATTGATTGAGTGATTGAGTTGTCTTACTTAGATAACATCTTTCACTTATTTCATCTATATTAGGCCGCACACTACACCCAAAGACATGCTTTGACAAAGGATTGAAAAATGTCAGTGTAATTTATGGCCAACAGTACATAGTGAAACGGAATCAAAATTGTCTTTGATCCTCATTGTGCTGCTCGGCATGTTCTTTTCAAGACAGCGACTCTTTGGATATCTAATGTAAATAAAAAGGAGCGCTTATGTCCCCTGCTTAACATGTTAACACAATGATTTGATATGTCCATTCTAGTCATGTTGTAGTCAAAGAACTCAGTGTTTTGACAAATTGAGCTCAGTGTTTTGACAATGCAATAACTGAAAACAGTCATTAATAAAATATTTCAATCACAGATCAGAAGCTTCTCTTTTTCATAATTGTACAGTATTTTCTAAAGTATTACCAGAAATGTGTTCAATGGTCTATCAAGTTATTTGAAAACATTGGAACATTGACTTCATTATAATTATGTAGGCTACCGTATGTACCTTATTATATTAGGTTGAGTGTAATATAATGTTGTTGGCCCTTACTGTAACACTTCACTTACACTTATTAACACTAACTAGCTGCTGCAGTGCTTATTACATGCTTATTAGCGCATTAGCTGTTTATTATCCATTATAAAGCACTTATTAATGCCTTATTTATTTCACATGATCATATCTACAGCTAGTAGGCCATTATGTCAGTAAATTCCTAATTGCTTATGACGGTAAATAGGCAAGTTGTTGTGCATGAATTATGATCCCAATAATAGCACATCAGTAGCCTATAGTAATGTCTAGTTTGTCCAATCACTTGTCAGATTCTAAAAACAGTTGTCTACCATAATGTTACTCTATATTTTGAAATAAACAAATTATAAGCATGACTTAATATGACCAAAACATCTAAAGGTAAAAACACGGCCGTTTTCATCAGCTTTCAAGCTTGTGCGTGCTAGACATAACGGCAGTGAATGGGGTTTCTTGTCACAAAGGTAATGCCAATAATGTCCCTCTAGGGGGCGCGTGACGCTTACCACGGGAGTCAATGGAAGTGTCGTTACTCTGGTATTGAAGCGCTCTAGTTTAAACGTCACTGGAGGTTTCCTCCCCATGGAGATTCCCCTTGGAGGTTTCAGCCATTCAGGTCCTAGTGGCTCTGCATCGGTGGATCAAGCGCCACTTGTCTAGCCTCGACCAGAATGACACGGGTTTCGACCATGGACCAGATCTAACTCCACCCATGCTTGAAGTTATGCCACCATTGCCAGTCATGCGTTCTTTACGACCGGTTTTGACACGAGCTGGACGCGGGTCGTTTTTTTTGTGGTGTGTAGTGTAGCCGGGACTGTCAGAATGTAGAAGGAGAACTTCGTTCACGCGGGATACCCCGGACTATGAAACGTTAACCACCTTTTATAACTAACTTGCAGGAGTAGCCTAAGTTACTAATTTGTGCGGACACGCCCGCCTCTGAAGTTAGTGTAGGGTCTGTTCTCAACGTAAATAGGCTAACGAATTGTGAAAGGAGTCGGAAGACTGCTGATTTCATTTCTACTTCTACTACTTCTACCGTCTCTTCCAGAATGGAGAATTCAACAAAAATATGCTCTAACAGTATCAATAGAGTGGCCGGACATTCCAAAACGGACCCAGACGCGCCTGATATTGTTCACTGTACAGTAAATCCACAAAAATGCTGTGGCAGCTGTCAAAAATACACAAACTGGATACCGCAGGATTACAAAAACGAGATAGTCCAACTTCTAAAACTAGCGGGACCAGTGGTAGGCATTGAGATATTGACTGTGATCTATAGCGGTGCTAGTATATTGGCAGTAGGCTACACTAATTTGCATGAAAATAGAAAATTCTCATGGATGTGTTTTGACTTTATGTATGATGATTTTCATTTTCGATTCCAGGTCATTTCGCAGTTGATGATCTTCCTGATCAGTTTTGTCAGCACGGTGTTCTGTGGTCATCTGGGTAAAACGGAGCTGGCCGGAGTTGCATTAGCCATAGCGGTGGGTCAGCTCTAACTTTCGGGGAGGTCTACCTGGCTGTGTCGGATCTGCTTCAGTAGCTGTGTTAATTGAATATTCTGTGCCCAGTGTATGCTACCTTTTCTACATTTTTGCTTACATTTTGATAGGATGATGTTCCTTACGCCTGTCTTAATCTCTCCAGGTGATCAACGTCACAGGCATTTCCATTGGCACTGGCTTGGCATCAGCGTGCGACACACTCATATCTCAGGTTAGTCCCACTGTAATGTGTCCTTGACCAGGACAGAGTAGCCTGAATTGGGGAGGGGGCTAGCTAGTGGTGCCCCCTCAGTGCTGTCTTGGTCACTATAACGTGATTCTGGTCTGTAATTTTTCAGCAAAACTTTCAAACTAACAAGGGATTCTGATCCAAGTGAGTGTGTGTATGTAGCCAAGTTGAATTCGTTAAACTTACTCCTCAGTATACAGCCCATCCGTGCCATCGAATTGCTAGCTTTGCTAGTTTTACAGTGGCATAGCAGGTTGCGGTGATTATGAGAGCTGGTCACATGTTTGTAAGTCAGAGGACCATAGTTCACTCAAACCCAGTGCGGACAAAGTGAGGGTGGAAGCTCTTACATGTACCTGCTGTGTTTTCTGCTATAGACCTATGGAAGTGGTAACCTGAAGCGTGTGGGCGTGATCCTCCAAAGGGGGGTTCTGATCCTGCTGCTGGCCTGCTTCCCCTGCTGGGCTGTGCTCATCAACACTGAGCCTATCCTGCTGGCTGTTAAACAGAGCCCGCAGGTGGCCAGGTAATACACACAGTGCCACAGTCATATCTCTGATCATAGAACAAAAACTGCATTCAACCTGTGTGTGTGGCTTGTCTCTGTCCTGTCTGTCTTCATACATGTCCTCAGACTCTCCCAGCTCTATGTGAAGATCTTCATGCCTGCACTCCCAGTGAGTTCCCTGTATATGTTCTTTGATGTATCCTCACTGCTGCCTCTAATTTATCAACATCTCATGTAAACAGTATCTCACTTACAAATTGACAGTTGAGGTTTTTTCCATCCATCCATCCATCCATCCATCCATCCATCCATCCATTCATTGTCTCATGTCTGTCCTGTAGGCTGCCTTCATGTTCCAGCTACAGAGCAGATACCTACAGAATCAGGTGGAGTCTTCCTTCCATCTCAGTCTGATATAATGTTTGTTGAATTATTATCAGCGCTATTTTTTGAGACCATGTTGTACTTTGCCTTGCAGGGTATCATCTGGCCACAGGTCATAACTGGAGTTATGGGCAATGTTCTCAACGCTCTCATCAACTACCTCTTCCTGTACCAGCTGGATCTGGGCGTGGCGTGAGTGTGTGCACTATTATCACCGTCTTAATCATGATTGATAGAGTTAAGAGTCAGAGTTAGAGTCCTTTCAATTTTGTAGATCAGTAGTCATTGGTGAGTGTGAAGTCCCTTCCTTGAAAAGTGTATTCACCCACTTTATCTGCTTATTTAGACCTTTTTTAGACATGCCACATTAATGTGCAATATAGTGGGACAAAATTAGCTGTGATTTTAAGGTTATTAGGATTGCCAAAGCAAAGACAGTCTTCTTGGGCTACAAAAAGTGTGTGTGTACACTTCAGAGATGTTACTGTGACTCGTGACTGATGCGTAGCATTACCTACAATTGAGAATGCACAGTATTCCATCTACTCTGTCTGAGTATGGAAGTATGGAGTATTCCGGAATTGACACTAACAGTTATGTTTAACAGTATGTTGAACTAGGAACATGAGAAAAACTTTCTGTATGTTTGCTCCCATGACCTTCTTGCCACAGTGGATCTGCAGCTGCCAATTCCATTTCCCAGTACTCCCTGGCTGTCTTCCTGTATGTGTACATCTGCTGGAGGGGGCTGCACAAAGCCACCTGGGACGGTGAGTTCTTTATGGCTCTGATTAGGTTTGACAGAACCGGAGGCGATCATTCACCATCATTCTGAAATGGTGCTGTTAACCGTTCCCTCTTTCCCAGGGTTCTCATGGCTCCTGTGAGGGTTCTCTGGGTTCTAGTAAGTCGCTGGGTGTGTAGCATGTACGTCACATCCAAGACACTTAGAGAGTGTTAGATCTATTTGCAGGTGAGGAGGAGCTGCTTGTCATTTGAGTGAACTAATATATTACATTACATGACTTACACTACAGTCATTTAGCTGATGCTTTTATCCAAAGCAACTTACAATAATTGCATTTCACATAGGAAAAGACACTGTAATGCTACTTGCCAGAACTCACAAGTGCATCTCCTTTCTAAAATATGTGATTAAGAGCATAATCTAGTACTGAAGGCAAAGTGCAAGAATAGCAAATTAAAAATACAATTGGTGCTTAAAGTAGTAGTAAAGGGAAAATGCATGTTTAGCCCTGTTTTAAGGTTACTTATGATCATATACAATGGTTCAGATCAAAACATTGACAAAACTAGCACTTTTGAGAAAGTCTGATAATTGCTCTAACACCGTTTAGGTCATACAATGGATGTGGGTGGGCACCTTGAAAAATCATTCAAAAACATGTTAAACTCTCGATTTCAAAGACAAGAAGCTCAACGAGGGGGTAATTGGTGTCCGTTGGAGTTCTGACATCAAATTCGCCGCAAAGTATGAATCCTGTAGGGTTTTATTAATCGTTTTATGAAATCCATTAATTTGTTTGTAATTGTATTGAAGCGACCATTGTAGACGTGTAGATCAATCCGCAGAGGGGATTCTGAAGCGGAACTACTTACGGTAGCTATTGTTTATGTTGCTAGGCTACCTAGTTTGCGGACGTTTACACACGTATGTGCTGCGACTAAATAGTTCTATGCTAAATATTTAAAAAAGCCTTTCCAGATGAACTAGAATCTTACTTTATGGCGAATTATATGTCAGAATGCCAACTAACACCTCGGTGTGTTTCTTGTTTTTGAAATTGAGAGTTTAACATGTTTTTTGAATGATTTTTTAAGGTGCCCACCTACATCCATTGTATGACCAAAACGGTGGTAGAGCAATTATCAACTTTCTCAAAAGTGCTAGTTTTGTCAACGTTTTGATCTGAACCATTGTATATGATCAGAAGTAACCTTAAAACAGGGCTAAACATGCATTTTCCCATTACTACTCCTTTAAGAGGGAGGATCGTGGTAGTACTTCTTGAAGAGGTGAGTTTTGAGCTTGCGGCCAAAGATGAGCAGCAACTCTGCTGTCCTGACGTCAGTGGGAAGTTCATTCCACCTCTGTGGGGCCAGGCCAGAGAAGAGCCGTGACCGATTGTCCTGGGGATTGTGTCAGGGTAGGTGTGGCCTCTCCTGCTCTGGGGAAAGTCACGGCACGACACAATCACCTGTCCTGCCTATTACTCAGTCACAGGGAGTAATGTTTGATGGGGGATGTTCACCTGCGTCACTGTGTAACGCTATGTAGAGGAGTGGTCAGACAGTGCGGAGATGACACACAACACTCTGCTGCTGGTGTGAGGGGAGGCTGCTGAGAAGAAGTCTTTGTGCACTGTGTAAGGGCCCTAGCAGTGTCCTGTTCTGGTTGTTGGAGACTCAAATTGAATTGACTGATAATGAAATTGAACACAATCTAACGATAAGATTGCAGCCTGAGTGAGCGAGAAGAGCAACCACTCCCATGTCCACATGACACTTGGTCTTCTGTCCTCTAGGCTGGTCACGTGACTGTATGCAAGAGTGGGGACCTTTCATCCTGGTGGCCATCCCCAGTATGCTCATGTTGTGTCTCGAGTGGTGGACATATGAGATTGGAGGATTCCTGGCAGGTCAGCCCACATCACTCTCTGTTTGGATATCCATCCAACCATACATACATCCATTTAACCGATCACCTTATACTTGGAAATAAAATAATGCAAATATGTGTGTATTCATTTGTTCCCCAGGTCTGATTAGTGAGGTGGAGCTGGGTGCTCAGTCTGTTGTGTATGAACTGGCCGTCATTGCATACATGGTGAGTGCCTCATGGGGGATGCTTGACTTAGAACTCTTTGACACAAGGGAGGGCTAGATCAGCTCTTATGGTTAATTGCTCTTCTTCCTTATGGGCTACCCAGATAGATTTCCTCTTGCTTTGATTACTTTGAAAAATGTCTGATGTGGATGTGTTCTCTCCTCTCTCAGGGCCCCCTGGGCTTCTCTGTGGCTGCCAGTGTGAGGGTGGGCAACGCGCTTGGGGCTGGGGACACAGAGCAGGCCAAACTGTCTGGGAAGGTCTCCCTCATCTGCGCATGTACGAGCCACCAACACCCCCTGGCCTGGACATTAGGCTGCTCTCAATCGCTGGCTAGCTCAACCCACTAATTAAAGATCCTTGAATACCACCCCTAGTATAGCTCAGTAACTTTGGCTAACCTAGACATTAAAGCTCTACTGTGAACTGTTCCAGCCTGAGCTCTGTTCAACCTTTCTTAACTTCCAATCTGAATATTCATGTACCCGTACTGTACTGTATGTGAAAGTGGTTAGCTTTATAGATTCCTACCATATTGCTCTAAATGCCCTACTAACGGCCATTATTTCCTCTACCCAATGCAGTCATAGTTTCCTGCTTTGTGGGCACAATCATTGGAGTGTCTAAAGATGTGATTGGATACATCTTCACTACAGAACAGTGAGTAGAGCTTTGGTTTGTCTGTCTTGTCTGACTGAATAACCACCACCATAATGATGAACTACTGTAAATTATTCTAGACTTTGTTGTGTCATGCTTGCCTAACAGCCCTGCTACAGTATCATGCATTAACCAGCCATGTCACCGTCATTCTGACGCACTGGATGATGGCCCCTATACTTCCCACTCACACCAAGACACACACACACACACATCAGGATTACCCAGTTCTGGGAACACTTTTTCACCTTTCACTTCAAATAGTGTTAAAGGTAGGATGGGCGATTTTGGAGAAACCAGGAAGTGTAAGTTAGATCAAATCTATGGGTGAGTCATGCAAGCAGCAGTGGTCTGAAGTACCAGCATGAAATGTGTTTCTCAGTTATATTGTAATAAATGAATCAGTCAACCAAGTTCCAATCAAAACATTTAATTTGCATCTTCTCTTTGGAAATCAGACTGACCTCGCTCACTCTATTCAACTACCAAGAAGAGTAAGCTAGATTTTTTAAAACCAACCAATCAAAAATGGGTAGGTTAACAGGCACTTTAGGCCAGTAATCGAAAAATCGCCTACCTTACCTTTAATGCTCGTCTGGAGATTACTTTTTGCCTCTGGGCAAGCTGTCATTGTAAATAGGAATGTGCTCTTAGTTGACTAAACTGAAAGGTTAAATTACAGTAAAATCAATTCACTTATAAAACCACAATTGTTCCTCGGTATGAAAGCAAATGGCCAACTCTAGAGCAATATGGCCGTGATTCCAGAGGACTTATATGAATTTATCTCTCTGTCTCTTTTCAGGGACATAGTTCAGAGGGTTGCTGATGTCATGATCATATATGCCTTCTTTCATCTGGTTGACGCAATGGCGGTGAGGAATTACGAATTATGTTGGGCACAGTAAATATGTTAGTGGAGAAGATAAGCATAACCATTGTGAATTTTGTGATAAAAGCATGACATTTGGTGAAGTTATAGCCAAAGGCATTCCAAAAGAAAAAAACCTGGATATTGGGGCTTCATGAATTTTCATGTCGCCCATGGCAAGGATTTTTCAAAATGCTTGCCATGGGCGACAGTGCTCTGACCAATTTTCTTATCAGGGATGGATATAATATGATATTGAGGACATAATTAGTTCAATTTATCTACCATACATATTTTTGGGGAATTGACATTTGGATAATAGTACATTTTTCAAGATGGCGGCCATGACTGGTATGAAATTTGTAATTGCAATAAAAGCTGCCTTAGAGGGGCATGTTAAGAGAGCAGTGTACAAAGGAGGTCATGTGTGGGGTCAGATTCTGCTGTCCACACCAGAATTACCTTCACCGTGTAGATGGGGCTGGTCAAAAACATCTGAAGGGTACTATGAACCCTTCTGGACATGCCTACCAGATGCAGGCCAGTCCAGCTATGAAATTGTGTCTTGCAAATGTAAGAAGGGCTGTGTTCGGCAGCGCAAGTGCAAAAACGCTGCATTAGACTGCACAGCCCTCTGTTACTGTGAAACCCTAGGTTTGAGCAGTTATCACTTATTGTGTCTTGAATTGTAGCTTCTGAACAATTCAGAATTTCCAAATTTCGAATCATAAAAATGTATGATTCGACACAAAGATCATCAGACTAATCCATGCTACTTTATTGCAATTACAAATTTCATACCAGTCATGGCCGCCATCTTGAAAAATGTACTATTATCTAAATGTCAATTCCCCCAAAATATGTATGGTAGATAAATTGAACTAATTATGTCCTCAATATCATATTAGATCCATCCCTGAAGAAAATTGATCAGAAAACTGTCGTCACTATTTGCCATTTTGAAAAATGGTTGCCATGGGCAACGTATTGAAAATTCATCATGCCCAAATTTGGGGGGGAATGCCCTTGGCTATAACTGTACCACATTTTATGCTTTTATCACAAAATGCACAATTGTTATGACATTTCTAGCTTAGCTGCTCCACTATGTTGTATTTGTTTGTTTGTTGCTGGAGCTAAACTGTATGTGTCCCCAGGCCGTAACAGGCGGTATTGTGAGGGGAGCAGGGAAGCAGATGATTGGTGCTGTGTGTAATTTGGTGGGTTACTACTTTGTGGGCTTCCCCATCGGAGTGTCCTTGATGTTTGCTGCCAAAATGGACATCATAGGTGAGCATTCAGTAGCACTTTGTCATGTAATTTCTGAAGGAGCAGTTTAGACCGTCTCCCTCTGCCTGTTGTAGGCTTGTGGACGGGCCTGTTCCTCTGTGTTGTCATGCAAACGACGTTCTTCATGATTCTCCTGTGGAAACTTGACTGGAAGAAGGTTACTAATGAGGTACAGTAGTTGACATGGCTAATTGTGTCTGTTTGTTTCCACTAGCATTGCTAACAAATGTTTGAAATAACTACATGTAGCCGCTGGGTAAAAAATGGTTGAAAAAACATGTTGAATATGTTAAGCTATCACTTTAAGCTCTGTCCTTTGAAACACTAGGTCTGTTTCCAGACTAGTTTGTTTCCAGAATCTGCATGTTGTGTAGTTCAGTCTGTACTAACCGTTCTGTGGCTGGCGTGTGTGACCAGGCCCTGGTGAGGGCTGGAATCCAGGTCCCCAGAGAGGACGACACGCTTGAAATGGAGAAAAAAGGTAACTCAGTTCCAGTTCCATACAACTTTCACAGTTCCACACTCCTGCGGCTGTGTTTTTTTTTACGAGTTACTTTCTCTCCACAACCCCCGTTTCCCTCACCAGGCTCCACCCAGAGCCTGCCTCCAGCCCCCATAGAACAGAGCTCAGAGGAGGGGATCATGGATGCAGAGGGCTTGGAGGCGGACCGGGAAAGGACAGCCGTCACTACGGTGGGGGTGGTTCTCTCAGGCAGACAGCTGGTTCTTCGGCGTGGCCTGGCTGTGTTGATCATGTTCCTCATCCTTGCTGCCGGTATTGTCATCTGCGAGGTGCTCACCAGACATCTCAACTGAGGTGTTGCACCCCTCAACCCTTCACCCCTCCCCCATTCCCATCCTAGGACTAGCTTCTGCCAAACCGGATACGACACAGACTGGCTGTGCTCCACAGGCTCCTGAGCTTGAGCACAAGGGTCAATGTCCTCATCATCCTCAACATCACCAAAGAACAGCCTATATGAGAGGTCTAGACTACCTGCTCCTTCTCACCTCCTCTCACGCACACACACACAGAGCCCTGTCAGGCTCAGTGTTTCAACCAAATGTATGGCACTCAAATCAGAGGCCTATCTGCCTCAGTGAGTACATATTTATGTATTTAAAGGAATAACAGGGTGGTTGAACATGACACATGCCAGTTATCTTTAGGTAAAATAAAAGTTAATATGTGCATAAATGTTGTTTTCCCTCAATTTTAAGTACTGTACTATAAAACTCCTTTTTATACGCCCAAATTTCCCCCTCTCCAAGCTCACCTCGTTTTGTGGGCGTGTCAAAGAGGGCGTGTCAGTCAGAAATGATTGACAGGCCGCGACCCCAACTTCCACACATTTGCTGTTTGTAACCATAGTTACCTCGACACCAGGAAGTGTACAGGCATTTACAAAGTCCTTAATATAAGAAACGTAAGATGTCACACTACCTTTTAACCCCCAAACATTATAAAGATACATGCTACCTAACATGCCATATCCTCGAATTTGCATTATTTGGAAAAAGTGAAAAACGATGGTGCGTCTCCCCTGCGACACCGAGGAAAAGCACCCTGCAGCCGGCCAGGCAAGCTTGGAGGCTTGGGCTATTAGACTAACATTATAGCTTTCAGCCAGCTATGAACAGTAGCTATAGACCTAGTTAGTCAAATAATTGCAACCGTGGGTCTTACCACAAGACGGATTATTTGCGCTGTGAAACCAACATAAATCTTAGTAAAGCCAGTTGAACACTGAAACGTTACTGTTCAGGGTTCAACATGTCAGTTGTGGTGATATAAAGGAATCGAGCGGAATACCACTGCAATAACTGATTAGTCAGATCAATTAAATCATTACAGCTCATTTCATATAGGCTACAAAGGCAACACAGTAGCCTACACTTTACAGAAAGGGGGAGAGGATGTAGCCTACTTATCCTACCCCTATGTGGGAGACTGCACGGTAGCGCAGCGATTCAGAATAATCGATGAGTTTGAAGAGACAGAGGGCTGTGCACCAAGACTCCGTGAGCGCACAATGGACAAGGGGTAGCCTACTCCAGGGTCCGGAGACGTAACAGGTCATGCAGTCAATAGATCTCGTTTTGAATGTAATTATAATGCCCTCTGGTTATAATAGAATATCGGAGCTGTTTAATCCCAAAATGCGCATTGCGCAATGCTTCCTGCAGTTGGGTCGGATCGAGGTCCTTGATTGACATTCTGTGGAGCAGATCATGCCACTGCAGTGATGATTAGGCTTACACAACGTTCAGAATGTTTTGCAGAATTACAATTCTTTGGTGTTGTAAATTACGAAAGGAAAATAATAATCTATAATAATATTAATAACTATATAATAATAACTTATAATAATAACTTATAATCTTCACCTCCACCTACCCCGAGATGTAATCACAATAGACTATATGCACAGTACACTGCAATAGGCTCTTTGCACAAGCTCCACTACTTCCTGAAATGCTACAGACATCCTTATTTCCTGTCCTATATTATTGGATGGAAGTGATTAATCAGGTGTGCGGCACATCTGATCACACCTGATAATCACTCCCATCCAATGGTATAGGACAGGAAATAAATAAGCCTGTAGAATTTCAGGAAGTAGTGGAGCTTGTGCAAAGAGCCTATAAAAGACCTTAGGATAAACGATTCAGTAGGCTACACAGGTGTGTTTCATCAAGTGAAGATCTCATTGTGAGAATAGGCTATGTTTTCTAGAATAATAAATGACAAAAAAAACTACATGGGTACTGTAGGCCTACGCAGTGGCGGGGATCTGTATCCAACTTTGGGGGGGACATTAACATTGAAATTTTGCAAGAGTATTTTTTTGGGGGAACATCATTTACAGCACACTGGGGGCACTACACCGCCACCCAGTGGCAAGAGGTGTATAGTGCAGTGATATTGATTGGCAAATGTGAATATATTTCCCGTTTTTCATCCTCTTATAACACGTGATGTGTAGGAGCTAGACACATGAGTCCAGAGACTTATTTTTCTCCAGATTTAAAAAAATAAATAAATGATACACTACCCCAATCTAAATATTGGGGGGGACAATTTTAATGATCTCAAATATTGGGGGGACATGTCCCCCGTGGCCCCCCCAGGATCCCCGCCCCTGGGCCTACGTCTTTATTTTCCAAGGTAATTGTTGCGCATAAAACATGACATAAAATGAAGACATAGGCTACTTTCTTATAAAACGGGGGTGTAACATATTTATAATATCATTTGGTGACATTGGCTGCAACCTGCCCTCCAGGACCTGCACACCTCCCGAGTCCCAGTATTGGAAATGTAGTTAGTGATCCTAAGAAAAAGGGACAAATTATAAATGTGGTTAGTAAGAGCATCATTATTTTGCATGTACAAAACAGCATAAATTACAACAATCTGCTATTTATCAGTAAGTCTACATTATATCGAATGTAATTCGAGCGAGAGATAATGGGGCACACTCACAGCAGTTCTGGTAGGCTATCGCTTCGGAAACCTTACAGCACAGTTTGCACCTGATTCATTCTGTTTAATGCCAGGGAAGGGTACAGTATGGTGCGCTGTGTTTCTGCCATTGCACAGGAGGGCTAACGTTATCAAAAGCAAATGCATTGAGAGCTAACGTTAGCATGCTAGGATAACTAACACAGCTAGCTGACGTACCAAACATTAGGCTAGCTAACGTCAACATGCTGGATAAAGACAGATAGCTAGCTGGATCAGACAGCTATTTAAAAACTGTTGCCAATTACAGCTAACATTATAGTTTGTTTATCTAGCATTAGCTAGGTTGGCTACTAATCAGACACGGAGATCATGGTAAAAACTTCCCAATTTGTATGACAACCACAAATACAATTATAAAACGTATGTACACATTATATTAAAATTAGAGGTGGGCATCATTTAGACTGCAATTATTCAATTATTCTCAAAATGAGTAGAAAAGGTTCAGAGCTACCTTACCGTGTTGGATAGATTGTGAAACGGCACGCAGGGGAGTGGAGGCGGGTTTTTCAAACTTAAGGGTGACGTCAACAATGTGAAAAACGTCATGAATTGGGAGCATATTCAACCCGAGTCAAATTGGACTGAAAATGTTAAGCTTCCAGTTTCTCCAAAACTACAAAACTGATATATTTAATGTTTTTTATTGTGTTTCTTCAATGTCCTCTTGTGCAAATAGCACTTACAAACTCAAAAGTGAAAATGACCATGTTATACCTTTAACCAGATGATATTCCAGCAAAAAAGAACCAAAACTCTTGATGCTATAATGTTATACTGTACACCCTCTTCACTGCTGGTGTAATGCACTTAATGCACAATAGAATGGGGTAATGGATTATGGGTATTTTCCCAGCCCTGTTGTCATGCCTGAACTGCTAAAATGAATGATAATGATTGTTATAATACTGATAATCAATATATCAGGGTTGGATCATCACGCATGCTGGAGTTACTTTGAGTCATGTTTCTTGTTATATCACAGCCAAACCTGGTTCAGAATACCCATGGAAGGAACCTGAAAAAATGTGAACTAATATGAGTGCTAAGGAAATAGAGAATGGAGAGCTGTTCCAGTGATGAGGACGTCACAGGAGTTAACACTGCTGTGTGGACCAATGGAAATACAATGCAGTTGCTCTATTCTATACTGAGGGGCACTGTTAGGAGGGATGAGGTGTTCAGAGCATGACTGTTAAGAAATGTGAAAGTGGAGCTGGTTCTGAAGTAAGGAATCCTATCATTCAGTAGGTGGAATTATGTGATTCAGTATCTGTTCACTCGTGTGTTGTCAATATCAATAATTAAACTGTGAACTTATGACATCATTAGCCTTTCTTTCAACATTGATGGTCATATGTGTCTCCAAGGACAGGTGTTGTAGGACAGGACAAGGTCTCCATCCACCAAGCGTTGTGTGAATGACCTTACATATCATAGGAAGGCAGTGAATACTGATACAGTGAACATGTATTAGATGTTATTTATTGATTTCTTTCTGACTCCATGCACTAGGGCAGCTGCACATTTCTGTTAATTAGATAGGCTACACTGTTATAAATTGTTTATTCTTTGACATTCAGCAGTGCACTGATCTACATCAGGCTTTCCATGAGTACACTGGTATTAGAGTAGTGCCTAGTGCTATACAGCTGTACACTCACTCAGTATTACAAAAGTACACATTTACAAAAAGGTTTTATACATGTCATGGTTGTAAAATTTGAAACAATTTAATTGATTATAGAATCAAATATTTACAGTACATTGAACAAGAAGGATTAGGGTGAACAATGTAAGTTAAACTTGGTTATAATTATGAATTACAGTGAAAGACAAATCAGCATGAAGAATGTTGGGAAATGAGTTTATCAACAGAAGCTAGAGGCTCGATACTGGGGGCTCAAAAGTGATGACAAGGAATCACTCAGTTGTAGTGGGAACCAGTTATGTGTGTGTGTGCGTGTGTCCTGTAAGTTGGACATGGTGCGTTCAAGACAACTTGGGAATTCCCGACCTCCAACTTGTGAAAAACGAATTGAACGCTCGTCCAACTCGGGATAAGTCGGGAACTCGGGTATCATTTTGCGCCCTGAGTTGACGTCATATTCACAACATGGCGGCATATATCTTTGACGGTAAGAATTTAATTATTATAAAGTGTTTGTTGACGTTTTAACATGTAATTTGATGTGTAATTGTGCAATATATGTTTGTATTCTTTATATGTCTCTCTGATTAAAGCAATGTGTGGACTTTAACAGCCATTTTACCGGCGAAATTAGCTAGCCAGCTCTTTTGCTAGCTAACGTTAGCTAACATAATAGCCTTCTAGCATAATAGAAGCCTCTAGCCTTTTATCCATTCTTTTTTCTCCCGAGTTAAAATCGTCATGAATGCAATGATGTCGGGCGTCGGGATTCCCAACTTGGGAATTCCTGAGTCCCGAGTTGTCTTGAACGCACCATTATTCCTAAGCTTGTGGTGGTTTTGGAGTGTCCAGCTGCCTTGGTTGCCCACCCTTGTCTCTTCCCCTACAACCCTGTTCCCCTCAGAGGGGTGTGGTCAAGTCCAGCCACAGTGTGGCTGGCAGGGTGGTGGAGTGGTTGGCCCAGTCCAGGGTGAGGTTGCTCCTGCTGTGTACTGAAGGCTCAGGGGGGGGGCAGGCAAGGTGGACAGCGACCCCTGTGGCCAGAAGGAGAATTGTAGCCAGCAGGGTGAGACCCCTCCTCAGGATCAACTGAGTTGTGGACAGCAGAGCATTGGTTTCGACTATGGGGGTCTCCCCACCTCCCTCTGTCCCTCTCTCACATGCCCCCAGTCCCTGCTTCTCTCCAGCACCCTGGGTGCTTACTGGGGTGTATCCAACTGGTCTGGGGCCCTCACCCTCTGACTGGGCCTGTAGAGACACATGAAGGTAAAATTCTACACCAAACATATGACCAGTGAGACATGAACACCACAATGATTCACAATATGGTATTCCTAAATATGTTAGGGTGCACTGCAATCAAACAATGAAATTCATTCTTCTCTCAATCACTTAACTCACTCACTCTCTCTGGCGCGTGTGCACACACACACACACACACACACACACTTACCATGTTGGAATTAAGAGTTGGCTGGAAGCATTCTGAGCCCTCTGGAATCAGGGTGTCAGTCACAGGTGGTCCAATAGGAGACTTGGCTGGTACACAGGTCACAGGACCAACCTTCCCAGCTCGCACCTGGGCCTACATGGACATATTATGTGACACTCATTGTTATGAAGGCTCAGAAGTTATTATGAGTTGTAGGCTGAGTCATTAAAGTATAAGATAATCAGACCAATATGGTTTTATCACCGTTGCTTAGTTTAGATACGCCCCCGCCCTCCTCCTTATTGGTTGTGATTTTCTATATTTGAATTGTTTTATTGGTTGTAAAGCAAATACGTCATCTTTGGACACTGCTGACAATACCAGTTACTCGCGTAACTGCCGTTCTATGAGGGAGGAGTAGCCCCTTAGGGGCTTTGCTCCTATTGGTACATTATACCCCTCCGGCACGCACCGGACCAGCTGAACTTTTAAGTACACTTGCCTCAACCAACCAGGATGGTGCAGTCTAGACCACTATGAAAGGTTGGAAAACCCCACTAAAAACCCTCTGAACCCAATTCAGCAAGTAACTGAAAGGGTCCAGTAGGGGATTTACCCTAAGGGGCTACGCCTCCCTCATAGAACAACAGTTACGCGAGTAACTGGTATTCCATTTCGGGAGGCTATGCCCCTTAAAGGACAATGCTCGTTTTTGACAACCTGGGACCTTATTTACGACATATTATAAGACGCTTGACTCACCGAGATCACTTTGGTGTAGTTCGGAGGCCTGTAGAAGAAATGTAAAATCCAGCGCGAGCCAGTATATCCATGTAATGGCGGTGATCGGGGCAACGAGAATGCAGCTTCTAAAAATCTATTTTCTGCCTCGAAACGGTTGTTTTCATCAATCTGTCTGGATGAATCGCTAGTTGTGCTTACATAGAGCATAACTGTTGTGGTTTTCACATGCCATGATCTTTAGAAACGTCTTTCGAAACGAAATAGCTTCCTCACTTGCTCCAGCACTAATGCGCACAGCGCGCAATCGTTGCTCCAGCACGCTGTGCGCATGCGTGCTGGAGCAAGTGAGGAAGCTATTTCGTGTCTAACGACGTTTCTAAAGATCATATTACAGAGGCATGGGAAATACCACAACAGGCCTATGCTCTATGTAAGCACAACTAGCGATTCATCCATACAGATTGATGAAAACAACCGTTTCGGGCAGAAAATAGATTTTTAGAAGCTGCATTCTCGTTGCCCCGATCACCGCCATTACATGGATATACTGGCTCGTGCTGGATTTTACATTTCTTCTACAGGCCTCCGAACTACACCAAAGTGATCTCGGTGAGTCAAACGTCTTATAATATGTCGTAAATAAGGTCCAGGTTGTCAAAAACGAGCATTGTCCTTTAAGGGCTTTGCTCCTTGTGGTATAAGGGGTGTAGATCCCCCTAACTCCCGCTGGACCGGGTGTACACAGGCTAATGTGTAACGGTCCGGGCAATGTCCTACACGCCAACTCCCCTGAAGGGCAGTAGACGACCACCTCGAGTAGAGTGGGTATGGAAAGTTGGTGCCACTCGACCTGCTGAGTCGTAGGCCTGTGGAATACCATCACACAGCCAATGAGACAAACGCTGCGCAGTCACAGGCCATCCAAGAGCAGCAGCGCGTGCACCAGGCACAAAGTGGAGCCTCTCATCCTCTTCGCTCAGATGACATGGATGATGAAGCAGGACTGTACCCTAGAACTGTAAGACTTGTCACAACCTTGGGCGTAAGGCCAGGTTGGGACGCAGCACTTCCCAGCTGAGGCCAACTGATGACCAACAGGCAGGGCACACAGACAGAACACACAGGTCACCTACCCGCTGGCAGACATCAGCCAAGGCAAGGCTGTCTACAGAGACAGGACATTCAGGGGGATCTCGGATACAGATTCAACAGTGCCCTAACAGGGCATCCTAAACTACCTGAAGATTCCATGGGGGGCCACCGTGTGCATCACAGGATGCACGTCGTGAGCCTGTGAGGAATCGCCTAACCAGAACTGTTAGCCGTTAGAGACCATTAGTGAGACCCTCACGACAGGCTGAATGGAGAGCCACCGACCTCACGCCGTCCTGACAATTGATATACTGTAGGCTACTGTTATCATGTTGTCCGTTTTGATGCGCACATTCTTGCTCCGAATCGGGGACTCAAAGTGCCTGAACACCAACAGTACGGTCACCAGCTCCAAGAGGTTGATGTATCGCGTGGATGAGTTCCGCGTGTCACTGACCACCTGGCCCATTCAGACCCAGTTAGTTGTTAGTTGCTCGCAGTAATTGTCATTTGGAGTGGATGAGACGTATAAGGATGTTTGTAGCGGTCTTGATATAGCCTAGCTAATTAGCCAACACGGATTTGCCGTGTATTTTGAGCTAAGAGAGGTTAATTTACTGTGCTAGCAACACTCGTAATTCAATGAGAAAATAGTGGACTTTGGACTCATCACCGGACAGTCATTTTGTTGCAAGTTTCATTGTCCAATCAGCAGCCAACCCAGCATCTTTGCTCAAGAGAAGGACATCAGATTGCCATTCTTCTGACATCAGATTGCCACAGCACGAGAGCACAAGACCGTCAATCATCATCACCTGTCATCACCCGTGCATTCTCCCCCACTAAAGTCGACGAATGAACTGGTACCATAGAATGGGTTTTAGATTAGGAATTTAGCATAGGTCATTAGTTGCTTGTTTATTGTGTTTATTTTCATTGTATTTAAGTTGAGTTTATAATCGTTCCCCTGTCCCTGTATTAGTTAGGCTATTGTTGTCCACAGTTAATTGTTAAGGTCATAGTAGGGTCACCGGATGATGGTGGCCAGCCCCTTTAGCTTAGTTAGTATAGATATTTAATATTAGTTTGATAAATAAGATTACAGCCCCTTTTAGTGTGTCCACCTAGGTTGGAGCTACCTTCCAGATAGGGTCATCCCTATGTTCCCACAGCCCTGTTCCCACATTGATATATATATATATTTTTTATTTTTATTTTTTTTTTATAAATTAGGCCCTATGTTCCCACAGCCCTGTGTTCCCACATTTCCAAGTAATCATACTGCAAAGGCATGAGGCATGTAGCGTGGGAAGGGGAAGAACACTTATCGTGTTTACCATGATCCGTCCATAGATGGCGCTATTGCGACCATTTGAAAAACCAAATGCACAATTACGCAGACACTACTGCACAGATTTCCACAAAATTAGGTGGAGAGGTGTAGCATGCAGCAAGGAAGACTCCCTCAAATTTTGATTGCGATCTGAGGCCACGCCCCCTTGATGCGGATTGGTCCACAGTGTTTGCTTAATATCTTTGGTTCTGAAGGTCTCAGAGCTACCAAACTTGGTGGGAGTGATTTTGGAGGCCCATAAATCCAGTCCATAGTAGACACACCCCCTCGATGCTGATTGGTCCACAGCCGGGGCCATTGAAATCAGCATGAATTTTATATGGGACATGTGCCATGCTACACACCTGAGTGTGTTTTGATTGATTAGGCTAATGTCAATTCTTGCTCCTCTACTGGCCCTGGACCCTTCAGCAGACTGGACTGAAAAATTGTCTCCATCAGTTCCTGGCTATGCCCATGGGCTCAATGCCCAAGCCGTGGCAGATGGATTGGTCAACCCAATGAGGAGAAAAGATGCTTCAGATGCTTCACAGACATAGTTTTCTCTATTATATAGTTAGATTACTTAGAAAAGTGGAAATATAGCGCTGTGGGAACATAGGGCTGTGGGAACATAGGGCTGTAGGGACATAGGGCTCTGGGAACATAGACATGCTCTCTAGAGAACACTTTCCGTGGAGTTCAACAGAGTGCAGATTAGTCACTTGTCTAAAGTTCACTGTCCTTTAACCGGTATTGTCTTTGGTTTGTCACAGTAAAGTCAATGAGTTTCTAAGGTTAATCATTGTGGTGAACAAGGTGTATCATGGCACCTCCCCCTACGAAGGAGGCTTCGCATGCCAAGATGTTATAATAATCGCCTAAAACTATCTTTTGTCCCAGTCTCCATTAAATTGATAAACTCACTTAAGCAGAAACGATAATTATATGACCACAAGCACTTTATCTGAAACACCACTTGAAGGGTTATGTGCAATATCTATCAAATTCCATGTCCAGATGGAAGCTGCTGTCAATGTCACTCAATGTTTGCTGTTGACTTTGTTGTTTCTTTTGCCTGTTGTATGTAATTTCTCTATTGCACTTTGAAGCAATATGGTACTATGCCCAAGACAAGTTTCCCCACGGGGACAATAAAGTATAATCAATCAATCAATCAATAGCTCAGGAGGTAGAGCGGCCGGCTGGGGATCACAAGGTTTCTGGAGTGTGCCGAAGTGTGCTTGAACAAGACACTGAACCCCAAAATTGCTCACGTGCGACACGGTGGCGCAGTACCTAGTACTGTCACCTCACAGAAAAAAGGTGTTGGGGAGTTGGCCTGTTCTCTCCATGTTTGCAAGGGTTTCCCCCATGAAGAACTCAATATGAACAAAACAGGGAGAACGCTATCCATCCCTGGCGAAGACAGACGGGAGCACTTGGTTGGCCCCCGGGCGCGTCCCATGCAAGCTGGCTGCTCTTAGGGGAAGGACGACGGGATGGGTTAAGTGCAGAGAACTTTTCACCGGCGACTCTAAATGCATGTGTGTGTGTTTCATTTCATGTGTGCAAAAAGTGTGCTGTGTGACAAATATTTTTTTTTCTCTTTCTTTCACTCGGTTAGAGGGAGCTAAGCTTCTTTACTGGTTGGAGTTAGATTTTCAAGGGTTGGTGCAGTACCTCCTCTGTAGCTCTCTGCCAGTTGAGTTTGAAGATGAGGGTGATGAAGAAACTAGTCTGAATAACAACGCAGATAAACAGACCGATCCAAAACCCTGAGGAGAGAGAGAGCGATAAAGAGTTAGATGTAACATGAACGCCAATTGCACAAAATGAAAAACAAAACACTGACAACACTCAAAGTTAAAACAAATGTGATACAAACAGTGAAAAATAGAAAGAAGGTAAGAGAGTAAGCACAAAGACAGAACTTTACCCAATATTCTTAAATTGGCAGCAAACATCAGGGCTATTCCGACAGGCAGGGCAATACAGTAGTAGGATAGCAGGTTGGACAAGGCAGCTATCTTCTGCTTCCCAGCCCCCACCAGGATACCTGAGCATACGCACTACACACGCACATACACACAGAAAAATGACATGCTGAGTGAGTTAGTATTGAATCTCAGAGGTAGGATACACTGCCTGTCAAATCAACTTCCCAGTCTAAAGGAGCTCACCAGGAGGGCGTCGAAGAACTGTGTGAATGTGTGTAGGCTGAGGTTCTCCGAGACAATCTCCACAATGTTCCTGCAGAACATGTGGTCAAAAATGGCAATCAAACACTGAGTTTCTTGGCAGGATCATGTGTACAGTTATCATCACGCATGCTGGTCTGTCACTTACACGTCAGTGGTGAAGATGTAGCCAAGCACATTCCTGAGGATAAAGATCGCCACCCCCTGGAACACAGCCAGTGCTCCTACAGCAGAGACAAGCTAACATGTAAGAGTCTGCGTCCACATTATACTGTATGTGTGTGTGCGCGCGTGTTTGGTCTGACCTGACAGGCCCAGTGCCACTTTGCAGGTGAGGATGGCCCTAGATGTGTCTCCTGCCCCCAGAGCGTTCCCTACTCTCACACAGGCAGCCGCACTGACGCCTAAAGGGAACTGTTCACAAAGACCTCAGTTACCTCAGACCTCCGCACTGACACACGGGGGGTAGCTTGGGTTGCACTGAGACACAGAGGCAGGTGGACCTGACACAGGCTGTGAGGTGGTGTTGAGGTGTGAGAGAGAGAGGGGGGGGGGGGCGATGGGGGAGGAAGGTTAGTATTTCTCACCATGTAGGTAATGGCTCCAAGCTCTATCAAAACATGCTGGGCAGCAAGATCCACCTCCCCTAACCTCCCTACATAGTGAGACACAGACAGGTTATTATTATTATTATTATTGTTATTAGGTGGATTGTAAAAGAGAGGAGTTTGAGATAATCACACACACTCACAAACACACACACACTGACCAGCGAGGAAACTTCCAATCTCCCAGATCCACCACTCGAAGCAGATCATTAGTGTGCTTGGAATAGCTAGCTGCATGTAAGAGCCCCACTCCTGCAGACTCGCACTGGACCAGCCTACAGGGACACCCAGAGTTACGCACACACACACACACCATCAACCTAACACCATACTCATACCTAACCAGTAGGGGGAGACAGAGTTCTCTAAATGAACATACAGTAATATGGGTATTTGAAAGTGTGTTAGAAAGGCTGAGTGCTTGTGTGTTTCACCTTCCCACGTTTTCTTGTGGAGCCCCCTCCAGTGGATGTAGGTGAAGAGCAGAAGACAGAGGTAGATCTGAGACAAGCTATTGGCTATAGCTGAGCCTCTACAAACACACAAAGCAGAACTTAAATGGCACCCTAATATATACACAGACACACGCACACAGAGACACACATGCATACACGCACGCATGCATGCATGCACACACACACACATGGTGAAATTGAGCACGAGAGTGAGCACACCCACATGACCCCCATCTTTAGGCTGAAGAGCAGGACATAGTTGACCCCCAAATTAATGAGATTAGCTGCTGCCGCCGTGTACATCTGGGGCAGAATGATACCCTGAAACACACCCACACAAACTGACCATTAGGCACTAGAGAGCCAGCACTTACAACAACATTTAACATAAGAAAATGAAGGATTTGCCATCCAATCCTTGTTACCTGATTCTGAAGGTAGGCTACTTGTAGTTGGTGCATGAACATAGCCTGTGGCACAGACACACAGTAGGGAGGGAACATTAGTGTGCACAATTCAGTTATGCAGGACACTAAGACTCCAGACAGAGCCACAAGCCAGTCAGAACACTCAGAATCCAGACGGAACCCTCACACTCCAGGTGGAACACTGAGAATCCAGACAGAACCCTCAGAATCCAGAAAGCACTCTCATAATGTAGACAGAACACTCATAATGTAGACAGAAGCCTCAGAATCCAGATGAAAGCCTTATCCTCCAGGCCCAACACTCGGACTCCTGACAGAGCATCAAGACAGAATTTTATTTTACTGACAAAAATAACTTATTTAGGGATTACATATCTGTACACACCCTTAGCCTAATACTTGGTTGATGCACCTTTGACAGTGATTACAGCTTTCATTCATCGTAAGCTACGGCGTTCGTCATGGCGCTACGATGAACGTAGCGCTATGATGCCTCTGGGAAATGCAGCCCAGAACTCTCAGGCTCCAGACAGAACAGAACACTCAGACACCATACAGAACAGAACACTCAGGCTCCAGACAGAACAGAACACTCAGGCTCCAGACAGAACAGAACACTCAGGCTCCAGTCAGAACAGAACACTCAGGCTCCAGACAGAACCCTCAGACTTCAGGCAGAACCCTCAGACTCCAGTCAGAACAGAACACTCAGGCTCCAGACAGAACAGAACACTCAGTCTCCAGACAGAAACATCAGACTTCAGGCAGAACCTTCAGACTCCAGACAGAACATAACCTCAGATTCCAGAGAGAACACACAAACCCAGCACATCAGACAGACAGAAGTCCTGTGCTGAGGACAGAAGGTGGCAGAATTTACTCACAGGAACAGCAGGTAGGTATGCCATCACATAGAGATGGGCAATCCTAAAACAAGAAGGGGAAACATTTAAAAACAAGTTCTGTGTGTCTGTCTATTTGTCTGTGTTATCATTGTTCTTGTTGTTGTTGTTGATGATGATGATGATGATGATGTTGCTGATGTTGATGTTAGGGGCCAAGCACTGAAGGTGCAAAGCCCCTATTGTAATTGATGGTATTATTATTATTATTATTCATCTGCCATTGAAGTCAATGGCAGCCTATAGAACCGATTGGTCACTTTTTATGAAAATGTGCATGATGGTAGAGGATCACGGGATGAGGCAATGGAGTAAGTCTCACATCGATTGGCCAATAGGGGGCACAATAGCAGCCCACTGAAATTGCGAACTTTGAACAGGCATAGCTCATGCCCTGTTTGACGTAGAGTCATGAAACTTTGCATACCAATGTCTCTCCTCACGATGAACAAATTTGCCTCAAGAACCTATAACTTCCGGTAATGTAAATTTTCTGAAATTGGATGCTTAAAATCTGTCTCCTCCTAGAAAGTTTCACCGATTCACATGACACTCTGTAGACAGAATCTAGGGACCAATATCAAAATTTCTGATTCTGCATTTTTTGAAAAGTTGAATAAAACTGAAATTATGAGCCAATGAAGATTGCAGAGGACGTGGCTTTTCACATGAAGTGGTATAATTTCTGAAGGGTTGTACAAAACACCACAAATCTTTGCTAGCATATCCGAACATATACCCCAAGGCTATCCCTGCATTATTGGCCCGATCAACTCAAATGGGGGCGCTAGAGAGCTAATTTCCTGTTAAGGCCTAACCGCTAAGCTGATTTTTCCAAAACTTGGTACAGTAGTGCCAGAGTATATCCTAAGGTAAGTTGAGAAATATGCAGCAAATTGGCCACAGGGTGGCACTATAACAAGCCAAAATGCTTAAAAGTGGCTAAAATGCAATCGATTGCTGTAGCGCCCCCTGTGGCCGGATGGGGCTCATTTTGCTTGTATGCGTAGGTGATGGCATGCTCTACAATTTACTAATTGGACACAAAATCGTCAGATTAAAGTATGATGTCGATATAAGGGTCAAAGACGTGACGCTTGTTTTTTTTGTGTCCCTTTGGTTAAGTTTAAAATTTTTAGGTTATAATTTGAAAATAAACTTAAAGATTACTTGCATACATTCTTTTCTGACAACCTGCCCTAAAAAGTTGTGGTTTTAATTCATTTTGAGAGAATTATTGAAAATATAAAAAATGGCAAAAATGGCTAAGTGGTGTAACCATAGAAAATTTCAAATTGCTCAAAAGAGATGAAAGTCTAAAAAAAACTTATAAACTAGTTTGGCATAATCTTACATAAGAACTATTTTAAAGTTAATAAAAGAAGTGGAAAGGAGCCAGTTGAGGTGGTTCGGGCATCTAGTGAGGATGCCTCCTGGGCGCCTCCCTAGGGAGGTGTTCCAGGCGTGTCCGGCTGGGAGGAGGCCGCGGGGTAGACCCAGGACTAGGTGGCGGGACTACATCTCCGCACTGGCCTGTGAGCGGCTAAAGATTCCCCAGGCAGAGCTGGTTGATGCTGCTAGGGAAAGGGATGTCTGGGGCCCCCTGCTGGAGCTGCTGCCTCCGCGACCCGACCCTGGATAAGCGGATGAAGATGATGATGATGATGATGAAAAGAAGTGGAACTATATTGTTCTGGATATTATAAATCATCCGGGAAATCATGTCACTCATGTCAAATTACATAAGTGTCTTTCTGTTAGTTGCTATTTTAGGCAAGTACCAATACTTTATGATGCAGCTCAAGGACAACTAGCCATCTTAAGAAGAAATGTTTAGTTTATTAGTCAGTTTTATTTATTTTCCAAGTATTCTTTCAAGAAAAGGGGAATTGTCATTTACATCATAGCCTACGTGTTATTTGGCCAGACATTCTATGTTGTGTTGAGACTCAGAGATGGCCTGCCTAATAAGTCAGATACTGTACTTGTCTGCAATTTCATCATTAATACAATATAATAAATGTGATGAATGTGGATGGTTACACCAATTGACATTGGGTTGTGTCAAATGGTGTAACCAGTGTTTGTTCATGTAAATATGAAATTATACAGGAATATTAATTATATTCCTATTCCTATCTAAGCATTATATTCTACTGTAGTGTAACAACATGTTTTTAGCCATTTTGACATACATTTCCATAGATTATAACAAAAACCAAGGTGTTTTCAGCATACCATATGACCCGCTCGATGTTGCAAAACTGGTGAAATATGAAAATTTGAGATCAACCTGATAAAATCTATTCTTAGGTAACATGTTGCAATTGATTATTATTATGAAAGACACCTACATACACTCGAGGTTGATAAAATATTGAATATTTACCACTTTTCTTTGGTTACACCACTTGACATTTTAAGGCGCATTTGGTCAAAGAAATATGCAAATGTAATTTAAAAGCCAGCATAAATACAAAATCCACATATTAACACACTTGATGCAAGCTTTTAAAACAGTATTTCCCCCCATTTTCTTTTTCCATCTTTCCCACCCTTATTTGTCACTGACCCATAAGCTTTTTTGTGCAACAACACCCCGGTTGCACTTTCATTCATTCAGGGAGGAGGAGTAGAGGAGGGGGAGGTTTAGAGGAGGGGGAAGGTGTAGAGGAGGAGGTGTAGTGGAGGGGGGAGGTGTAGGGGAGGGAGGTGTAGAGGTGGGAGGGGTAGACGAGGAGGTGCAGAGGAGGGGGAGATGTAGAGGAGGGAGGAGGTCTAGGGGAGGGGGTGTAGTGGAGGGAGGAGGTGTAGAGGAGGGGGAGGTGTAGGGGAGGGAGGAGGTGTATAGAAGGGGGGAAGGGTAGATGAGGAGGTGTAAAGGAGGGAGGAGATGTAGAGGAGGAGGTGTAGGGAGGGAGGAGGTATATAGAAGGGGAGAAGGGTAGATGAGGAGGTGTAGAGGAGGGGGGTGTAGAGGAGGAGGTGTAGGGGAGGGAGGAGGTGTAGAGGAGGAGGTGTAGGGGAGGGAGGAGGTGTAGAGCAGGGGGGTGTAGAGGAGGAGGTGTAGGGGAGGGAGGAGGTGTAGAGGAGGAGGTGTAGGGGTGGGAGGAGGTATAGAGGAGGTGTAGAGGAGGAGATGTAGAGGAGGGGGGAGGGGTAGAGGAGGAGATGTAGGGGAGGAGATGTCTTGTTGTATTTGATGCGTAAGGGCTTGGCCCCGTCATTGCTGCTTGCAGCTATATTTATTATTGTTGTTGTTGTTGATGTTGTTGTTGTAAAGGCCCTACCTGGCGACCTCTTCCTGCTGATGCATGGCCAGCAGTATGTTCTGGGTGTTGATGAGCAGAGCCCAGCAGGGCAGACAGAAGAGCAGCAGGATCAGAATCCCTCTCTGGATGATCACTCCCACACGCTTCAGGTTCTTTCTGCCAAACGTCTACAACCCATCACACACACAAACATGCACGCTTTAGACTTTAAACCTATGATACACCTACAATACACACACACAGGGCAGCTGTGGCTCAAGAGGTAGAGCAGGTCGTCCAATGACTGCATGGTTGATGGTTCGATTGCCGGCTCCAGCACCTTGCATGACAGCTTTCCACCATTGGTGTGTGAATATTTGTATAAATGGGTGAATGAGAGGCCATTGTAAAGCGCTTTGTCCGTGTGTGTGTAAATGGTCCATTTACCATTTACACACACACACGCAGGCTACTATAAGCTCACCTGAGAAACCAGTGTATCACAAGCCAAGCCCAGGCCATAGCCTGTGGCTGTCGTCGAAACATTGATGACCTGAGAGGGGAAGAGCACAGCACAACAGTCTGAGTCTGCCATACTGAAGAGCGTGCTTGAACAAGCCCGTCCTATTACTGGCTACACAAACATCGTTCAGAGGAAGGCCGTCACTACAGAGAATTGTGGGTAGTACCGCGGAGCCCAGGGCATAGCCAGCCAGCTCTGCGTTGCCAAGGTGACCACAGAATATGGTGATGACAAAAGGTAGAAGGAATATCAAGATCCGAGAAACCAGCTGTGGAGACAGACAGACAGACACACACACACACACACACACACATACACACAGACATGCAAATACAGGAACATCATTAAATGCCTTCATTCAATCATAGCCTTTATCATGAATAAAGCCATTCACTTTTTGCGTACACATTAAGCGACAGCCTACAAACTCACCCTCAGTTCTGTTTTTTGTTCGGGAATGTAAACAATAACACACTGGACATCTGTGAACGCTGAATACGCTGGCCCTGTCGCACCACAGACAGG
Organism: Borostomias antarcticus; assembly: GCF_949987555.1. Taxonomy (NCBI): domain Eukaryota; kingdom Metazoa; phylum Chordata; class Actinopteri; order Stomiiformes; family Stomiidae; genus Borostomias; species Borostomias antarcticus. Next base: position 11,224,893 of record NC_140248.1, read on the forward strand.
GTGTGGGCACTAAAGTTTGTAACATGGCATGTAGCATAGCATACACACATCTATCCTTGACATGAGCATGGATAGCTGTAACATAAGTGGGTGTATACCCTTGCAGCTCCAGCAGTAGCTTCCAACCCCACTAATCAACTCTGAAGCCTGTGAATGAACCTCCCCTCTCTCTCTCACCAGCGGGCCTGTGAGTCGCAGGACATGGTAGAGTTCCTCTCTGTAGGCCAGGGGGATCCAGTTCCTCACACACACGCAGCAGAACAGTCTGGAGCTGACGGCCGTCCCCGCTGTGTCCTCTCCTTCCACCCCCGCCGACCTGCCAACAGCCGCCACGGCAACCAACTCGGCGCCCGGCAACAGGCCTGCGGACTGTGGGGCACCCGACTTCTCCATTGAGCAGTGAGAAAGAGAGAGAGAGAGAGGGAAGAGAGAGGGGAGGACAGAAAGGGAGAGGGGGGCAGAAAGGGATTGAACGAGTGTTTCTGCCCTAGTGCAAGGCAGTCATTCCATAAAGGCAGGCTTAGAGCGACGAGAAGAGACCCCACCTCCTGTAAGTTGATTAGATAACCTACCACTGCCCAGTGGAGGGAGGGGGAGAGAGGGAGAACAAAACATTGAGAAAAAAGGGAGGGAGGGAGGGGGGGAAAGAGAGCTTGTAGGCCACAAACAAACTCTTTATTTGTCACTATACTAAGTGTTTTTCTGTGTTTTGTGTATGATAATGAGTTGAGTGTGTGTGTGTGTGTGTGTGTGTGTAAGGGGGGCTTGCCGTCTTATGGTAATCTGATGAAGAATGCTTGTGTAGCCACAGACTCAGAGTTGAGTTCAAGCACTCAGAACTGGGGGGCTGGGCTTTAATTAATGACTGACTGAGAACATTATAGCCGTGTGTGTGTGTGTTGTGTGTGTGTGTGTGTGTGTGTGTGTGTGTGTGTGTGTGTGTGTGTGTGTGTGCGCGTACGTGCGTGCGTGCGTGTGTGTGCACAGTTTGCATGTGTCTTTCCCTGAATGCACTTTGACCTTTGGTCACTTGGCAGACTTGCACAACTGTCTATTTTGTTCTATCAGGTCTAAAGATCTGAAGAAGAAAGAGATGAGGAAATGGAACAAGAAGCGATCACGCACACTCTCTCTCTCTCTCTCTCTCGCTCTCTTTTTCTCTCTCTTTATCTTTCTCTCTCTCTCTCTTTCTCTCGGATAAATCAACATGTTATCTCTGAGGCAGGAAGATAACACCTGATCACTTACATACAATAAATAAATACTTAACAGACTATCACTAAAGCACATACTAAATCAGAATAGATTTAGTTAAATCCTTTATTTATCTGGATGAGAAGGAAATCTCCTTAGCAGTTGTGCAAAATACAATCAATGATAAATACCTTTTGGCCTTCATTGTATTCTGTACCAAGATACTGCTGTGCATACTCCACCGAGGTTACTAGCTCTCGTAAATAACTCTAGGCCCAGAGTGGACATTCACTCTTTCCATCCCATAATTCATTTACCTCAACTGTGTACAGTAGCAATCACTGCAGACCTTTGGTCCCCCTTGTGTGTTTGAGTATGAAAATGTGAGGGGGAATGATGAAGGGAACAAGACAAAGAAAGAGAGAAAGCGAGTTTAAAAGAAAGACTAAATAAAGAAAATAAAGTTCATTAACTGTTATTCACTCTTCATATTACATTTTATTACTTTACATTACTTTACAATCATTTTTAGCAGACATTTTTATCCAAATCTACACATAATACAGTGCTTGCATTTAACATAGGTAGTCAGTGTACTACCTCTTGAGAGAACTCCATCTCCTTTGTGCATCTCTTTTCTAAACAAGTAACTAAGAGCATAATCTAGTGCTGAAGCCAAAGTTCAAGAGAAGCAAAATATAAATAAAATAGGTGGTTAAGGGGAAGGGTCCGGGTAGTACTTCTTGAAGAGGTGAGTTTTGAGCCTGAAAAAATGGGCTCTGCTGTCCTGACGTCAGTGGGATGAGTCAGTTCATTCCACCACTGTGAGGCAAGGACAAAAAAGAGCACGATTGCAGGGGCCTCAGAGTGACGGGGCAACCAATCATCCTGAGGTTACACAGATTAGTGGTCGGGGTGAGTGGGTTGGTGGTTGACCATGGCTTGGAGGTAGGAGGGAGCTGTTCCTGTCATTGTCCTGTAGGCTAATACCAGAGTTTTAAACTGGATGCGAGCAGCTACAGGGAGCCTTTTTAGAGAATGGAGAACGGAAGTTGTGTGGGAGAACTTGGGGTGGTTGAACACCAGGTGAGCTGTAGCTTTCTGGACAAGCTTTTAAGCTTTTAGCAAGAGGTTTAATGGCTGAAGCCTGGGCACCAGCAAGGAGGGAGTTGCAGTAATCGAGGCAGGAAATGATAAGAGCCTGGATGAGCACCTGCACTGTTTCATGAGTGAGGAAACGGCGAATCCTCCTGATATTGTAGAGCAGAAATCAGGAGTGTGTAACAGATGTGATATGTGCAGTCGTCCAGGGTCTACACCCAGATTCCTTGCAGTTCAAGTTGGTGTCACCACTGTGTCGTCGATGGTGATGGCCAGGTCGCGGTGTGGGCAGCCCTTACAGTACCCAGAAGAAACAACAGCTCAGTTTCAGGCTGAGATTGAGGTGGTGTGTTGCCATCCTCTCTGAGATGTCAGATAGCATGCAGCAATGCCCCCACTTGTGTGTCAGAGGGGGGAAATGACAGGACCAGCTGGGTGTCATCGGCGGAGGAACCATAGGAGAAGCAATGCGAGTGAATGACAGAACACAGAGATGTAGTGTAGAGGGAGAAAAGAAGAGGACCCAGGACTGACTCTTGTGGAACTCCCGTAGTCAGACTAAAGTTATGTGGTTCCGACACGGACCCTCTCAATGCCAATTGGTAGGAGCGACCTGTCAGGTACAGTAGGATGCAAACAGGGAGAGTGCAAAGCCTGTGATGCCTTTCTTCTCTCCTTCTCTTTAATATTTCAGGATAAATTACCAATTTTTGAGGTCTTTATCTGCTCAATTTTCCTCTACGGGGGCCAGCCTATGGCAGGGGCAACCTCCCTCGTAGATCCTTTCAGCTTGTGTTCAGGATTGTAATGTTCACGATTGTTGATTATGCAGAAACTGAATAGGGAGGATTGTCGATTATGCAGAGACTGAATGGCAAAGGGCATGCTAGCGGACAAGCTGGTGTGGGAACTCCCTGGGTCCCTGGTTCCCTGGCTGGCCGGCTGTCAGACAGTGAGCACCCCCCAAGCTAATACTGTAGCTGTGTCAATGCCGCCCTCTGACGGACAAAAGATGTAGTGCCGCCTTGAAGACACAAATACATTCATCTACACGTACAGTACACACAAACACAGATTGACACACACGCACACACACACACACTCAGCCAGCCTCCAAGGTAACACCTAACCCAACCCTCTGAGCCTGACCTTGACTACTGCTGCAGCAGTAGTCTCCTTTTACTGCTTAGAATTACCATACTAACATTTTCTTCATCATTGAACTCTCAGCCAACAACAGAGCCACGCCTACACTGACTCTGTGTTCTAGAGAGACTGTCTCAAGCACATAGTTTATCAAAAACCTTCATTTGATCTTCTTTCTTTAGTGCTAATATGTCCGGGCACACAAACTACAGGAATACATGAAGACCTGACGCAGAAACTTAATATTTCCTGCATCGTCTTGATCATAAACATAAGCACACATAAGAATCAGCCAAAATAACATGTAAGACAGGGTACTACCATACTTTCCCATGTTTGCACAATTCAAAGTGTCTCTATAAACGGTTGAGGAAGAGAAACCAGGTGTGTTTGGGGGGGGGGGGGGGGGGGGAGAAAGAGAGTGGACAGACAATGAAAAAGAGAGCGTGGGAGAGGAAAGGAGAATCATATTCTAGTAAAAAGCTGTAAATTCCCTGCGCTTAGGTGAGGTATATAAGGCAGTAGAAGGCACAGACCTTTACAACCTGCACTTCTCAGACTGGAACCTACTGTACTCACAACCATCAGTGAGCCTTTACTGGACCATCAGAAAACAACCAGCATACCTTTGAAGAACTATTGGAGAATTCTCACACCGTGCTTCTGTGAGTATCCTACTCTGATCATTCAGGTAGGTACAGTATTTCTCTTTTATTTCTGACATCTCTCTCTCTCTCCCTCCCTGTTTCTCTCGACTGATGTCGCAATAACTCTGTGATTTTCTTTCTACTTGTTTGCCTCATAAAATACCAGGAGCAACGCTGGTATATAATATAAAACCTGTAATCTCTAACTCTGAATAAGGAGCCTCATCTACTTACTTCTCGCTCTGCTCTGCCCAGGCTGACTGCTGGATTATGGGTGCAATGAGGCTATTTTTGACAGCTTGTCTGTTCCAGTTGGTGGTGTACTCTACAGCCCAGACCACAGGTGAGCGACCTGTCACATTGCACTTTCAATGTTCTGTTTCTCCTCTAACCACACCTGGCGTCATTCGTTCTCACTGCTCTTTCCGACCGTTCACTTATCATTTCACTTATCACCACAAAACTCTATCATTTGAATAGTGTACGTTCATTCATCAGCTCTCGACTCTCATCAAAACAAGTTCTTCATTTGTCGAATGTACTTCTCATTTGTCTCTGTTTGCCTATCTCCCCTCCCCACCATCTCTTTCTTCCCAACTTTTCTCTCTCCTCAGCCTCCCCTCTCTCTGGTCCAGGGCTGGTGATCGAGTCTGAGCCGCCAGTGAGCGATGGTGTGGTTCAGACTAAGCCGGAGCAGACTGTGTCTCTGACCTGCCTGTCTCAGGGGGGCTCCCTGGCCGGAGCTGGGGTGGAGCTACAGTGGTGGAGGAAAGGGGCGCTGGTCAGCCTGGGAGAGGGCAACAAGCTGGACCGTAGCAGCCTCTGTGTCACTCCCATCACCCGAGAGGACCAGGCAGCCATCTTTACCTGCCAGCTGAAGGGAGATGCCAGCATCAACACTTCACTCACCCTGGATGTCATCTGTGAGTCATCAAGAGGCAGACCTGGGTCTAATAAATGTCAAATAAGTATCAAATACATGTCAAATACTGTCAAATACTATACTTAAAGTTTGCTTTAGTTTTCTCAGTACAGCAAAATAGAACGGTACTAAAATTGCAAACTCAAAGGTAACTGAACTTGCTACTCAGATGCTCCACTGCTTTCTGGGGTGGAGAAGAAGTCGGTGGAAGAGGAGGCAGAGCTTGCACTGGAGTGTGATGTCCAGGCCAACCCCCCGGTTTCCGTGTTATGGCAACAGGATGGCGCTCTCCTGCATCTGTCTGAGGGCAGCTTCACGGTGACCAACAATGGCTATGTGTCACGACTAGTGGTCCACCGCGTGGAGAGAAGCGTGCACCAGGGGACCTACAGCTGTGTCACATCATCGCTCAACCACGGAACACACAGCAAGTCCTTCCAGGTCACTGTCACCGGTCAGTATGCAGCCAGACTCCCAGAATGCACTATAGTCCTACTCAAACATAACATGGGTTGCATCACAGTACAGTGAAGGGCCGTTTCCCCTCCTAAAATAGTACACAACTATATCTTAATCGCCATTCTTCCCAAAATCCCTCCCTTTCAACAACTTCTCGGTCTTCTATCCTCCGGTCCCCTTTCTCTCCCCTCCCTCCCCCTGTTTGCAGATAAGACTCAGACGTTCCCTCTAATGCCCATGATAGCAGGGCTGGTGGTGGTGTTCTGCACCGTCTTACTTGCTGTAGTGTCCCGTTGGTCGAAGATCACACAGGTAACACACAAGGGTGCATGTGTGCACACACACACACACACACACACACACATACACACACACACACACACACACACACATACATACACACACACACACACACAAATATAAAACACAATCCATCTGTTCATACACTTGCTCACACAAACATCTCTGAGTGTAACCTCAATAATCTATAATGCATCTACATCTGCGTGTTCTGATGATTCTGTTTTCTTATACAGTGCTGCAAGTAGACGGGTTTGCCCTCTGACCTGTCCACATATCTGACCTTGTCCAGTCACCCTGGAGGATCTGGATCTAGAGCTATTCTGTGGCAAAGACACACATAGACTCGGTCTGCATGAGCAATCTGAGACGTAGGGGTATATCATGCATACTTTTCGTGTTATCTCAATTACATATGGATGAGGACTGACGTGGCCCTTAAACATTTGAGAGAGGAATATAGTTCCCGATCTGACCAGTGATGCCCACGACCATTTTTTTTTCTATTTTGTGTTGATGTTTTTCTGATTTCACATCTAGCTGTTGTATTCATTTTAAGCTCGCTGATAAAGATCTACTGTATTATAGATCACATGTAAAATGTGTTTCAGGTTGCTTATCATGAATTGTGATAGATAGAGTTTCAGAGTGTCTGTGGTGGATGACTGTTCACAGTTTCCGAACTTTGACACCCGAATCACTGTGTTCCTCTCTTTAGTGCTACTCACCATTGAGCAAGACTCGTTAAAATGATGTTACACATTTACTGTCATTTTATACACAGACACACACACAGTGCCGCCTGCTCAAGGTCAAAGTCGATGATAATATGCTCAGTGACAGAATCAAATAAAAGACATTAGGTACACATAAAACACAGAGAATAAAATTACATAAAACATAGAACAACAGCACGTAGCTCGGGAGGTAGAGTGGCCGGATGGCGATTGCAGGACCCCTGTTTGATCCCCGAAGTGTCCTTGAGCAAGACACTAAGCCTCGTGTGCGGCACGGTGGAGTACTAGTACCTAGTACTGTCGCATCACTGCAAGAAGGTCTCTGGGCTTTTCTGTGTGGAGTTCTCCCCGTGTTCACAAGCGTTTCCTCCCAAAGAACCTAATACGAAAAACACATAGAAGAACAGATGCTCTTATTTGTAAATGTAGCCTATTCGAATTTAATAAATGCTAGACAATTTGACCCAGTTATGAACACAATTAGCCTAGTGTCTGTGCTGACAAAGGGTAGAGTGGAGTGGAAAGGGTATAGGAACCGGAATGGAACTGCGCCGACTGCATTCCTACTCCACCGACCAATCAGATCGCGCCGAGGGTCTGCCAGCACCAGAAGGGGAGTGGTCTCCAGAAGCGCACCAGACTCCACCGCCAAATTCAAACAGAGAAAGAAGAGTCGCAGTTCCGAACGGATAAGGTGAAGAATTGTTAGCTTCAAGGAAAAAATATACAAAGGAGGAATAACGCAGACGACTAGCAAACGTACAATAGATTGCTCAATGTGTATTTCATTGTTTGCTTTAGTCAGCTAGCTGCTACCTTGTGTTGTTACTTGCGCGCTGTTAGCTAGCCAGCTAGGCCTGGCCGTGTGATTTGCTTAGGATAACGTTAGCCTTACTTGTATGTTGTTATGGTAAATTGCGTTGTTTATCTTAACTTGCAATGTGTCGGTATCTAGCTATTTAACGTTAGTTAGCTAACTCTAGCATTTCTAACATGTTAACTTGCAAACGTTAGCTCACTAAACTATTGTTGTTGGAGCCGACCCCACCCCACCGCTTTGTAAAGTTGCTGTCCCTCTCCCGCCGTGTTCAGCTCGTCTCAGCATGACGTCCTCGGTGAGCTGTGCTGTCGCAGGGGTGTGGCGGGCGCACGCGCACACCGTCCTGGAGGAGTCTGACGGGCCAGAGGAGTCCCCCGAAGCCCCGGACCGCTTCCGTAAACTCCGCTCGTCGTCCTCTCTCAACTCCCTGCGAATGTCCTTACGGAAAAGGCTTCCCCTGCGGTCGGTTCAGACGAACTCGCTGCCGGAGAACCCTACCTGTGAGAACCTGCAGGCACAGCAGAAGACGAGCGCCGTCCGCCAACTCACACGCAGCGCTCGGAACTCCATCGGGGGAGTATACCAGGTATTGTAGAGGAGGGTAAACTACTTGTAATGGCATACTATGTGGCAGTAATGCACCGTGTCTTTTGCCTTTGTCATTGCCTTTGTGTCTTTCTGCCCCTGTTTTTTGTCCCGCCCTATGCCTGCTCTTTCATTCATCCATTCTCACCCATCTCCCTCCACCCTTGCAGCGGCTACAGAGAAGCAGAGCCGCTGTGCGTGAGGAATGCTTGGTGGCCACACCGGGCCGGATAACCGAGGAGGCAGAGAATGCCGGAGCAGCGTCCCGTACCCCCAGACGCACCCCCGGCCGGCCGACCACCGTTACAGCCACAGCGACCCCTAAGCGCACCCCCAGAGCGGCCGCAACGCCCAAGCGCACCCCGGGCTCCAGGCGCACCCCCGGGGGGAGAGGGACTCCCGAGGCTGGCGCCGGGGCAGTCAGGGGCGTGAGGACGGGCGGGGGCAGGAGGAAGCTGGTCCGCATGGCGGCCCTCCGGAGTCCCTTCGCCTCTCCCAACACTCAGAGCCAGAGACGGTGAGTCTGATACACACGCGCGCGCACAGATACAGAGCCCCTGTAGACCTGCTGAAGGCAAACCCCTGGTAGTAGCGGTGGTGAATTAATTACAGGTACGTTTATCAGAGTTGTGAGATGTGGTCACTGACACTCTGCAGATTTCTGGATTTGACTGACCAATCTCTCCCCTCTCTGCTCTGACAGGAAGTTTGACCGGGACCTTGAGTCCGTGTCCAGTGGTCTCAGTAAGCTCAAGCGTCTGTCCCATGCCTTCGATGATGTCATTGGCAGAGATGACCGGTAAGAGCTTTCATAGGGCACAGCTGAGGAGGACAGGGACGGTACCGAAACAGTATCAACTCTCATCATCCTCTCATATGTTGCTAAATGCAAAATGTGTTTCAGTTCAAACGCTTTGATGGATCTGTGATATCTCAGCTGATTTGGTAGTATCTCTGCAGTGAGCTGCCTGTGTCATCTTTATTGTAGCTATTGAAGGAAGTTGAACACAGATTTTAATTAGGATAAGCAAGGGATAGCGTGTGAGAGAGTGGAGTAAACAGTGCCCTCAGACTTTGACTGGATTGCAGAACAGAGACACATATGTGTTTCTCACTTCCTGTTGTTCCTACTCAGAGGGCGTTTCCTGTTTGGGGATAAAACTAGTAAACGGTTGCCTGGCCCCCAACTCCTATAACTGCTTACACACAAAATCTGTCTGCTGTCTGTGCAGCTGCTCTCTCTCCATAGCCCCCTCCGCCTGCCCCCCCCCCACCCCCACACATACATTCCTTCCCGCCCAGAGTTTCAAAACTGGGGCTGTGTGTTTTGTGGTATTCGGAGGAAGGAGGTCAGAGAGACGGTTGGGGGGTTAAGGGGAGGGCTGTGGGAATGGGAGCCAGATGAAAACCACATGGAAGAGAGTGAACAGGGTTATGCTTTTGGCCTCGGCTATGTTTACTTTTGAAATGGTTGCCTGGATATTGAAACATGATCTAACTTAACTGACACTGAGAAACCTGTTTGTCCCCAAGGAAGGGGCGGGGGGCAGTAGGGTAGTGTCTGTTATCCGTGTGTCTCCTCTGGTCTCGTCATGCTCTTCCTCAGTTCTCATCAGAGCAGCTCTTGGCGCAGGTGGCCTCACCCGTTTCAATACTGGAACACTTGAGTCTCCTCTGGTCTCGGATCTAACACGAAGGGATTCTGTGTTCTTTTTTCACCAATCAAGTCCAGTCAGATCAGTGAAACGGGGGGGAGTGATGACTGTTAAAAAATGTGTGGTGTTTATCTGCAGCACAGCACAGAATATAAATAACAGTAATGATATTTTATAGGGATATACAGAACAGTAGGATATACTGTATAGGGATATACAGAACAGATATACAGAACAGGAGGATAGACTGTATAGGGATATACAGAACAGGAGGATAGACTGTATAGGGATATACAGAACAGGAGGATAGACTGTATAGGGATATACAGAACAGATATACAGAACAGGAGGATAGACTGTATAGGGATGCTTCTATTGGAAAATCTAACCTGATTGTTTTCCCCTCTTCAGCCGACAGTTCAGCTACTCCCTAATCGCAGAGTAGAGATGAAGGTAAAGTCACTCACTGAGCCCTATGTTAACTGTCTAACCCACTGCAGGGGAGGTCATTGTGTGTGCGTGTGTATGTGTGTGTGTGTGTACAGGTACGTACAAATGTATTGATGCATGTTACGGACTGTGTGTATCTTACCGATACTGTGGGTTGGATTTGCATGGCAGAGCAGGACTGTTGGCTGCATGGCGTTGCATGGCCTGCTCCTCTGAAAGACAGACAGACAGACAGACTGCTCCAGGCAGCTTCTGCTCTGGCTACCAGACAACAGAACACAAGTCTGCTTATCTCAGCGTGACCAAGGCTTTTACGTCAGATGGACCGCTTGTGACCAGTGAATCGCTCACATTGTTCCTCCGAAACAAAGGCTGCTCTGAACCAGTGACCTAACCAACTCACTCTCTCTTCCTCACTATCTTCCCTCATCCTCTCTCTCTCCTACCTCTCTCCACCAACCCTCTCTGTTTTCCCTTTTGCTCTCTCTTTCCTCCCTCTTTCCCTCCTATCTCTCCTCCCTCTCTTCTCCCCTCCTGTCTGTCCTCTTCTCCCTCTCTCCCAGGTCCCATGCCGCGGAGCGCTATGGAGGGGTGATGAGGAGGAGGTTGGATCCCAGCGGGAAACTCAGCCGCTCTGCCCTCACACACAGAGCCCGACGCCTTTCACACGCGCTGGGCAGCTGGACACACACCGCGCTCAGCAATGTCAAACCCCAGTCCAGCTGAACAGATGGGACCCTCGCTCGCACCAGTCCTGTTACACTGTGTGTTTGTGGGGAAGATTATTATCCACCCGTTACATTTCTATTGTATGTTGTTTTTTTTATAGTTGTGTGCTATATTGCACAAGGCAACACTATTTCAGTGCAGATATAGAGTATGTAGTTGTGTCCAGATTGTGTGAAGTACAGTATACAGGACCTGTGTTTCTCTGGTGTTTACCTGGCTCAGGGTAGCAGCCTCTTACTACTACTAGTAGAGATGTGTTCATGTGTACCTGTCCTAGCTGCTACCTGACTGTTCCTGTTCAGTCTCTTCTTGGGAGTCCCGTCGTTGATCTTTCTCTATTTCCTCCACACCGTCTTGTGGTTCTGCACCTCAGGACTGGCTCCTATACTGGCCTCGGTGGCATAGTAACCAAACGCCACAGTACCAATTTGAAACAAATATTGTACTAACACTACATTTGGAAAAGGAAATTTAAAGTTTGACCGCCATTAGAACCAAAAATGAACCCAAATAAGACTTAACTAACACTAAATGTGACAGACGTGAAGGGGTGTTGTCTCCCTATGTGGAAACTATTATTTTTTATGCAAGTTTATCTAACATGGGAACTAGTATTCTGTGTACAAGCAATAATGTTTAAGATTTAACACTAACACACATTATGGTATTTAGAGTATGGTATGTTTAATTGTACCAAGCATATATGGTATATACTTACTATAAATAGACACCTTTTATTTTTGTACATGTTATATAGGGTCGTGGTGGGGATTCTTTTTCTACATTTTGTATGACATGTTTTTTAGTGTGTGTCTTTACTGTATGCAGGTTCAGTCTGAGGGAAAGACATTTATGAACAGTATGAAAGATGAGCTAAGGGTTTTCTTCTGTTCATTTCAATACAGACAAACAAACAGCAGTGTCACTGTCCCTACTGACCAAATCTTGTTGAGGGAGAGTTTAGGTAGATAGTGACTGAATCCTGCCTTCTTTCCAGTCTGTCTTGGCCTGTGTTTATTTCAACTAGTTCTATATTTATAGTGATTCACAAAATGGTATGTAGACGATAACTTTGTTTACCTTTTTTTACAAGGTAATAAAAGAGCATGAAATGTCATATTGAGGTGTGTTTGTTATATTTATTGAATGACCTGTGAGAGTGAGAGGATCAGTGGTGACCACAGATCACCCAAACTACCAGAAGATGGAGCTAGAGGGCTAGCTTTGTTCACAGTCTGAAGGACTGTGCAAACACCTGATACAACAATTTAATCTATCAGCAGACATTTTAGGCTTCAAAAGTTCTGTGCTAGTGCAATGAATTACCATCTGTCAGATGTGTTAGATGTGAAACACCCACTCTGGTAGCATACATTGTCATTTTGTTTCAATTTGGGAATATGTGAGGAAGGGGGATCAAAAGCCCACTTGAGCAGAGCAGTCCCATGTCTAACATGAAACAGAACTTTCAGTCTGTTAAACACTGATCTGATCTCAGGGCATGGCCATCCATCTCTGACATGGCCTAGATGTGTGTGTGTTAATCCCCTGGTAGAGTTCCTTTTCCACCTCTAGGCTTGGAGACAAGCTGACTGAGGCATTTAACTGGCTCCATTAGACACCCTACAGGACACAGCTCACTGTGGCAGACAGTTGAGCCCACTGAGATGGATGGTTTTGGAGGGAGAGAATCCTGTGAAAGTTGCCTCACGTTAGAAGACAGGTGGCGCTACAGGGGCATTTTGTGACAGGCACGTGGATCTGGAGGAGATCTTCCAGCGAGGGTACAAGTCCAATAACGTGTGATTACAGACGTCTTATGTAACTTGCATGGGAACTCGTGCTATCAAAGCAGCTGAATCTGTTGTGGTCTATTGAAGGATAGTCTGATGTCTGTAAAATGCTTGCCTGACCAGTCAGAGGGAAACAGCAGGCCTCAAAACCAGGGCATGAAATCATGGCGATTATATGCATTACCAAGTGTATTTTTATGTGTACATAATCTGTGTGTGTGAGAGAATGAGAGAAAGAAAGAAAAAGAGACATACTGTATAGAAAGTGTCTGTGTGTGTGCCAGAGCCTGTAGGTGTTTTGTGTGGGAGGTGCGATCTGGAAAAGCTTTCATGAGAGCTCCTAAGTGAGGTTTACAGTGAGACATACAGTAACAACAAGTTAGTGTAAGTGTTTGTGAGTAGATTTAGGCAGAGTGGGATGGAGATGCAGAGATAGAGAGAGGATAGAAAAAGAGTTGAGTGAGAGAGTGAGAAATGTCAAGATTGTGTGTGTTGGTGTGTGGGTTTGTCTGTCTGTCTAACTATCTGTTTCCCAGAGAGAAAGAGAGTGACAGAGAAGGAATGTGTACTGTACTCGTGTGTGTGTGTGTGTGTGTGTGTGTGTGTACATGCATGTGCGCACACGTGTTTGAGTAGGAGAGAGAGAGAAGCAGGAAGACCTGCTGATCTGAGCCGAGGCCAGACAACCAAATCTAATCCCTGAGGGAGAGAATCACCAGGTCATGTGTTCAGCTGCTCGCTGCACACTAATGAGACGCTAGGAGCCACAGATCAGTCAGAACACTGCCAAACCCAAAACACACACACGCACGCACACATGCACACACCTCACCCGTTCACTCGGCTCCTCTGACAGACTGAAGCTTCTCTCTCTGGCCTTCACAGGAGGTTGTGTCAGAAACCCCAATTCCTGTCCCTCCACCAGCGTAGGTCAGTCACCTTTACCCCCAACCACCACCTCCTGGGAGAGACCAGCAAACCCTGTTTGACGCTCCTATGGTTACGCAAGTAGTAACTTATGTCTAAGGCTTCCAAAATGGAGCCTCGTTATACTGTGAGCATCAAAACGCGGCCTCTTTTGACCTGAGAGAATACTAAGTGCAGTTGTCATGGCAATGATGTACGTTTCGCTAGGATCTGAATTACACTAGACAGACAGACAGACAGAGGGAGGGAGAGAGAGGGGTGGAGCAGAGAGAAGGAGAGCCAAGCAGAGACAGAAATACAGAGAGAGAGACAAATGGAGAAAGAGACAAGGGGGGGGGGGGGGGGGGGTAGAGAGAGATCAAGTGACTGTAACTGTGAAATGCTTACCTAGAGCTGGTCTACACACACATTTACCAGAGTTATTTCATAACTACATGCTGTCACACTTCTCTAGCACTAGCCTACTACTTTTTATCATGTACTGTAATGACAAAGATTTATTTCAATCTGTTGAGATAGTAAATGATTGCACAGACCAACATACACAGAGTAAACCATACTGTATGTATTCTCGTTCATTAAGCATTTAATTAAAAATTGCGCCCGTATGCTGTACATTGGTGGGTCGGCTATGGCTCAGTGGTAGAGCGGGTCGTCCAATGATCATAGGGTCGGTGGTTCGAGCCCCGGCTGCTCCTGTCCACATGTCGAAGTGTGCTTGGGCAAGACACTGAACCTCAAATTGCTCCCAATGAGCAGGTTAGCACCTTGCATGGCAGCTGCCGCCATTGGTGTGTGAATGGGTGAATGAGAGGCCATTGTAAAGCGCTATATAAGTGCAGTCCATTTACCATATGACAAATAAATCTATTTTATCTTGTTTTATATTATTTTAACACATCAAACATGCTGAGGAGCGGTATTCAGTCCAAACAGACAAATCCAGAGTCCCTGGATTCTCCAACTGCAGGAGAGAGCATGTGACTGTCAATTAGACATGGTTTAGAGATACAGTATGTTGAACATACAGATTATCCTGGAGATAATTTGATTGAATAAGGATCTGACCACATTTTTTCAAATCTAATAATCAAATAAATTTACAAAATCAACACGAAGAGTTGTTGTGTATCTCTTCCACACCAGGGGGAAATGGGGCCTTCCCTGTGTGGAAGACGACGCAGAGAGCTTTGAAACACACTTATAAACAACAATAAACAAACACAGCAAACCAGAGAATATAAAAGCCAGCAGAGAAAGAAAAAACAAGAACCGCGCCCGCTGAGCAAGAAGAAGCAAATAGTAAAAAGTGAAAGCTGTTCCTCGACTGGCTTTGAGATAAGGAGGATCAATAAACACATGCTTGTTTGAGTCAGACTATTTTATACCGTACGCCTGGGAAGCAATGGGTGCACCGGGAGGTAGCTAGGTTACATAATGCCAGTGAATCAGATGGTGAGTGGGAGAGGAATCTGTTCAGAGAGAGGAGAGGGGTGTGAAGAGAGGAGACAGCAGAGGAGACGGGAGGGAAGAGAATGTATTATGGGAGAAATAGACAGGGAGAGAGAACGATGAGGGGGGGGGGGTAGAGAGACCGAGGAAGGAGGGTAGAGAAGAGAAATGGAGCATAGTTGGGGGAGGATGACACCAACAAAGGAAAATGAGAGATGAGGGACAGGCGAGAGACGGGTGGAAAGACAGATGGATTAAAATAAAGAGTTGGGGGGGGGGCAAGGAAATGGCAGTTCCATGAAATATTGAGAGGTGGTGCTTCTTCTGTTTCTCTGGCAAAGGTTTGCTCCACCCACCCACCCACTGGCTTACACCCCCTCAAGATCCACACCATGAGCATGTGTTTGCATGTGTGTGAGTGTGAGAGCGTGTTATTAAATGAACTACACGCCATTAAATTAACATGTTTTTCTCAGTCTGTCTATTGAAGCCGTGTTTTTACCTCAGTTGGTCGGAAAAAAAACACCACCATCACACGATTTGAATCAGTTACCATGGATACAGAGGTACTTGTACTAAAAAAAAGGGCATGAATCACTTAATTACCTCTTGAGGGGAAAAAAATAGAAGAGAAATGTATAATTTTTCCGGTGGAGAGGGAAATCTGTTCATATTAAAGAAGTGTCATATTTTAAATGAATTTGATGAGCCAGGTTGGTTCACTGCGTTAACGATACAGAGAAGACCCAGCCCATGTCCATCACCCCCAACAACAGTGGGGACCACACCCCCTAGAGTCTAGTAGTTAGACATAAATATCTTAAACACATCAACAACAAACAACTGTGCAAGATTCTCACATAACAAACATTGAATTATTAATCAATTGGAATCAGTCTCTTTGGCCCTCCTGATAGAACATGGGCAGAGCACAGCTGCGGTCCAGATCACTCCCACACCGCTGTTTAGCTCCAGAGATGGGTGGAGGTGGAGAGAGAGGTGGAGTGGAGGAGGAGGACAATGACAACGGGGGATGGACAGATATCTGACACTGGACAGAGGTTGCATGGCAAAGCTTGGACAGAAGACATATCACTGCCCCCGGTTCTCCCCTCTGCCTAGAATAGAGGGATGAGTACCATTCAGGGAGGGACACGGGACCAACCCCTCATTCCCAGCTCTGCGGCTGCCCCCACCCCCCCCACCCTCGCTCCGTCCTGCCTCGTCCTCACACCCGGCCGGGGAGGTGTCTCCTCCCTCTCCCCCTGCCCTGCCCAGCCCATTCTAGCACCCTCTAGGATTTAAAGCAGCCAGAGCAGCTGTCTTGCTTGGAAGAGTTGAGCTGGGGGGAGATGGTGTCTGGGACCACAGACTTAAGGATGTCGTTCTCTGTGGCCATGATGTGTTTCACCAGGAAGTTAGCTGCCTCGTTGATGTTGAAGTTCTCCTGCAGGAAGCAGAGGGATGGGGGACATGTCGTAACATTAGATCACAGAAAACAGAAGCTGCAGTATATTACCCGAGGCAGTCAGATATATTGGCAGTAATTTTCTTCACAGAATGAAATATGTGTTGTATAGAACTGGTTCCCGCAGGTGTCCAGTGCAGAAGTGTGTGTGTGATTTTTGTGTGTGGTTATTAATGATATTGTACCCTCTTATGAAATGTCTTAATAATACATGAAATGCAATTTCCCAAATCATTGCACATTAGTGTGGCATTAGCCTACACTGTACAGTTATACCCATGTTTAGAGACTCCAGAACATGCCGCTTAACCAATGACCTTTCGTCTGCTAGAATGTTGAGGGTCGGTGCTACAGTAAGGAGAGGGCGGTGAAATAAGGGCAACTCAAACACATCTGTGTCTGTGCAGAGGACGAACACTTCAGTTCCTTGGACAGTAGTTAAATCCCCTGAACAAGTCAAAATAGTCCAAGTAATAGTACCCAAGCCCCGCTGGAAGAAATGTATCTGTGAATGTACTGATGTGATGAAAGCCGTCACACTGGCCCATGATGACCTTTAACCTGGTTTAGACCTTCCACTTTAAATGTATCCCCACGGCTCACTTTCCATGCGGATATGAAATTCCAGTTGGATCTGTGGACTGTGACCTGGGCCAGAGAGGACTCCTGGTCCTGGATGATGGCAGTATGTCACGATTACAGCAGCCAGCCAGTGGAGTACAGTATGGACTGTCTTGCTATTCAGTATTGAGTCAGTAGAGTCATTGGATTCGCTTACTATTCAGTATTGAGTCAGTATTGAGTCATTGGATTCGCTTACTATTCAGTATTGAGTCAGTATTGAGTCATTGGATTCGCTTACTATTCAGTATTGAGTCAGTATTGAGGCACTGTTACATCCTATGTTTGTGAGTACAGGTAGTGTCATTGGTTCTGTTCCTTGGTTTTACCCTCTCTTTTTCTCTCTCAGGTATTGGTTCCTCACCCTGTCAATCATCATTAGTCCACCCGTCCCCTATCGACCAATGGTTATACTTACTTACTTACTTACTTACTTACTTACTTACTTACTTACTTACTTACTGTTTAGTGGTTATTTATTGCCCTGTAATTACTGTACCGGCACTTAGGTGGGAAGTTAGCCCCAGGGGAGAGCAAGGTAGGCAGGTAAGACGCCAAACGGCTTCCATTTCCAGCACACAGTGTTGACTCTAAATACACAATGTTAGTTTCCCCAGGCGGGTGCTACAGTACCTTTTGTATTTCTGGGTTTAGTTTAGGACAGTCAGTAAGTCAACTTGGTATTCATTATAGGTAGTGACAGGGTATTAGAAATGGCTTGGGAGTTATTTTTGTTTCATTCCTTTGGCACCCGTTCTGGCATTCTCCTCTTAGTTCTCTCTAGGGGTTCTCTCATGGTGTTGTCATCAGTATCACTATTCTAAATAAACCTACCTTGAGGATTGCATTTTCACCTAGTCGTCTTTGTACTTGGTATGCACTACCACCGCATTGCCACTTTCCAGCACTATATACATACACAGCATGTTACATTGTCTGTCTAGGAGGGTTCGTAACAGAGTCAGTATTGGATCATAGGACTCTCTTGCTATTCGGTATTGAGTCATTTGCCTGCCTGTTTTTTACCACTCATATTTCTTGCTCTTTGATATTTGGGGTTCAGGCTACTGTTCAAAACTAAACTGAAAGTGTCAAGGACAACAACACATGAGAGGTCTCACCTTGGCGGAGGTCTCGAACCATCCCACAAAGCCGTTGTCCTTGCAGAACTGGTCCATCTTGATGCCATTGTTGGTGAGCACATCCCGACCGTGGTCACTCTTGTTGGCCAGCAACACGGTGGCGATGCTCTGTCCATTGGCCAGCATCAGTTTGGAGTCCAGGTCCTCCTTCCACTTGGTGACTGCCTCGAACGTGGTGGGCCGTGTGACGTCGAACACGATGAACGCACCCATGGCCTCTCGGTAGTACACGCGTGTCATGTTCCCAAACCGCTCCTGACCTGCACACACACACACACACATATGCTGCAGTTCAAAATTAAGGAGTAGCAACCTCACTCACCATATCATCCTCCATCCCGTTGACCCACCACCCGCGGGAGGAACTGTCGGGGTCGGGTGCGCTGCCAACTAGGTGGCAGTGAAAGCGGTGGGCACCGCTCTCGCTGGGGGGGGAAGGAGCTGGAGCTTGTGAGGGAGGTGGAGCGATACCAATTACACCTGGTGGGGCTAACCTCCACGCACAGCACCGGAACCAAACTCCTGGATAGGGGTTGGACCCTGTTCTTCTCCGGAGTTGCTCACGGTATGAGGCGTAAGGCAGGTGTGGCTATACTAGCTAGCCCCCAGCTGAGCGCCTCTGTGCTGGAGTTCACCCCAGTGGACGAGAGGGTCGCCTCCCTGCGCCTTAGGACTGGGGGGGAGGGGGGGGGGGACTCTGACAGAGTCAGCAGTTCAGATTACTCAGCCTTCCTGCAGACCCTGAGTGGAGTCCTATTTGGGGCCCCTGCAGGGGACTCCACTGTCCTATTGGGGGACTTCAATGCACATGTGGGCAATGATGGAGAAACTTGGAGGGGCGTGATTGGGAGGCATGGCCACCACGATCTGAACCCGAGTGGTGTTTTGTTGTTGAACTTCTGTGCTAACACCATGTTCGAACACAAGGATGCCCACAAGTACACCTGGCATCAGAACACCTTAGGCCAAAGGTCGATGATAGATTTTGTTATCGTATCATCTGATCTGAGGCCATGTGTTTTGGACACTCGGGTAAAGAGAGGGGCAGAGCTGTCCACTGATCAGCATCTGGTGGTGAGCTGGTTTCGATGGCGGGGGAAACCTCTGGACAGACCTGGAAAACCCAAGCGTGTAGTGAGGGTGAACTGGGAACGTCTGGAGGAAGAGCCTGTCCGAAGAGATTTCAATTGCCACCTCCGCTCTCGATCTACCGGTTTATCTTCGTCCCCACCCTCACCTATGGTCATGAAGGATGGGTCATGACTGAAAGAACGAGATCACGGATACAAGCGGACAAAATTAGTTTTATCCGGAGGGTGGCTGGGGTCTCCCTGAGAGATCGGGTGAGAAGTTCAGTCATCCGGGAGAGACTCGGAGTAGAGCCACTGCTCCTTTGCGTCGAAAGGAGCCAGTTGAGGTGGTTCGGGCATCTAGTGAGGATGCCTCCTGGGCGCCTCCCTAGGGAGGTGTTCCAGGCGTGTCCGGCTGGGAGGAGGCCGCGGGGTAGACCCAGGACTAGGTGGCGGGATTACATCTCCGCACTGGCCTGGGAGCGTCTAAAGATTCCCCAGGCAGAGCTGGTTGATGCTGCCAGGGAAAGGGATGTCTGGGGCCCCCTGCTTGAACTTCTGCCTCCGCGACCCGATCCCGGATAAGCGGATGAAGATGGATGGATGGAACCTCACTCGGTAGCACACATTCACATCATTCTCATAAACATAGAATTGTCAAGAAACACTGTACAGTGCCATTCCTTTGAGGGTGTACTGTATGTATCGTACCACACAACAGAGCTCTCCCATGGGCTAGTTTCATTCCTGGCAGTATTAGTGGACATTCTGACCATACCTACTCCGGACGGAGGCACCAATGTTCAACTCTCATTTCAGACCTGATGCAAACAGCACATTCCCCTGGTCTCACAGACCTCTCCTATTCCTCTAAGCAGTTGATGAATACCACTTGTTATACTATTGGGACCAGGCTCCTGACTCAGAAATGAGTAAGGTCTAACAGAGTTATATTGTGTTGGAAATGGGATAATTTGGGGAATTTCACCACGTACAAATGATGCTAAGAAAATATCCAAATGCAAAAATGCATTTGGAGCTAAATGTAAATAATGTTCAACAAAAAGTTACAGTATCATCATCTAACTTCTTTAATATTATGAATTAAATGTTGTGCTTTATTAAATGGGTTTCTACAGATATCAGTGTTTATTTTATTATACTGTAAATACCACCTCAAAGAGAACAATGTAACATGCAAGGAAAACTAGAATTATTGATCATTTATCAGAACAGAGTTTATTTCATGTCTTCAGGTACAGTAGAGTATATACAATATGTTATTGGCCAGGGAAAGTGAAGAGGTTGTGTGTTGTGTCAATAAACCCACTATTTATCATGTAAATTAAGTCAACTGGAATTGTTTGAGATGAGTGTGTGTATGGATGTGTGTGTCCCCAGAGTGGGTTTTCATACTCAAATACCCTGAGGATATGTGGCTACACTTATTATGTCTGTTTATCCTGTGTATGTTGCATAGCAGTTATGTGAGTAAACACAGACAGTTGAGGGTGTCAGATCAGAAAGAATAAAACATGGGTTTTTGGTTTGTGAAAAAGAGGAAGTGAAAAAATGACACAATAACTCCTGGTGTATTTCTGTCCTTGGTTTGTGCAACAGCAGTATTTGTCATCATTAAAACGATTCAAACAACAATAACTGTATCTGATTGCTGACACAGACACCTAGCTTCATTCAACTATGTGACGTTTCTACATGTTCTGCCAAGGACGGAGTCCATGGTGTGCCAGTGGGATGGTCTGGGGGCAGTATGACTTGATAAGCAAGCTTTTTCCAGTGAGATAATATGTTTTGTAAGGTATTGCCGAGACTTAAAGGTGATACAGCTACATTTTTATGTAGACCGTTTGGTACCAACGTCATAATACTATTGGCTCCCGAGCTTCGTTAGAGGTGGGAACCAAACCTCCGACAAATAAACATAACATTCGGACCCATCAACATCAACACCCCACAACAATGATAAATTCATAATCTATTTATTTATTTATTTTTGGGGGGG
Organism: Borostomias antarcticus; assembly: GCF_949987555.1. Taxonomy (NCBI): domain Eukaryota; kingdom Metazoa; phylum Chordata; class Actinopteri; order Stomiiformes; family Stomiidae; genus Borostomias; species Borostomias antarcticus. The sequence goes on from NC_140248.1 coordinate 11,246,134, forward strand.
CAATACTTTTATTCCACACCTTTCTAAAAGCTCTACATGATTTATTATTATTTTGTTTCATTTTATTTATTTATTTTACATCAGAATTTATATTTTTCATGATTTGTCTACATACAAATGTTATCTATATCACCTTTAAAGTCGCACTGAAACGAACGTTTGAGATCATCTAACTTCAGTAGTTTGACACAAATAAGCTATGAGGGTGGGACATGTTTAGAGGAATTTGATTGGAACATTGACAAGTGGATGGGTTTTAAGAACTTTAGACAGATTTGATAGAAGGATAGCGTTGATTGATGGGTGGATGTTGTGAGATTATTGGCCTAAAATCTAAGGTACCTGTTGTCATCATTGCACGTGACCTACCGTTTTCTAGGAAGTAAGAAATTATATACTTTGATATAAGATTACAACAAATGTAGAATTTTGTAAGTTTTTTGGCATACATCGTTGAATAGGTGAACACTATGACCAATTATGTGAACCAAAATGGGACAGAATGCTTTTTTCATTTCAGTGCGACTTTAAGGTTGCAAGACAGCTAGGTGGACTGGGTTATGAGTACAGTATGTGTGGCCATCTTGAATTAGTTTGTTTTCATTCAGTTTACAATGACTCTCCTGTGACTAGCTTTTAAGCCTCCCACACATGGTCTCTCACATGATCCAGCTCATATCTCCCGGGAGGGAGAGTGTGTTGCTCCTGAGAGGAAAGTGTGACAGCTGTGTGCTTTGGCAATACTATATTTTGTATGGTCATGCCAATACAGCCTCACTGAATTGAATCGACATGTTATTAGAAAGAGAGAGAGAGAGAGAGAGAGAGAGAGAGAGAGAGAGAGTGTGTGTGTGTGTGTGTGTGTGTGTGTGCGTATGTGTGTGTGTGTGTGTGTGTGTGTGTGTGTGTGTGTGTGTGTGTGTGTGTGCGTGTGTGTGTGTGTGCTCCTGAATCCTATGTCAGCTAGGAGCTCGCTCAAGTCCAGAGTTGAAGTATTGCACGTGAGGCATGGGGATAAAATTATAATTTCATAAAGGGTGGGTTTGGACATTATGTGAGCCTCATAGGCTGATCAACTTGACTACACAACTTACCACAATTAACCTATCCTGTTAGCCATAAATTACAGTAACATACAAATCAATTTGAACAAATAACTTTCACTGTAAGCTGCATCTAGTTCTATAAACGTCAGAAAGGTACACTAAGAGATACATCGCCGACTAGCCTACTTCAGGACCTCCGATTGCGAGTGTAGAAGTTGAGATGACAGTCTTACCTGCGATGTCCCATAGCTGAAGCCGGACGGTCTCCGAGTCCCAGTTCAGCACCTTCAGGGCGAAGTCCACCCCGATGGTAGCGCGGTAGTTGGTTGAGTAAGTCTGGTGAACATAGCGCTTAATGATGGAAGTCTTACCGACCCCGAGGTCTCCAATAACCAGAACCTTATACAGGTGCTCCTTCCTGGGATTCTGCATAGCGACGGGCGGGTGACATACCACGGTTTATCGAAAAGTAGTGAAAAGGGGCAGGATGTAGCCTATGTTAAAATACAAGTGGAAGAACAGTGTGTAGCTTAAATAATGCGGGTAAAGAACGTTCCAAAAAAGGAGTCGGTATTGGGAGGAACTCCCTGAGCCAGCCCAACGGCGTGAGGGAAACTTGTGACATGCTCGCCCTTCGACAGCTCGTGAGCGCCACGTTTTAAACCAGGTCCAGTCTGGCTTTGGGTGGGGCTGGCTTGTTTCTCTTAAGGAGTGGTTAAAAGTGCCACCGAAATAGCTGAACTGAAATGACATGAAGTAATGTCTGAAAAATAATAATGTCTGATAAATTAAGTTTTTGTCACCTGGACACATCAGTTCCAGTGCTTTCTATGCTAATCCAGCACAATAAGACCATCATAGCCAGTTAGCTCATGAGCTCACAAGTAGCAGCAGCTTACCTAACATTAACGGTAGGTGTGGTTAAAGCAATTACAATGTTGATTCCTGTAACGTTAGTTATTTTACTGATGTTGGTTTAATTTCTGTTTCTTGACAAAAGTCATTACCTGCCCCTATGCACTTCCCTTTAGATGGTGAAGTAAGTAGACAAAGACAGTATCTTATCTGGACACTTGATTTGAGTCAGCAGGTAGCATTCTAACATGGTTCTTATAAGCTAAGTGTAGGCAGACCTGAAAGCCTAATCATAATACCAGAATGAATGTAAACATAGCACTTAACATAAATAGGTAAAATATAACATATGACTCAAACTTTTATTTAATGCTTTATTAAACACAGTAAAAGTAGAACATAAAAGTAGAACATTTTGCACATGTGCTCTCAGGACTGGCCAGTGGTTGTGACCATCTTTGGAATGAAGAGCGCTGTAGTGCACATAAAAAAAGTGAAATAAAGAAAAAAAGGTGTGTGTGAACTGTATGTTAATAAAAGGTGGGGTTCATGGCATATGAAACGTGGAATGTGTGTGTTTATATATGGTGGCTAGTACCAACACACGTGTGTGTATGTGTGTGTAAGAACTGTACTGTATGTGAATAAAAGGTGGAGTTGATGGCATATTAATCACATAATCTTGGGCGTTCTGTCCTTACACATGGACCTGTCCTCCTGAGCCAATCCGCTGTCATCTACACAAGAAACTAATATTGGTAAATGTACTCAATTAGTAGTGTGATAAATTGAGGTAATCCAAGAATTGGTGAGTCAATGGTTTCACTTACTGTCTTGTGGACACTTCTCAGATATAGCTGTGATGTCGTGCTTGACTTCCACAGTAGTAGGGGTGGGATTGGGCTGGAGGGACATGCTGAGAGAGTATAGCAGATGGAGAGACACTAGGGAGGAGCATGCATGTATTCCCACCCCTCCTCACTCTTTGATTGTAGACACATTATGTTTGGTTCAAATGAGTAGAACCCAATCCCCACCCATCCTGGATTATGTCTAACCCCCACCTGGTCTCCTAGCCCCAGCCACCTACTGACCAAGTCATGGGATGCATCATTAGACCTGTAGATATCAGTGATGGTCTGCAGATCTGATAAGATGGATGTTATTTGGAACTTGTCATCAGTGGCCATCCAGATCCTGAATGGGGACACTGCCAGCCTCATCAGAATGCACATCCACTGTAACATATTAATCCCATTCCATTTATATTTTTTGTACTTGTGGTTTTTGCATTTAGATGGTAAGGAAGGAAGACACCAGTATCGTTCTTACATTATAGGCTACTTAATTACATAGCATTTCACTTCAAATTATACATCATACCACGTATATTTTTTGTACTTTGATATTCTGTATATACTATTTAGCATTTAGTAGGAAAGGAAGACACTATTATTGTACTTGTCATAGTCTACTTACATAAATGTTCACCTCAAATTATTGCTATTTGTACTATGTAACAAATAAACTGCTTTGTTACATAGTTTGCTTTGCACAATCAACTTGACAGTCCAAAATGGCGGCGGCCTGGCCAGCAGCTGGGTGTATTGGTTCCATAGCAGAATCAATGGTGTGTCCCCTCTTGGCATTCCATACTCTTTGACGGAACTAATCTGTGGAGGGACTACTGCCTATTGTGGTGACAACAGAGAGATTAGGATTAGGAGTTTAGGATCATCTGGTCGTTTTTGGGAATAATACCCTCCTTGTTATAGCTTCTATAGCCTACCTCACGTGTGGTCTTTATTTAATCCCTTATCATTATTCACTCTACTGGATAAAGATGTATATTGGGTTAACTAGAAATTACAGCTCATTAGGAGATCCAGCTAGACTATAATTGTTATTCAAAGTTCAACGTCTCGCATGCAAATTAAAACAATCTAAATGTTTCAGATAACAATCTAGGCATTCTAGCACTGTAAGTAGCCTAGGCATTATTAGATGCGACATTGCAGGCCCACACAGCCATATGTTTGCAGCCTACAGACTTAACCTCCAAAACACCTCAACACAGACATTAAACAACTGGCATAGCTGTGTGTGAAAATTGCCTGGTGGCATTAATGGCTGATACTGTATGTCTCTGAGACTTATTTTATCTTCTCACCTTTAAATTAGAGAGCTAGAGGTAATTAACCCTGTGGGCTCATGATGTAATTACATAAATTCATGATTGGTGCTCTCAGGTCAGAGCATGTCCAGGAGGGGACACACACACACACACACACACACACACACACACACACACACACACACACACACTAGAATCCTAAGGTATAAATGTTGCTCTATCTCGATCTCATTTTCAATCATATTTATTAAGCCTTGTGCAGTGAAATCAACAAAATTATTATCATTGTAAGAAAATCGTCATAGATATACATATAGAGTAAACAAACATATTGTTACATTATACATTCATCATCATTACAACTACTGTGCCTATGCCTAATATAAACAAAACACATGTTGTAAAAAACAAAAACAAGTGTTTTAACATCAAACAAACTGCCGGATACAGTATAGATCTACATTCTATGTTTTGAGTCAGAAAGGCTTACAAAAGAAGAAAATAAGAATAGAAATCTGAGACAAAAACCAATACCTGCTATTGGCATTCTTCTGCATGCAAACATGGAACTTTTATCAGTTGTTCCACTCCAATACCACCCAATACAAATACTGTAGCCTATTGCACATCTGTTTGGCCACTCATGTTTCCTGTGTGGCCCATCATGTTTCCTGTTTAGCCAATCATGTTTCCTGTTTGGCCCCTCATACTTGGCTGTTTGTTCCCTAATGATTCCTGTTTGGCCCCTCATAGTATTTGGTTGTTTGGTCCAAAATGTTTTCTGTTTGGCCCCTCATGTTTGGCTGTTGGGCCTCTCAAGGAGAAATTATGGTGGATTATTTATAAGCATTGCTGTTGTATTGCTTTCTATGATTTCATATTTTACTTTATAATTCAAAATTAATATCTGGATGAAAAAAAGAGCAAATCTCATATAGGCACATTGTTTCATATCTCACTTTTGATTTCAGTGTTTACATTTATACATTCACTCAAAAGTGTTGAATGGGATTTCCCAGAGTGCTACCAACTGTCAAGGTCATTTCAACATGGGCTCAGAAGTCATCTAACATTTAACACATGAATGAGAAAACCTCTGTATCTCTGTCTGTTTCCTGTTTCCATCCTCGGACACCGTCGGCCTGCCAGCATTCATATTTGGCACGGGTACCGGCAGGGGCCCTGAGCAGACGGTGACAGGGCCAGATTTTTTAATTAGTTAATTATGGCTGACTAAATGGCCAATTAGTAGGGCTGGGTATCGGTACTCGATACCTTGTAGTACTGGATTGAAACAAACTGATACCAAGTAGCATCGAAACGTCTTCAGTCAAACCAGTACTTCATTCGATCCTTTTTGTATTGAGATCTAGGAAAAAACAACGTAATATGGTCCAATCACTGCAAGCGTTCTTCAATTTAATGTGACGCGTGATATGCCCATTACGGCAGACAGCTACAATCCATCTGGTGAAATCGACTGCGAGTTGTTGACACAGTTTAGCACGCTGAGGTAATGCCACCAAAACGCTCAAAGGTATGGTTATACTACACGCCTATGGCGTATGGTAAAAATAAATGGATAAAAACGTGGATTTCCCCCATTACCTAGCTAGCTAGCTAGCATTAGCAACCCTACTCTGTAATGCATTGCTTAGTGCATTGGTTACTTAGTGGTAGTTTTAACGTCTGTAGCAGCAAAATGTGTTTAGGCTAACATTATTAACTAATGTTATGCTTAATGTTAAGACCCCCCTAGGCCTACTACCACCACACCTGCTACTGCTGATGTTGCCACCCCCAGCAGCAGCCTTGACACACCGTTCACATTAGCTGCAAGGTCACGGATGACAAAAAAATGTGTAGTCACTGTCAGTAGTTATATTGTAATAAATGCAGTTTGATACTCTTTTAAACACTTTCAAAATGTATTCTTGTAAAAATTATTTGAATGTGGGAGGATTGATGGCATTTTACACAACTGAATGCTTCCATTCACATGATGGTTATGGACTGAAAAAGTGCAAAAAAGAAATTAAAAGTATCGATTGAAGTATTCAATTGGTATCGGTATCGCTTTAAGAGTACTGGTATTGGTACTGGTATCGTAATTTTAGAAATGATACCCAGCCCTACCAATTAGTGATTTTGTACTCCAACGGGTATCAGGACTAGTCAAATAGAAAAAAGGACAAGCCCTCTGTACTTTGAAAATAATCCCACTGGTTTTAGGAATAAATCAGAACATATTTTCAAAATCCAAAAATATTACAAATACCACTCAACTCTGTTACTAAAAAGTCAAACGATCATGCAAATCAGAAGCAGGTCAAGCTATCATTAAGTAGCACAAAATCAGTCAATAAAAGCAGTTCAGTTTTAGAATTTTGGTCAAGAACACATGCTGAGATGGAAGGTAATTTTGGTCCAAATGGTTTCAAAGTGGATTAGATAATCATACATTCAGCTACTGAATTTAATAAGTAACATCTAGAGATGAGAAGATAGAGAAATGGCTGGCACATGCACTGGTACAGCCCATGATGTGACCTTGGCCAGGAAGCAGAAACAACCAATAGTGAGTTTAATGTCCACCGTTCTTTAGGAGGATTGGTGTGTGGATAGTACACTCCACACTGATTGGTGACAAAAAATAACAAATCTTCCTAGCCTAAAAGATTTGTGAGTAATCCACCGAGGTACAAAGGAATGTGACAACATACATACAGCCTGTCTGTGGCATGCTTCAAAAACATGGCTTGGCACCAAAAATACCAGATATGGCTCATCTTTGACCTTCAAATCCCATGTGACTTCTTTCTCTCCTGGCAGTGTTTGAGGCTGAGCTCTGATAGGTCAGGAGTGGCATGTCCATATCGACAAAGGCATCAGTACTTGGTTCATTTGAAGTTCAGATTCATTCAGCGTTGTTGAGGGACTAAGTGAGGTGAGGAGGGAGAATGGGGGAAGAAGAGCAGGAGGTGGGGAGGAGGAGCATTTACAGAGAAGACGAGCTCTGGCTATAGTGCCTGACCACCAGCTGATCGTACCTGGACTCGCAGGGCTCGCAGAGAGCCCACTCGGAGGCCGGGGACAGGGAGGGGGGTGAGCCACTGATGGAGCCCGAGTCTCTGAACGGGGATGGGGGGGTCAGGGCAGCCAGCTCATCCAACAGATCTGTTGTCCTTATCGCTGAGCAGCGAGAGACCCCCCCGGCGCTGTCTGTCAGACTCGCCGGTGACGCCCTGCTGCTTCCGCAGGCCCCGCCCACACTCTCATAAACGCCGCCAATTGCGCGGCTCCCACAGGAAGGGGTGACAGTTGCCACCTCTGCATAGGTGGTGACGGTGGACGGTAGCGGCCTGCCAGGCTTTGGCAGGAGGTAGGAAGGGGAGCAGGGGGCAGCAGCAGGGGGCAGGGAGGTGGGCCCGGGAGCAGGGGCCACAGCAGTGGCGCCCCCCGGTGGAGAACCTGGCAGCATCATGGTGTTGAGCTCACTGATGTTGGCGGTGAAACGGTTGACCACACAGCTGATCTGGTCCATGATGGTGGAGCCCTGCGGCTGGATGCCGATGACACCTACGCCGATTCCCATCTCCCCCACGCCCACAGCTCCCACGCACACCCCGCGACTAACAGCCCCGGCTCCCATTCTCCCAGCTCCCCCACAACCACCGCGCTGAGGGAGCTCGGACAGGTAGGGAGGCAGCCTCTGTGCCCCCTCCCCCTCCTCGACCAGAAGGCAGGCCCGGGGACCCCCCAGCCGCTGGCTGATAGTGGGCAGGTTGACGGCAGGAGAGGGGGGCCGGTAGCTGCCGGGGGTGTATCTCTGCACCTCCTGCTGTGCCTCCTCGTACTCCACCCTGACCCCTGTGTGAGGCGGCGCGTCGCCCCCCTTGGAGAAGGGCTTGATGATGGCGGTCTGGTTGACCTCCTCCTTCTTCTTGATGTGGATGGAGATCCTCTTCCACAGGTTGGGCCTGTAGCCGCGCTCGTTCTGGGCCCACGTTACAGACTTCCCATTGGAGCTGAGGAGGAAGCATCAGGATAGGTTTACACTGTAACTCTGATCTACACTGACTGTACACAAAAAGGGGTCACTAAAGGGTTCTCTACCTGGAACATAAAATGGAGTTTTGAGTTTGAGTTTGAGTTTTCCCTCAGGAATAACTAAGGAACCCTTTATGGATTGAGCTGGTTGTGTAGTAGGCTGAAAAAGTCACTTCTAGTTATAGGTTGATCGGGGCTGGCGAGTTCGTCACGCGAGTAGTGTGGTATGTGCTCCCCATATATATAGCTTGCACTGCCTTGGGCTGTCATTAAGTGATTCGGTTCCAAGCAGCAGCCCAGCTCTTCAAATCTATCTTTATCATTTATTTCTTCCCCTTTCAGGGGTTTAACAGTAGCATCTTTTTTCTAAGAGTGTAGCAGGTTCACCTTGTGTGACTCTGTAGCTACCCATAACGAGCGATTACCCTACATCTAATTATACCCAGTAATAGAGGTATATTACTCTACATCTGATTATACCCGCTAATAGAGGGCATTCATCGATTTTAGACAGATATGGTTTCCTCAGTACAAAGCCCTTTGTAAGGGGATCTTTCAATGGACCAATCAAACCAATCAAAGCACAGAACAACTGTGTTTTCCTCCTTGCACATCAAACAAGTCTGGAGTTACATCGGCCCCTGACTGACAGCTAGGGATTCCTGACCAATCCATCCAGGGGTTCGGGGACCTAATTATTCCCAAGCCTCCTCCCCCAGTCCTCTCCTTTCTGCTTGTCCTATCCCTCTCCCTTTATCCATACCCTCCTCCTCCCTCACAGCATCACTCCTGCATGCTCTCTCTCGCTCCCTCAAGTGAATTCTCAAAACACCACTTCAAGGGCATGAGCCTTCTGTGGGAGTACTTTACCCAAATGCAGAAGCCTACAGAAAAGTCTTCTTCACACGGCCTCAACAGCCTCATCTCTCTCCCCTGGGCTAATGGATTCAGCTGTGGGAACTCTCTGAGGGGGTGGTGATAACGATGCCAATGTGCTCTCGAATACTGTCTGTCTGGGTTAGGGCTCTGCTATATCTCTTCCAGGAAACAAAGTACAACAACAGATATTCATCTCTGAACACGGCAACTGAGTCCCTACCAGGCTACTGTACATCTTATGGCCACTGCTCTAACCCCCCCCCCCATGTGAATAATGTCATCGCACCCTGACCCCCACCCTTTGTACCTGCTATTGTCCTGTCCGGAGCCGCGTCTTCTGAACATGTGTGGTAGGCCGCCGGAGGCCTTGGGCTTGGGGGCGGCGTTCTTGGCGTCGCCCACGTGCATGCGCACCGCTGTGGAGGTCGTGAAGGCACTGCGAACGTTCTTTTCCGGCTTGACCAGCATGATGTACACCTGGACCAGGACAGGACCAGAACTATGATGATGATGATGTTGATGGTCATGATGTACACCTGGACCAGGACAGGACCAGAACTATGATGATGATGATGTTGATGGTCATGATGTACACCTGGATCAGGACAGGACCAGAACTATGATGATGATGATGTTGATGGTCATGATGATGATGATGACGATGATGATGATGATGATGATTATGATGGTGAAGAAGAAGAAGATGATGTTGATGATGAAGAAGATGATGATGATGATGATGATGACGATGATGATACTGTCGGTGAAGAAGATGATGATGTTGATGATGATGATGTTGAAGAAGAAGAAGATGATGATGATGATGATGATAATGATGAAGATGATCTTACCTTGGGCGCAAACATGCAGCAGAGTGCCACAGTGGCACTGAGACTGACACTGAAGCACATGGTGATGATCTTGTAGTTGGAGCCGAAGTAGATGGGCACGAAGGCCAGCCAGATGATGCAGGTGGTGTACATGGTGAAGGCGATGTACTTGGCCTCGTTGAAGTTAGCCGGCACGTTCCGAGTCTGGGAACGGAAGAGCGTTAGATAGAGCAAGGGAGGAATCAGAAATAGGAAGAGAGAGAGCGAGAGAGAGAGAGGGAGAGAGCGAGAAGGAGAGAGAGAGAAGGAGAAACACAGCGTTGATCCCAGTGCGCCCAGTGGGTGAGTGAGGTAGTACAGCACACAGTGAACCAGTTGGTCTATCTAGCGTGACTGTGGTTGGCAGAGCACCTTGAAGGCGTAGAAGGTGCAGCTGAGGATGAGCAGGCCATTGTAGCCCAGAGGTGCCACCACCCCCGGTGTGGTCATGTTGCAGATCAGGTGGACCTCCCGGATGCTGGGGTAGTCATAGATCACCTGGGGGGAGACAGGGGAATGGGCTTACACATGCGCTTAGGCATGCTTAGACATGCGCACACACACACAAACACACACACACACGCACGCACAGAGCTACCTGCGGGGGCTCCATGATAAAGAGAGCCACGATGATGCCCAGCTGCAGTAGTATGAGCAGGAAGGCGATGACCAGCTGGGCGGCGGCGGACATGAAGTGAGGCTTCTTTGTACAGATCTTCTTCTTACTGCCTGCCAGGATACGCGCTATACGGTTGGTCTGGAGTAAACAACAACAACACACTTAACCTACTTTTTTTCGCTTTGGTTAGATGTACAACTAAAACTCTGCACATTGAGATTCTGAATAATCAGTATTGTTTTGAAAATACAGATGGTTAAATAGCCCTTTGTCAGTACGCCCTCCACCATTGCTCCAGTGTTTCTTTCTGCATCCTTCCACCTCTCAGACCCCTCCCTACCTTGGTGACCAGCGCAGAGTAGCTCATGGCCGGGGACAGGCCGATGCCCAGGTGCTGGAGGTAGCAGTGGACCACGTGGGGCTTGGCGATGAGGCTGAAGGTGCACAGGTAGCCCAGAAAGATGCCCGCCAGGATGATGTAACACAGCTCACGGCTGGACGACTTCACCACCGGAGTGTCCCAGAACCTAAAAAAAACACGCACGCACACACACACACACACACACACACACACACACACACATACAGTTCTTACTGTGTATATGCTCAGTAAGAAGGAAGTAAGGTGCATATTACAGAGCACATATGCATAGCATAAATACTACATTATCAGAAACATAATGCTATGAAAAATAAATTAGAACATTCCACTAACTCATTGTAGGATACATACCAGATATAAATAAAACACGTATTTATCAGCAAGCTCCTAAAAATATTGAGTCAACTAGATTAATTGTACTACTTTTAGGGGTTTCCGTAACGCTACACCAGAAATAGGGTTCCATTTCTATTTGAAAGAAAAGAATACAATAAAGAAGAACACAACACACAAGCATACAAAGACTGATTAGCCTACTTAATGAAGACGGAGGTGACGAAGAGAGTGGCCATGAGGCCCAGACAGGCAAAGACCACCGCAGCGATAGGCTCGGGGTCCTGCCAACGCAGGTACTGCACCGGGATAGGCTCACAACCTGAGGGGAGGAGGAGAAGACAGGCAGGATGGAGAGAGAGTCAAGGAGAAAGAAAGAGAGGGGGGGGGGTGGAGGGGGAATGGGGGAATGGGGGAGGGGGGATTTAAAACCAACACATCATCATCAAAACCAAGTTTTAGTGTTGTGTGTGTGTTTGCCTTAACAGAGTTAAGTCTGTGCCAAATTCCACATCTCTCCAAATTCACACATCAGTCAGGCTCCTGTACTGTTGTGATAACCTCACACCTCACAGAGCACAGCAGCAGGGACCTGAGAGCCCTCAAACACTCCTCTGTTACAGCCTGGAGGTGCTGCCATTGGCCTTATTCACATGGCGGCCATTTCCCTCTTACGTCACGCTCAGGGTGGGAGAATGCGGAAGTATCCATAGTCTAATAGTAGAAGTTCCTACCCCCTCCCTACCCCAACCCCTGCGTTTATCTGGGCCCAGGCACATTCACGCACACACAGACATACACCAGTGTTTGCCATGTCTCTCCTATGATGTTTTTAGTCTCTCTTACTCTGAAAATGTAATTTAATGTTATTTATTGCTTTATAAATGTTTTTAGCCGGTAGACAAACATACTCCTGGAGCTTGCTCGATCGCCTTGTTGAGAGGGGTCAGGGAAGAATTTTTACAGCTCACTTATCTGGCCCCTGGGTGATACTGTTTTTTTGCTTCCCTCTAGAATATGTAGGGGTGGGTCGTATGCCCACCTCGCTTGTTCTCTGTAAAGCGCATTGTGTTGCCTCTGGGTATGAAATGCGCTATACAAATAAAGTTTTGATTGATGGATTGATTGAAGTTTGTTATAAAAATAACACTTCAAGATTCGAAATAGTCAGAAATTCACAAATTCATGATTACTGGACTCTGATTGTTATTCACCGCGGTAGTTTTCACGTTATGAAATACATGGACGGGAATGAGCTGATGACTTATGCGCTCCTATGTATTTCATAACATGAAAACTACCGCAGTGAAAAACAATCAGAGTCCAGTAATTCTGAGTTTGTAATTCCAGTAGTGTATTCTGGATGTTATTTTTTACTATTTCGAATCTTGAAGTGTTATTTTTATAACGAACTTGTACTATATGGTCTATAGATACTTCCGCATTCTCACACCCTGAGCGTGACGTAAGAGCGAAATGGCCACCGTGTGAATAAGGTCAATTAGAGACCACGAGAGAGAGAGAGAGAGAGAGAGAGAGAGAGAGAGAGAGATGGAGAGAGAGAGAGAGAGAGAGAGAGGAAGAGAGAGAGAGGAAGAGAGAGAGAGACAGAGAGAGAGATAGGGAGAGGGAGATGGAGAGATAGTGAAAAATAGGGATATTTAAAGTGAGCGGAAGAGAGTGAGGGGAGAGAGAAAGAGAGTGGACGAGAGTGAGAGAGAGAGAGAGAGAGAGAGAGAGAGAGAGAGAGTAAAATACCTGTGAGATCGTCCGCAGGCCAGGTGCCCAGGTCACACGCTCGACAGGTGTACTCGTCAAACACAAACTCGTTCTCCTTACAGGGAGTACACGTCCAACAGCAGCTCACCTCGCCCTTACGGATCACCTAGGACACACACACACGCACACACACGCACACACACACACGCACACGCACACGCACAAACACACGTACATACACACACACACACGCGCACACACACACACACACACACGCACACACACACACACACGCACACACACACACGCACACACACACACACGCACACACAGACGCACACACACACACGCACACACACACACACACACACACACACACATGCACACGCACACACACAAACACACGCACATACACACACACACACACACACACACACACGTATCATCCTTCCTTCTACTAGGCTGTGAATGTGATTGGTCCTTCTGATGATGATGATTGACGGGAGATTCGGACCTTAATCTGGGCCTTCTGGCAGGGTTCTGAGCACACTGATTGGATGATGGTGCTGCTGTTGGCCCAAATCTCCTCGTCGTCCATCCTTAGTCCTCCCTGGTCCCAGCTGCCCACGTGGATGTAACTGTACTCCTCCTCTCCCAGATGCTTAAAGTTCATGATCTCATACCTGCACATGCACACACGCACGCAACACACACACACACACACACACACACACACACACACACACATGGATGTCACATCATTTCGAGAAAGTATCTGCACATTTAAAAACACTGGCACTTGACACCAAATGCCTGGCTCAAAACCTAGGCATCATACTTGACTAAAATCTTAATTTTGAAAGCCACATCAAGAACATTAGAATATTAGAATATTTTTATCACTTAAGGAGCTTTGCCAAGGTGCAACCGTTTCTCTCTCAGGCTGACACTGAAAGACGAATGTATGCTTTCATCAAAAGCAGGCTGGACTACTGCAATACCCTACTGTCTAGCCTACCAAGGAATTAACTTTTAAGCGAGATCTTAAGACATTCCTATTTAATCTCACCTATAATCACTAGCCAGGTCCAAGAGACACAGAGAGGCAGACTCCAGCCTGCTAGTGAATCATTTGTGTATATCCTTGCTGCATATCCTTTTATGCATTGTGTATCAAGATGTGTGTTTCTTTGCGATTGGCCTTGATTGGGTGATGAGGAACAAGATGATGCTGTATGTGTATGACAGTGTACATGATAGTGTATATTCTATGGGAATGATTTTCCGATGGTGCACTGTGTATATACTATATTAAGATGTGTGTTGTAAGGGGCAGGCCGATGAAGAACTAGATACTACTGCATGAGTCTGATGCTGTGTGTATCCTATGGCGCATTGTTTGTATTAAATTATGTGTCTCTTCATGCTTCTAACCCTGTCTGCCTCTCTCCTCCCTATGGCCTCTCCCTCTTATACTCTAACCAGGTCCTGTGGACGCCCCTCTGTCTCCTGCAGGCCACCCTGTGTCCGGTAGAAATGACTGCTGTAAAGACACAGTGTGGCTACTAATCCTGTCTTCCTCTCTCCTCCCTAGTGTCTCTCCCTCTTGTACTATACCCAGGTCCCAGAAAGTCCCTAACATCTCTGTAACTATTTATCTACTCTTTTATGAAGTATTTAGCCCATATTTAGTACTCTGTAAATGCTCCTAGCCAATAGATTTAAACATTTTCCAGGAGCTTGCTCGATCATCTCATTGAGAGAGGTCAGGGAATAATTTTTACAGCTCACCTGTTTTGGCCCCTGAGTTAATGTTTTTTTTGTGCGTGGCTGGAAGCCAGCGCTCCTAGTATAGTGGTTATCACTCCCTCCCTCCCTTACTCCCGACAATGTTGGCCTGCATCTCTGTTGGCACCACTAGAGGCAATAGTCCCAGCACACCAAAATCAAGAAGGACACCAAAATCAACCTGCCGATCTCCACTGCACAAGTAGAGTAGTGGTCAGAGCATTGGACTCCCACCCGGGAGACCGGGGTTCAATACTATACTATACTATACCCCAAACCTCCACATGTTCATCCTTTCACTCCAACCTTTACCCCTTTCCTTATAGGTCAGATCCACTGATCTCCACTGCACAAGTAGAGTAGCGGTCAGAGCATTGGAATCCCACGTGGGACATTCTCAGAGATTACCGTCTATGCTGAGCGAAACTCCTCTAGTCTATATGTAGCTAAACAAACACTGTTGTTTACGTTTTGGAACTGATGTGTTCAGGTCACAAGACCTATCTTAATTTATCAGACATTATTTCATGTCATTTCAATTCACAGCTATTTCAGTGGCCAGTGTTGTGCACGAACGCGTTCAAAATAACGACGTTCGTGCGTTCGTTCGTTTCACAGGACGTATTCGGCTGTAGCAATTCTGGTGTATGCTATGTATAGCTAATGGATTAATAAGAGGTGGTTATATTTCAAAAAACATAATGGGATCAGAGCAGCACATTCAAATAACAAGACCAGGGGATCTGGCTCCTGCCAGACCCTGAAGACCATTTAAAGACCCTCAGGCCTTTGATGTACCAGCTGTGGGTCATGTTCAGAACATGTGACCTCTCCTCAGTTTTCTCCCTCAAGCTCTACTTTTCTGGGGTGTTATCCACAAAGCATCAGCCATGAGCTGATCTTTAATGCTGATCACCTCTCTGGCCTGAGCTCCCATCAGCAGCACAGGTGAAGTCATATGTTCTCAACAAATTCCACCCAGGGGCCTCATTTATCATTGTGCATACACCCTTTTTCATTTACACCTGATTTATGTACTTGCTTTTCTCCGCAAATAATGTGATGTATCATGCCAAACAAAACTCAATGGGAAATATTGTGACATATATCCACAATATTTCCCATCGAGTTTTGTCATGATACATCACATTATTTGCGGAGAAAAGCAAGTACAAAAATCAGGTTTAAATGAAATAGGGTGTATCCACAATGATAAATGAGGCCCCAGGTGCGTAGACTAGGGTAGAAAAACCTCGCGAAAGACAGACAGACAGACCGACAAAGCCTCCTGCCTGACCGAAATAACTAAAAAAAGAACTATGAACTATTTCATTTTTTGGGAATGACATTTTGAACTTGAACTAGTTCGTTTTGAAAATTGTGAACTGAAAATTGAACTAGTTCATTTTAAAAAGGAACTTTCCCAACACTGTCAGTGGCATGACTAGCTTCCGTCCTACCAGTCCTGAACAGAAACAAGCCAGCCATGCACATAAGCCAAGCTGGACCTGGCCTGGTTTTCTTCCCTCTGGAAAACATAGAAGTAGGATCTATGTCCAGCCCCCCTTTGCTCTCTGTAAAGCGCATTGTGTTGCCTGTGTATGAAATGTGCTATACAAATACAAAGTTTGATCTGACATCAATTAATCAACCAATCAACAAATTAATCAACCACCCAATCACTCAATTGATCTATATGTCTGTCTGTCTGTCTGTCTGTCTGTCTGTCTGTCTGTGTCTGTCTCTTACCTGCCAGGTGAGTCTCCGTTCTGGTCAAAGTGGATGGCCTCTCCTGACACACCCGTGAAGTTGGTTCTCATGAGGAACTCCAGCAGCTGGCGGCCATCGATGGGCTGCATGGATCCACACAGACCCTGGTGCGCCACAGGCAGGAAGAGTATGGTGAACACACACACGCACACAGGCACACACACACACACACACACACACACACACACACACACACACACACACACACACACACACCCCAATGTGTAGCACAACATTACCTGAAAGCCAGGGCAGAGTGCTTTCTGCATGGTATGCAGTCCATATGCCATAGAGTAGATAGCATTGATAACAAAGCCCATCTTAGTGTCCTGGGCATACTGGTGACGCAGAGACTCTCTTCCTGTAGACACACAAACACTTTTCAGTTTGGGTACTCCCTCCTGACACTAATGAATATGCAACAATCATAACAATCTACCATGCGTTGTTATGCGTTTCAAAGGTAATAAGAACAAGGATTGTTAGCCTAAAATGTGCGCGTGCGTGTGTGTGTGTGTACATGTACTCACTGTTACAGGTGCGGTTGTACTTGCTGTTCTCCTGTGGGTGTCCCTTCAGCATGCACTGGAACCGATGCTGCCAGAACTCGGGGAACCATGGGTTACGTACGTTCGTGTCAGGCTTCAGGTTGTGGTAGTAGTCATCGAACCAGGTCACGTAAGGCGACTTGAGCTTGATAGTGATGCCACCCGCCGCCTCTCTCTGATACCCATCGGTTACATCATACCTGTCTGCCCAGCCATCGCTGGAGAGAGAGAGAGAGAGAGAAGCTTAATTTATACTCAGTCGAGTGTCGTGTGTCAGACGCGATTGATCCATGGCAACGAACGTGCCTCGCGTTTGGAAATACATGGAGGTGAATGAGCCGTAGTTAGCCGTCAGCTGCATTCACCATTCATCCATCTTCATCCGCTTATCCGGGGTCGGGTCGCGGAGGCAGCAGTTCCAGCAGGGGGCCCCAGACATCCCTTTCCCTGGCAGCATCAACCAGCTCTACCTGGGGAATCTTGAGCCGCTCCCAGGCCAGTGCGGAAATCGCTCTGCTCTGCCACCTAGTCCTGGGTCTACCCCGCAGCCTCCTCCCAGCCGGACACGCCTGGAACACCTCCCTAGGGAGGCGCCCAGGAGGCATCCTCACTAGATGCCCGAACCACCTCAACTGGCTCCTTTCGACGCAAAGGAGCAGCAGCTCTACTCCGAGTCTCTCCCGGATGACTGAACTTCTCACCCGATCTCTCAGGGAGACCCCAGCCACCCTCTGGAGAAAACTCATTTCGGCCGCTTGTATCCGTGATCTCGTTCTTTCGGTCATGACCCATCCTTCATGACCATAGGTGAGGGTGGGGACGAAGATAGACCGGTAGATCGAGAGCTTTGCCTTTTAGCTCAACTCTCTTTTCGTCACAACAGTGCGGTAAAGCGACTGCAGAACCGCACCAGCTGCTCCGATTCTCTGGCCAAGCTCCCTCTCCATGGTTCCCTCACTCGTGAACAAGACCCCCAGATACTTGAACTCCTTCACTTGGGGTAAGGATTCATTTCCTACTCGGAGCGGACAGACCACCGGTTTCCTGCTGAGAACCATGGCCTCAGATTTAGAGGTGCTGATTCTCATCCCAGCCGCTTCACACTCAGTTGCGAACCTATCCAGAGAGTGCTGGAGGTCGCAGGCAGATGATGCCATCAGGACCACATCATCTGCAAACAGCAGCGACGCAATCCCCAGCTCACCGAACTGCAAACCCACCTCCGCACAACTACACCTCGATATCCTGTCAATGAAAATCACAAACAGGATTGGTGACAAAGCGCAGCCCTGGCGGAGGCCAATCCCCACCGGAAAGGAAAACGACTTACTGCCAAGGACACGGACACAGCTCTCGCTCTGGGTGTACAGGGATCGGGTGAGAAGAGGGATCTCCAAGATCCTTGCGAGAGTGAAGAGCTGGTCGGTGGTTCCACGGCCAGGATGAAATCCGCATTGTTCCTCTTCGATCTGAGGCTCGACTATCGGCCGGACTCTCCTTTCCAGCACCTTGGAGTACACTTTCCCTGGGAGGCTGAGTAATGTGATGCCTCTATAAATGGCACACACCCTCTGGTCCCCTTAGCTGCATTCACCCCCATGTATTTCCAAAAGCGAAAACAACGGCAGTGAAAAATAGTCAGTCTGGTAATGATGAGTTTGTAACCCCGATAGTGTATTCAGCCTGTTATTTTGACTATTTTAGTTCTTGAAGTGGTGTTTTTACAGTGAACTTTTAACATTGAAGTCAACGGGCACTTCCGCATCCGCACCACCAATTACGTCAGACTGACCAATATGGCAGCTGAAGTGAATAAGGCGAATCCTGGGGGCCTGGCGCAGTGTTGCCAACTCTTCAGTAAGGGAAGTAGCTATTTTAGTGGCTGTCCCAGAAGTCGCTAGATGGCGGGGGGCGGGGCGGGTTACAGTGCAACCCTAGTAGCCTACATCAGCCATGTGATGATGATGATGAGCATGGAAAAAAAAATCAAACTATTTACTTATTTTCAAACTTGTTTTTTTGTTGCCGTATAACATTAGCTTTTTTTCTTTTAAACAACATAGGTCTGTAAACCTAAAGAATAACGGTAAAATAATACTGTATAGCCTTCAGGGCTTAATTAAAACTTAACCTAACGTCACCAGTATCTAGGTAAACTAGCCGTTTCTGACAATACGATTGGTTGTTGCGGGAGGGATCCCAGCACGTGTGGTGTGTGTGTGGGTGAGCGAGGGAGAGAGGACGTGAAGGCAGCAAAAAAAGTTTTCTCTCGTCGTGACTCGTGAGCTGAGCTCGCTTCCTTGTCAACACAATAATTCCCCAAATGACCAGAAAAAGTAGCTAGATTTGTCGCTAATCGCTTTTCATGAAATAAGTCACCAGGGGGGGTCTGGAAAGTCGCTAAATCTAGAGACTAAGTTGCTAAGTTGGCATCACTGGCTGAGCGGGGCTACTTCCGCGTGGTCCTAGAGAGCGCACTATTTCTTGTCGTTTTTCTTACAGCCTACTGTTAGTTTTCGGACTGTAAAAAGTGGGGGGGACAAAAACACAATTTTGAAAAGTTGGGGGGACATGTCCCCCCTGTCCCCAGTGGAAATTTCACCCCTGAGTGTCAGTGAGAGGGACGGAGGCGACAGAGAGGTGGCCAGGGTGCTGCATGCATCCTGCGGGTCGGTGTCTAGGCTATTAAGCGACCAGCATGGGGACCATATGCTCTCACAGCCTCAGCCGACCGAAACACGGCCGCGCGCAGCCAGTCATCTCAGGAGACTGGAGGCGGTGGGTGGGGGCGGGGACAATATCATCGCACTATATGAAGGTTTAATAAAAAAATCCGTACAGTTATTCTCGGTGCTTTTTGAGAGAATGGAGCACCATCTATCGAGATAAGCACTCCCTTGATGCAGTGGCCTTTGAGATGCGGGTGTAGCGGCAGCCTGTGGGAGAGCCTGGCTTATCTCGACAGCGCCGCTGTTATACAACGCCAGTGTGGGAGGGCTTTTGTGTGCGGCTCCGTCCCCTGGGTGAAGGTTTTGTAACACATCCCTACGAGGGAGCGCAGAGGAAAAAGGATAGAGTGCTAGGAGAAGCCAGGGAGAGTTATGAAAAAGTGGAGAAGGGAAGCAACTGTGGATAGCTTGAATCACCCTGGAGCCAGATGGGAGCGCAGGGAACAGCCCACACAGTGACCTGGAAAGGGCACCCCTCTGCTTCTCAACCACCTACAGCACTGACACACACACACACACACACACACACACACACAACATGCACATTCACACACAATCACAAACACACAACATGCGCATACACACACAATTACACGCACACAACATGCGCGTACACACACGATCTCACACACACACACAGACACACACACACAAACACACACACACACACACGCACACACACACACACACACATACACATGTGTTTAACCACCTACAGTGCTCTAACCAGCAACTTCCCTGCCAGCTGGAAGCTTGGAGTGGAGATTAGAGGGCTGTGAGGTGCTCTATATCAGGAAGCTCATTAGAGAACTAACCAGGAACTATATGGGGAAACAGTGGTATGAAAGTACAGCAGTCACAACACCTTGCATCCTGCATCCCAATGCAGGCTTGTCTCTCACAGTCCGAGCAAAGGGCTTGTACTGTTAGAGCAGCCACTGTGAATTAGATACTGCTAGACTTTATAGGCCAATGGAGATGAATAAACAAAACCCATTGTATTGTGGTCTTTGAGGCCAAGCAATATTATGTCCTGGAATGGGAGACCAGGTGGTTGTGGTGGTGAGGGGCGGCCAACGGGTGGCACTCTTCCCTTTGGTCTGAGTAAAAACCCCAGAGCCCCCCCCCCCCCCCCCCCCTGGGGTCAGAACCAGCTGATGGGGAGTCAACCCTGCCCTGACCTCCCGTCCTCCCAGAGTACAATAGGTCTTCCTGTCTCTCTGTGCTGCTCTGTGACTCAGTCTATCCATACAGTCTGTGTGGAGCTAGTTTGTCTTTCAGCAGCTGTTGCTAACAAGAGCATGTATGGGCTAATGTCATCATAATGGCATGTAGGCTAATGTAATCTCTTATCTAATGCAATCTCTGATCTAGGTACTGTAATATGCATGGATGTGTTAAAGGCAGCACTGTTCTAACCATCTGTAACCATTCCAGCCATGTCAGATCAGTGATTTCTCAAAGGAAGGGAGAAGGAAGGACACATTTTAGAGTAGTCAAACAACCTAGTTGGCATGATTCACTCTGATTCAGGAGTGCTGGTGAATGGAGACGTGAAAACAGTCATTAAGTCATGCGCTGCTGTCCTTTTAGTGAGGTATAATTACTCACACCTGTATGAATGGGCTGTGTGGGTGGCTCACAGGTCCAGGACCACATGTTAGCTGTCTCACTTAATAATAGGAACAAATACTATCAATTACATGAGACAAGTATGAATCAGATTGTATGGGTGTGAGGGGAAAAATACCTGTTTTTTCATTCAACACATTTCAGGATCAGAGTTACGTCCATGCATGTGTTTTGTTGGTGCACGTGCAGGTGCGTTTAGGAGCATGCGTGTGCACGCCATTCTTGGTCAGATGGCTCTTGAAAAATAGATTAAAATCTCAATGGGCCTAAACCTGATATTAAAGGTTAATGAAATATCCTTGCTAACAGCAGAGCACTAAGACCCCGATACCCTTTTCTTAAATAGACAGACTTTAAATATTCAGCTTTGGCACAGATAAACAGAACTCAGCCCATCTCCCAAAGGAACAAGTTTCTTCTGTCATGTCCTCACACACCCTCAAGCAAAACACACACACACACACACACACACACACACACAGACACACACAATAATCAATCTCAGTACCCACGCTCACACACAGGCATGCGCACAGATAGACCTCGAAGGGGGCTTGAGTCCCTGCCCTTTTGCCCTCCTATAGAGAAATGCACTTTTTCTGTAGGTTTTTATGTAGATAAATACATAAATGCCTGTTTGCACACAGCCTGTCCCGCCAAACAGATATATTGACTGGATAAAAATATCAGGTCATGAGATTGGTGCTCCCAGTCGATGCCGTCTACCCTCCCTCCCTGCAGCGGTGAGTGTGGGCACGCGGAATTGCACGTATAATGTTACGCCTGCTTAGACACTCGATAGTCGTTAGGGAGGTGAGTTACTATGAGGCAGATATCAGGTAGGCCAAACAAAATAGAAATATACCGATCACTTCCGTTTTGGTAAGACTTTACAATAAGGTACAGACAAATGAATAGTTACTGAGTAACTAATGAAGAACCGATGATTAATTAATGAGTAGTTACTTATTAACTCTGAGATTAGTTAATGAGTAGTTACTGATGGGGACTACTATAGTAGTTACTGAGGAACTAGAGAACAGACTGGGGACTACTATCGTTACTAAGGAACCAATGATTAGTTAATGAGTAGTGACTGATTAACTCTGAATCCATCACTGTATAGTAGATAATGATGGGTTACTAGAGAACGGACTGGAGACTACTATAGTAGTTATTGAGGAATCAATGATTGGTTAATGAGTAGTTACTGATTAACTCTGAATCCCTAATGCTGAAGCCTAATCCTATAGGTAGTTATCTTGTTATTTATGGTTAGTAGTATATTTTGTTCATTAGTTTAGTTAACATTACATTTACACACACACAATCAGAGAACCAATCACGTGACATGTCTGCCTTTTAAAGGGAGCACAGACCATGTAACCACGTGAACCAGAGAATCAGTGTAGAGACATCCAGGCACCACGCGCCCTAAAGCATCAAACTTCAGCTCAGAGCAAAATCACCTGCAGCATCTGAGCCAGGAGCAGCCATGTGGCTAGTGCAGCGTGTGCTGGGCAGGGGTACTGGTATATGTAGTTCAAGGTCACTTCATGTTCCATGCTGTCGTATTTGAGAGGGATGAAAGACAGCCTACATGTGTGTTTCCTAATGAGAAAAGACTGGTATAGAGCTCCAGGGATATAACCAAGCTGGAGTCCAGGACCTTAAAATAAAGACTGTCACCCTGCCAGATTGAAAAGCACAAGAGAACTCCATCCCCCTCACTCTAGCTCCTTTTTTAACTTTTATTTTATTCTCTCTCTCTCCCTCTCTCTCACACACCCACCCCCCTACCACCCCCACCCCCCCCCCCCCCCCCCCACCGTCCTACCCGTCTCCAACCTTCTCTTTCAATTAAAAGGCTCTATGAATAGTGTGCCATTTTTAATAGTGACAATGGCCTAAAGGTTCATGAAATAATGTGTCGCTTCTGCTCTTAAGGAATTTTTCATTTTCTACTATGGGATATTTTTAGGGAGAGAACAGGATATAATCTTTTTGATGATGATCGTTAAATACAGAAGGATAAGATAAGATTAGAAAAAATCATTGTCCACTAAATTTACAGACCAGTTTCCATTACATGTAAATTTTATAAAAAAGTTTTTCTTATCATATCCTTCTGTATTAAATCATCATCATGATCTAAATCATCTGTTTTTCAGACACAGAGAGAACACAACCAAAGGTTAATGTAACATGAACTTTGTATCATCACGTGCAAACATGAGCACATTACACCTATCCTGGCCTCCCTCCATTGGCTTCTGGTACATTTTAGAATTAAATGTAAGATTTTGCTTTTTGTTTTCAAATCATGAAATGGATGGGCTCCTCAGTACATCGCAGACCTCCTTCAGGTGCACACCCCTTCCAGAGCTCTGAGGTCTACATACAATACAAAAATAAATGAACAGTAAAGCATTAATTAAAAGCAAAAGAATCCCAACCATCCCTGTCAAGATAAAGACAATGCCTCAGTGAGCCAACCTGGCAACAAGATTTAGCGTAACTGTTACAGTATGTTAGTTGTCATGACACCAGATATACCTCTAAGGTGGTGGGTAATATAAGCACCAGCAGTTACCTTACTGGAGAGTCGGTGTCTGCCTCTGATGGAACAACATGAAAACTGATGAGAGTTAGGCCAGGGACTGTGATGATGATGATGATAATGATGATGATGATGTTGAAGATGGGGATAGTAACCATGGATACATCGTCTTTGATGATGCTGGAGACTTTGAGAGGCTGAGTGGTGAAAGCAGAGCGATACAACACTGAAGAACAGACTGCATTCTGCCGAAACACTCACACACTTTAATGGGGGGCGAGGGGGTGGGGGGGGCGTGTCACATCAGCGCAATGCCTCTTGAACACACAGAGCCCAAAGGACAAAACACATCCTGGAGGTGACAATATGTAGGTTGCGTTGCGGTTGATTGCGTTCGACGCTCCACTCACCTCCCCACCAGCAGGAACTCTCCGACCAGACGGCGTCGCCTCATGGCCATCAGGATGCCGCGCACGGTCATGCCCTCGCAGAAGCAGGCCACCACCCGGGCCTTGGGCAGGTGGCCCCGCAGCTTCTCCAGGAGCCTGTCAAAGCTCTTCTCGCCGGCGTTGCTGTAGATCTTGTCCGAGTGGGCGATGCAGAGGCCCTCCCTGGCCGCCATGTCCTTGAACGCCTCCATCCCACTCTCACCGTAGTTACCTTGGGTCGTGGACAGGCGGGCGGACAGGTGGAAGGACAGATGGACACACACAAGCAGGAGGCTGATTATAACAAAAAAAGGCGTACTAGTCTCCTAACTCTTAAAGCACCTTTTGTATTTATATTTTGCTACTCATGCACTTTGGCTTTAGAACTGGATTATGCTCTTAGTCACTTCGCCTCCTCGTACACTTAGTCAGCTCTGCCTGCCGAGTGGTGTTGCAAAAAGTACTCGAGACCCGAGTAATGTTGCAGTACTCGAGACCGGAGTAGTGTTGCAGTACTCGAGACCGGAGTAGTGTTGCAGTACTCGAGACCGGAGTAGTGTTGCAGTACTCGAGACCCGAGTAGTGTTGCAGTACTCGAGACCGGAGTAGTGTTGCAGTACTCGAGACCCGAGTAGTGTTGCAGTACTCGAGACCGGAGTAGTGTTGCAGTACTCGAGACCCGAGTAGTGTTGCAGTACTCGAGACCCGAGTAGTGTTGCAGTACTCGAGACCGGAGTAGTGTTGCAGTACTCGAGACCGGAGTAGTGTTGCAGTACTCGAGACCCGAGTAGTGTTGCAGTACTCGAGACCGGAGTAGTGTTGCAGTACTCGAGACCCGAGTAGTGTTGCAGTACTCGAGACCGGAGTAGTGTTGCAGTACTCGAGACCCGAGTAGTGTTGCAGTACTCGAGACCGGAGTAGTGTTGCAGTACTCGAGACCCGAGTAGTGTTGCAGTACTCGAGACCGGAGTAGTGTTGCAGTACTCGAGACCGGTCTCAAGACCACTCTTTGAAGGTTTTTGATGCTCTCTCATCTCAGAATCGACCACACTTTTGCTTGGTCTTGTCTCAGTCATCAGATAAGGGATTTTATTTCAAGACTGGTCAAGATCACAGCTGCTGGAATGACCCTCAATTACCTGTGCATTGTCTAATTTATTACACACACACACACACAAGCACACACACACACACACACACACACACACATTTGAATAACTTTATTTGTGTTCACATAATCAACAAACACAAACTCTTGAAAACAAACAATAATAGATGTGGCAGCATTGGGCATTCACTGACTGACATACATTACATCACTTAGCAGACAGTCTATGCAGGATACAGGAAGCAATGTCTTGCTGGAGTGAAAGAGGAGTGCCTATGATTTGCATGTTCCACGTTTTATCGCAAGTGTGTCAAGCAGTGTGTGACTCACACTGGTCTGGTCTTGGTCTTGACTCGGTCTCAACCCCTCAAAGTCTTGGTCTTGTCTCGGTCTCAATACACTCTGGTCTTGGTCATGACTAGGTCTTGGTTTAGGTGGTGTTGACTACAACACTACTGGCAAGTAGTAGTACACTGACTAGCTACGTTAAATGCAATTATTATAAGTCGCTACATAATAATAGTCGTTACATAAAAGCGCCTGCTAAATGACTGTAATGTAATGTAAATTCTCCTTCTCACTGCCTCTTCCCCTATGTTAGTCTGCCCAAACACAATTAACACCAGTTCAAACACAGTTAACACCAGTTTAAACACTTCAGATCTGATGCACGCAGCCCGGGAGGAAGTGACATAGCTCAGATTGGCTGATGACCCACCATACTGCCAGCTGCTGCCAGAACAATCGATCAGAATGGTGATCAATAACGTCTAAATACTGTACATACAGTATTAGATTAGAGCAGACTGTACTGTACTGTTTATCACAAAAATACTTGCCAGCGCATACACACACACACGCAGATACACACACACACACACACATACACGCACGCTGATGGTGTGCCAACATGATGCCCCAGAATATGTGGTGTCCCCATTTATTAAACTGTCAGGGGTAGACTCCCCCATTTGCATGAAAACCAGGTCACCTAGTTTGTGTTGCTGTGGAAATCTATTCTCACTCTTGGGGTCTGAGTATCTGAGAAAGATAAGAGATTCTCTCACTTCAGCACAAGAGTTAGATTTCAATTGTGTGTGTGTGTGTGTGTGTGTGTGTGTGTGTGTGTGTGTGTGTGTGTGTGTGTGTGTGTGCGTGCGTGCGTGTGTGTGCATGTGTGTGTATGAAAATGGCTACAAAAGCTCAGCCATAAATCCAGTTCCATAAAAAGGCAGCACGTCCACCATGCTGCCACAGAGTTCAATCTCTACAGTGCTAAGGGGAATTAGCACACAAACAGGATTTAACTTTCATTTCACTGGAAAGTGATTTATTTTGAGTCACATGGTCACAGGGCCATTTGAGGGTTAAACATTCCTGATCATACCACAAGGAATCAGGCGGTGTGTGTGTGTGTGTGTGTATGTGTGTGTGTGTGTGTGTGTGTGTGCGTGTGTGTGTGACAAGAGAAGAGTAGCATGGTATTGTTGTTTTTTGGAAAGAGAGTTTTCAGAATAAGAATTTGTTTTATTGCCAGTGTTTTTGCTTACTTGCAACATTGAACAGGGGACGCAGATAGGACAGTGCAAAAACAGGACAGTGCAAGAAGAGGTATAAAATAAGTTCAAATAAAAAACAAGACGTTTCTATCTTGGGATTCATAAGCACCAGTCCAACACACACACACACACACACACACACACACACACACACACCAAGCTGAATTTCCCAGCCTGTGACTGTACATGTGACACAGAGGTGGTGCGGTCTCCCACATACCAACAGGGTCACAGGGTCAAGCCCCAAGCCAGCTGTCCATCCCTAGACAGCTTTATTAACTAACTCACTCAACCCCATTTGAACCAGCCTACTCACTGACAGACGATGATAATCCTGAAGGTTTATCAGGTTTCATCCCCCAAATCCCATGTGAAGGGGAGTGTGTGTTTTGAGTTTGATATTTCACTAAATAAACTTTTTTTCCCCTCATGCAGTTGGTTCACAACTCAAAAGCAAACATGGTATTTCCTACCATGGGATTTGATTATCTCCTTTCCACTGATCAGAGAGAGAGAGAAAGACAGACAGATGAGTGAGATGACAGACAGACAGACAGACAGATAGACAGACAGACGGAGGAAGGGAGAGGGAGAGGGAAGGACATTCTAATTGGAAATGTTGTAGTTAGTGTATCTGTGCCGACCCTTATTATCAATCCCTTAGAAACAAGGATTCAAGGAGATTTCAAGGAGATTCAAGCGAGAGGTAGTATTCAGTCATCTCTATTTAGACTTCAATCTAATCCAGGCAGAGCTGAGATCAGATACTCCCATTATTCTGGACTCTGAATTACATCCTTTTACAAGAATTACCTCCAATTCACAATCTGGTACAAACGCGTCCTCATTTCCACTGAGCTGTGTGTGTGTGTGTGTGTGCGTGTGTGTGTGTGTGTGCGTGTGTGTGTCCATTCCAGCCTGGGAGCAGTATGTCATTAGATCACTGTGCCAGCAGGGCGCGTGTGTGTGTGTGTGTGTGTGTGTGTGTGTGTGTGTGTGTGTGTGTGTGTGTGTGTGTGTGTGTGTGTGTGTGTGTGTGTGTGTGTGTGTGTGTGGACTGCCACTGCCTGCTATATGACTGAATGAGAGTGTTAAGTTGGATCTAAAGCCAAATGCAGTGTTATTGATTGTTTTCAAATATCATATTTCAGAATGGTGACCAGCCTTATTACAGAACAGCTGAATGTGCCGCACGCACATGTTCAACTTAATATACCAAACATACATCAATATACTGTATTACAATGATCCTAATATTGCCTCACCTGTTTCAGGCTGACTACTCTGAGTTAGATTATGGAAACAGCAGTCACGCATGAAAACACACACACACACACACACACTATACTCTTTCATCACCTACAGTAAGTACAGCCATCCCTCGTCACAGAGAAATAAGAAGAAAGTGTACCCCATACAGTGTAGTCTGTAATCTTATCAAACTCAGATCCATTATTCATGTACCTACACTTTTGGAAATTACAATGCTAATGAGAACACTAGGCGGAACACATGCGTGCGCAGTATGACTCTCCATTTCTATTGATAGAATGCGGTCTCCGTGGTGACACGTATACATACCAGTACATCATACAGTTGCTATGTATTAGAATGGCAAGTGTTGCACAATATTCGTCTTATTTCTGACCTATCCTCATTTTGCACGCCCATTGGAATGGAGGTGTGCATTCTAATTGCATTGCTAAAAGTGGCAGAGCTGGGAGAAGCCCCATAGTACTGTGCAGTGTTTCTTGTGTGGGAGTGGAAGATTTCCATTCCAAAGGTAGAGCTTATCGTAGCTTTGGAGCTTATGCCCAGCCTTTTTCATATGGATACAAAGACAGACAGTGTGAAGCAGAGTCAGGGACACCCACACGCACACGCACACACACGCACACACACATTATGTTCCTGCGTGATCAAGGCTCTACACAGGCAAAACCACTCACACTCTACGAGAAAGAAGAGGAGGAGGCGTAATGACAGAGTCTCAGAGTGTGTTCTCACCTTCTGTGTGTATGGCGGACACGTAGCTCCAGTTGTACCTCTTCACAATGTCCACCATAGCTCTGGCCTGCTGGGCATCTGATGGCACTACCCTCATAAAGTACTTAAACAGACTCTATGAAAAGAAACACAATCACCCATAAAGGAGAGTATGTGTGTGTGTGTGTGTGTGTGTGTGTGTGTGTGTGTGTGTGTGTGTGTGTGTGTGTGTGTGTGTGTGTGTGTGAACTGTAGGTGCTTGTCTATGTGTGTTCCCACCTTATCACTCAGGTCCATGCTGGTTGCAGAGTAGGCGATCTGGGGGATGTTGAACAGCTGGAGGAGGTTCTGCACCTGGATTGCCACCGAGCTGGAGCCCGGTCCGATCAGCCCCACGATGGGCTTCTTCCCCCGGACCAGGGCCGCCCCGTCCTCCGCAGTGCACCGCCCCAGGCTCTCCTCCTCCTCGTTGGACACCAGGGTGTCCCGGATGAACTCGATGCTCTGCTCTAGAGCCACAGCTGAGTGCCAGCACGAGTCCCTGCTCGCAACAACCCAGTTAGAAAACCCGCAGTTAGAAAATGAATCAATTCCTCCTTTTTCTAATTTTCTAGATCTGTCTTTCTGCATTTTTCTAGTAATTTCAAACAGCGAAGGTGCACTTGATTTAATTTCCCCGGCAGGATAAAACCCATAGAACGGTAGCCTCGCGAGACCAAGCTGATCTTGCAAGCTCACATTCAGTCTCGCTCTGCAGATCAGTCTGGACATCCCCCTATTTCAAACCATTTCTCTCCGATTACGTCTTGAACAGGCCAACCAGGGACTGTGTTCTGACTGCTGTTCTGCCCCCCAGTAGAATGTAGCCCCTGCTCAGTTCCTGTCTCCCAAAGCAACGAGCAGTGATGTTAACGTTGCTAGAATAAACACAGCCATAAGTGCAGTTATTGCAGATATATACTCAATAATAATTAAACAAGAACAAGAGAATGCACAGAGTTTCTCTGAGGAAGAGATGTTTTCGTTCTTCTGACTAGATTTGTAAATGTTTTGTTACACATTGATTGGCTGAAGGAGTTAATCTGTCAAGGCAATTACTCCCACCCACTGAAATTGTTCTAGATAGGTGGAAGTCCAGACTGATCTACGGAACAAAGGAGAATGTGAGCTCGCTAGATCAGGATGGTCTTACAAGGCTAATGGAACAGACCCGGAGCAGCCAATTCTGACGTAAATCAAGCACACCTCAAAGCACTTGCTGAGCAGTGAGGACGGCAGCTGTGTACCTGATCTCACAGCCCAGGGTGATGTTAGGGAGGATGTGGGGGTCGGCGTTGATGCGGTCCAGGGTGTACATCATCGCCTCCACTCTCTGGATGCCATACTGCTCCCGCACCGCACCACACTTCCGCTCATGGACCTGGGCAGGACAACACACACACACACACACACACAACTTCGAAACAATCTCTCTCCCTGTCTGTCTTTGTCTTCCACTCTCTCACGCATGCACGCATGCACATGCACATACACACACACACACACACACACATACACACACAGTGCGCCTCACCTTGTGAGCAGGGGGCTGGTGGTGCACGGAGAACAGAGCGCCTATGATGATGTCCCCAGGGATGTGAGCCAGGACTCTTCTCTCCGTGGTCTGGGCTGTGACCCCAACACCACCTTTGTGGCTGAGCCAGCCTGGGTCAGATCCCAACAACACACAGACCAGCAGCAGGTGCACACACAACCCTCCTCCTCCCATCCCCCCACCCGATCTCCCGCCACCTCCCATCCTCCTCTGTCTTCTCAGGGCTTCGATGGTGATGGATCAGACGGTTGAAACATGGTACCGTCAAAGCCAGAGTTGTGGGTTTGATTCCTAAAGAATGACGTGTGAGTTTGATCTGGGTGTGTTTAGTCGCTGATTGCCTCATGAACCTGGAATGAGACAAAACAGTTTTTTTTTTTTACAAACATAGTGACACTTTTCATCCAAACTAAACATTTTTCTATAATTTTCCAATATGAAACCGTTATCCATATAATCAGTCCCCTGTCCCTATTTCAAAGTCACTATCAAAAATCTTTCCCAGCTGCAATCAAAAATAAACGTGATTGGCCTCAGTGATAAATAGACTACATGGTGAACGATTATCGAGACAGCTGTGGTTAAAGTGTTAAGATTGCGGCAGGCTGCATTTGCTTAAAGGGCGAAAAAACAGTAGCCTAGGCTATTATATCTCAGCCAGAACGACTTCTCATGAGCGTCCTCGGTCGCTGTCCGTGGTCCTAAAAGATGCACGTGCAGCCTACCTCCAGCGAGACACCACTTTGGTCGGCAATATCGTCTTGAAATGTCAATTGCCGTTTAATCACTTTGCTTACATGAACACCTAATAGAAAACAAATCATGATCGATGAATCTTTCATAGCGAGGAAGCGAACACCTTTAGCGTCTTTAAGAGTGTATACGCTCCAAATGACTTCAAGCAGATGAAATAATATTCTTTGCTGAAAAGTAGATTGAACTTCACCTTCTCGATCCGTTTTCAAACGTTTTTCTTCCAGCCGCGTAGTGAACCTTCCCTTTTAATAACGTTGTCTTCATGAAAAGCAATTCTTTTCGTGAGATTATTTCCGTGGAGAAGTCACCCCGAGACCATAGAGCCTATAACTGCTTTAAAATGACACCTTAAGCCTGTCTACTTGACAGTTGACAGAACCCGTGGATGTCTCATAACTGACGCAGTTGCAAGAGTGCACCCCCACACACACACACACGAACATGAACACATGGAACAGGATTTACGCACTGGGGGGTCATGGTTTCCTTAGTTGCTGCGTTGCCAATAGACGAAGAACAGAGTAGAAAGTCATAGCCTTAAGTTGTGACTGCAGCCTATTCTTCCAGTCGCTAAAACTAGCCCTATGTATGTCAGTTATATCATGATATTCTAGATTACGGCTAAAGCGTGGAAAGATGGGTTGTAGCCTAATCTCGAATCTCCTTTCTTGAATCTCATTTCCCACTCATAACATCATGAGGTTTCAGACAGGTCGATTAAGAGGAAACTGCATGAATTGCCAATACTATATTCCCTCCCAACGATTACAGAGATGATTCGAGTAACACCCATGGTTAGGCTAATCCACTTTTTACCATGGCAACAACGAGGAGGCGGTGGGGACTGGATACAGTAGGCTACGTCCTCATGCGTTCTTTCCCGCGCTCTTGCTCTCTGTAGACCATGGCGCACTTTATAACTGCTCTCTCTCTCTCTCTCTCTCTCTCTCTCTCTCTCTGTCTCTCTCGCTCTCTAGCCGTTTATATATTTCTCCCTCACACAAACACAGAGAGAGATAGAGAGAGGGAGAGAGACAGAGAGAATGTAGATTTCTCCCTCACACAGAGACAGACAGACAGAAGAGCTGCAGACTCATGAGATGCACGATAAAGCGTAAAAGAGGATCTTCTCGATAGTTTGATATAGCACCACCTTCTGGCTTGATAGCCTGCTGGTATTAGGCTCCAGCAAATTGGGCTATTTCCCTCGATCCGGATGGGCCTATGTCTATTTTATTATACTCTAAATAATGCGTAGCCTGATATTCGACAGAATTTCAACTCGTTACACTCCGTTGGGATCTTCAAGAATCAGTCAACTTCGATGGAGTGGACAGATTTTAATGCCTGGACCCAGAGTCATGCACTTTGAAAATAAAAGAACTATGCGCCCTGTAGCTGCAAGCGATCCTGTGACGTGCATCCCCATATGCGCACTGACGCTCTCCAACCCCATGACTTCCCATTCGGACATCTAGGGTAGGCATATGGTCCTCCACGGGGTGAAGTCGCCCTAGGGCAACGCTCTGAGATCAGATTGTCCTCCCTCAATTCAAGATAGAGCATTATTGCATTCATCAAAGGTTTACCTGTTCCCTAACACTTTACAATAAGGTACACAAAAATGTGAGTAGTTAAGGAACCAATGATTCGTTATTACTGATTAACTATAAATCCATGACTGTAGAAAATGATGGGTTACTAGAGAACAGACTGGAGAGAGCTATGGTAGTTATTGAAGAACTAATGGTGGTTAGTAATTACCCTGATTAACTCTGAATCCATGACTGTATAAATTATGGGTTACTAGAGAACAGACTGGAGAGTAGGCTACTATGATAGTTATTGAGGAACAAATTATTTGTTAATGAGAAGTTAATGATTAACTCTGAATCCTAAGGATTAACTAATGATTACGTAATGACGAGGTAATGAAGAACTGTTCTGTAGGAAGAACTACTCAGTAGGAGGTCACTACTCTGTAGGATGTATGACTTTACAAGGTACACAAAATAATAACTACAGATTAAATAATGATGAGGTAGCCTAACAAGTGAACACGTTTGGGGCAGCTAGAGTGATGCATAATACGTAGTAGTTATAAGTAATAATAATAATCATAATAATCATAATAAAACACTTTATTTGTATAGCACCTTTCATACAAATAAATGCAGCTCAAAGTGCTTGAAGGCATCTGGGAAGATACCTGTTTGAAGAGACATGTTTATGATCTTCAACACATGACTTGAAACACTGTCGAACACCCGCTTAAAGAATTCTGTAGATACAGGGTCAGGACATGAGATAGCGGAGATACACTTAGTGACAATCTTACAAAGCTCTTTATATATATATATATATATATATATATATACAACACAGGTGTTTCAATTTATCTGATTGGCTCTACAGCATAGAATCTACTATGCAGTAGAACTAATTCATTCAATTGAAACACCTGTGTTGGTCCTCAACATGGCAACATGGTCTAGGACTACATTTGAAACCCATGAATATATATATATATTTATTTATTTATTTATTTTTTATTTAAATACCAGCTCAGTGGCCTTGCGGTTAGAGTGTCCGCCCTGAGACTGGGAGGTTGTGAGTTTGATCCCTGGCCGAGTCATACCAAAGACTATAAAAATGGCACCCAATGCCTCCCTGCTTGGCACTCAGCATCAAGGGTTGGTTGATTGGTTGGTTGGTGTACTTGTAAATCAAGCTGCCTCACGCTACAGAAACAGGAGATAGGCTCCTGCCCTATGGGCCACTGGGCCCGAAAACCATTGGTTCAAGGCTACTTACTTACATCTTTTTTACAGGGTTTGCTTAGGTCATCTAGTTATATGTCAGAGGTAATACTGGCTCTATTGATGTCCATCCATCCATAGGCGATTTTACCCTCTAAGAGTAGCCTAGGCCTAGGGGGGGCAACATTTTGACGTAAGAAAAAAAAAAAAACAGTTCTGCCGTCTCGTCCCATCTATTTACAAAGAATACCAGTTGTGAACAGTATGCTAATAACAAATCCGTATGACTATTCAATATGTTCAACGCATCAAACTTCATCTAGACACCACGAGCATGTCAATATGACTTTATGACCAAGCACTAGGCCATACCCAACATCACAACATCAAACTGCAACTGCCTGCTGGTGCTAGCTTCCTCGCCGATGGTGATGTTGCTAGTGCTAGTGCTATAGCTTCGATAGCCTCTGGAGCACTTCTGCATTCGATTGCACCTGCTGCGCTGTCATTTCGAGTGGAAGCTTCTTCATTAGCATTGCCAGATTTTATTTTATTTTATGAAGAAGTGGTAAATTGTTTTTATAGCTCTTTTTGCCATTATGAGCAGGTTGGCTAGTTGTAGCTTGTTGAGCACTGAGCAGTACAGTCAGATTGTGACATTAGTGGATTATGAATATATATATATTTTTAAAGGTAGCCTAGTTTAAGTAATAAATACACTTTTAAAATAAATGATGATCTAACACAAACTGGTACAAACCACAATTATGTATTTAATAATTGTGTTAATTAGTAAAAAAAAAAAAAAAAAAAAAAACAGCCAAGGGCCCCGGACTTCCTCCGTGCTGGGTCTCTCTTCCTCTTATGTTGTCTTCCATCAGGGTTTTTTACCTGTAACCCCAGGTAGGGGGGCTAGGGGGGTACTACCACTTGCCCAAGGTAGACCCCCAGACTAGTGGAGGGAAGGAGGCGTCTTACTTCCTTAGTTTCCACTGAAACTAGCCACTGCCCAGAATCATTTGTTCCTAATTAGTTACTCAGTAATTACTCACATTTTCCTATATTGTAAAGTGTTACCATTATTCAGTTCTAGCGACTTCTGGAAACATCTGAATCAACATTAATAATTTATTTATAAAAGCTCTTATATTTCTTCATCTTTGAACATCATTAAAGGCTTATAATTATTTCTACGATTTTTTCAGGCATTCCAATGATTTCTACACTTTATGATAGAAGTTGAAGTTCAGGACTCCTTTGTTTGGGGAGGGGGTCAATTAGCCATGGAGCCATGATATGCTATAGAACAAAGAGCCTTTTATATCAAAACGCAACGCATGATTATGATATTCTTCCTCCAAATGCCACTGCGGTCAATCCAGCCGACAAGTCGGAAATCAAAGTCAAGTGGCCCGCCCTTTATTTCCTTTTGCGCGTCCACTTGCGTTATTGCGGTAAAGAGGTTTTTTCGGCATAACACCGGGTTGCCGTCGCTTTCATTTAGGTTACAATCGAGTCAACTAAAACTACTGTGGATTGATTCAGAAAGTGAAATGACGTTCTCCTGTTGGATTTCAAAATACAAGTCTTCTAAAATGTCATAAGACTGTTACCCTGTTACGTCCCTGTCTGTTTTGGCGTTTGTCTCTGTCCCTACCACAGGTGTTTGTGATTGATCAGTCTATTTGCTGATCATCCATCTATAAAATCCACCAGTGTAAATAGCACTGTATTATTATTTATCATCTGGCATTAAATCCTTTTAGGCAGCCTACTTTGGTTGTTGGTCTGAGAGTTCGTTTGAGCACCACACTTTAGCCTACTGTTGGTTCTATCTAGTGTTACTATGCAGGCTGTTGCATTCCTCCCTAGTCTACAGCTGAGGGCAGAGGCAACATACCTCAAATTTCAGATTGGTATGAAAGGAAACCACCCATAATCTAAGAATAATTGTTGTGCGGTCACGTTCCCAGTCCCACTCAGCACGTCACCATTGAGGTTGGGCCCGGCGTCACCTTCCGCAGCAGGTGTGGACGGTTGCAATCAGGCCAGCTGATGCCAATCACCACCTGGGCTCAGCACTATTAAAGGCTGCAGAAGACAGACGTCGGGCGCTTGAACGTTGACAACTGTGGTCAGTGGTAGTCTGCTCTAGAGCCCCCCTTGAGAATTGTTTGCTCGACTTTTTGAACGTCCTAACCCTGTCTTCTCCTCCATTCCTCCTAGGCTCCCTCCCATGCAAGACCAGTGTCTCCCAGCTCCACCCGCGCCCTCCACCGGACTCCCCTTCCAAGCTCCTAGTCCTCCGCTCCTCCCAACCTCCCTCTTGTTTCTACCCCTGGAACCCCCCGTGCTTCCCAACCCCGGATCCCCTCGGACGGACCTCCCCCCCTGCTCTCTACCCTGGACTACCTCCTGGACTCTCCCTCTCGGACTCTCCCTCGTTAGTTTTAGTTCCGCAGCATATTTCCAACACGCTGCCCTACATCTACACTTGCACCACACAGAGGTTACACAGACACTTGCAAGACACACACATAGTCAAGTACACATCCCATTGACATTTTGACCACACACACACACATTAAGCCAGTTAAGTTATATTGTTTCATTAAACTTTTGAAACCTGTTCGGGTCTCCGTCTCTGCTTCTGGGGTCCCAGGCACATTTGGCTACTCTGCCCGGCTGGGTCGTAACAGAACGTTCAAGCCAATGAGCCAAGCCGGGACCCCGGGAGCGGGGATCGAAGCACCCTCAGAGTTACGTAAGCTGGTAGTTAGGCAGGCCACGCAACTCACCGAACTCCAAGCCGAACTGGGAAAAGCCTTTCCCTCGGTCCAGTCCCAGATAAGCGTCCTGGAGGCCACGTCCCAATCCACCGTCTGTACGGTTGCGAGCCTCGCCGCCAAGATGGACTCCATGTCTGGAACCCTCGCTGCCATCCAGCAGACTCTAGACGCCTTGGCTGCTAGTCCCGTTCCCCCCGTACAGCTAGGGCATCACACTGAACCCAGCTTGGTAAGCCCCAAAGCGTTCGATGGCGACTTAAATCGGGGTCGGGGGTTTATAGCCCAGTGTGAGTTGGTGTTTGCTTACCAGCCTTCTAAGTATTCCTCTGACGGGGCCAAGGTAGCCTTCGTGATGTCGCTCCTGGCCGATAAGGCTCTTAGCTGGGCCATAGCCGCTGTAGACAGCAGTGCGGCTTATGCCACCGACTACCCCCTGTTCAGGAGCGAGTTTTGTTCAGTTTTCGACCACCCCTTAGACGGTCAGGACATAGCTGGCAGGCTACTGGCTAGCCACCAGGGATCCCGCTCCGTGGCCGAGTACACGGTAGAGTTCAGGACCTTGGCCATCGAGAGTCGCTGGAACGACACAGCCCTCCTCAGCCTGTACCGCAAGGGCTTGTGTGACGCTATCAAGGACCTCATCGTCCGTGACAGCCCAGAGACCCT
This sequence comes from Borostomias antarcticus, assembly GCF_949987555.1. Lineage (NCBI taxonomy): Eukaryota > Metazoa > Chordata > Actinopteri > Stomiiformes > Stomiidae > Borostomias > Borostomias antarcticus. The sequence goes on from NC_140248.1 coordinate 11,283,692, forward strand.
GAATGAACTCATCACCCTGGCTCTTAGGATGGACTCGCGGCTTCATGAACGCCGTTTAGACCGAGCTCACCGTGTTGCTCCTCGCCCAAACGACCCCGCTCACCAGTAAGGGGTGTACTGGTGAGTAAAGCCTCTTTTTCCCAGCCCCAGAGTAAGAACAGTCTTTTCCCTGCCACCTTAGCCTGGGGAAAGGAGACCCTGTCTGTGAGTGCCCTCGTCGACTCCGGGGCTGATGTGTGTCTCTTAGATGCTTCCCTCGCTCGCCAGGCCGGTATCCCTCTAGTCCCCTTGGATCACTCCCTCTCTGCCCGGGCTATAGACGGTCATTCGTTGGGCACTATCACTCACTCCACCGAACTTCTCACGCTCACTCTTTCGGGTAATCACTCAGAGTCCATACGTTTCTTTGTTATACACGCCCCTACAGCGCCCCTGGTGTTGGGTAGACCTTGGCTGGAGAGGCACGACCCTCACATCTCCTGGGCCTCTGGGCGGATCATGGGGTGGAGCACAGCGTGTCACGCGACCTGTCTGCGCTCTGCCCTGTCTCCGTCCAGCAGTCCCAGGCCTGTGTCCTCTCCTCCAGATATCACTGGTGTGCCTCACATTTATCGCGACCTCGCCCTGGTGTTTAGTAAGGACAGAGCCCTTTCACTTCCCCCTCACCGGCCATATGACTGTCCCATCGACCTCCTTCCTGGGGCCGCCCTGCCTAAGGGGCGGCTTTATAACATCTCCCTCCCAGAGAAGGAGGCGATGCGCAGTTATATCGCCGAGTCCCTAGCCTCAGGCCTTATAAAACCGTCGTCTTCGCCCCTCGCAGCGGGCTTCTTCTTTGTGGCTAAGAAGGATGGTGGCCTGAGACCCTGTATAGACTACCGAGCACTTAACGACATCACAGTGAAAAATAAGTACCCCCTGCCGCTGCTTAGTTCCACCTTCGAGCCACTCACACACGCCCGGGTGTTCACCAAGCTAGACCTCCGCAATGCGTACCACTTGGTCAGGATCAGGGAAGGTGACGAGTGGAAGACGGCCTTCAACACTCATCTTGGCCATTACGAATACCGGGTGATGCCCTTCGGTCTGTCCAATGCCCCAGCCGTCTTCCAGGCCCTCGTTAATGACGTGCTGAGGGATATGCTCAACATCTTCGTCGTGGTGTACCTGGACGACATCCTCGTGTTCTCCAGGTCCATGGAGGAACACCACCAGCACGTCCGCCTGGTGCTCCAACGGCTGTTGGAGAACAGGCTCTATGTCAAGGCCGAAAAGTGCGTCTTTCACACCACCTCAGTGACGTACCTCGGCAATGTGGTGGAGGACGGACGGATGCGGGCAGACCCCGCCAAGGTCAAGGCGGTAGTGGAGTGGTCGCGCCCCACAGACCGCACCCAGCTCAAGCGGTTCCTGGGGTTCGCCGGTTTCGTTCGCCGGTTCATCAAAGGGTTCAGCCAGGTGGCTGCCCCCATGAACGCTCTCACCTCCCCTTCCCGCCCGTTTGTCTGGACCCCGGAGGCTGAGGCGGCCTTCCTCCGGCTCAAGGGCCTGTTCACCACTGCTCCGGTTCTCGTCCACCCCGACCCAGCAAGGCAGTTCATTGTCGAGGTAGATGCCTCAGACACGGGCATCGGAGCTGTTCTCTCGCAGCGGTCGGAGGAGGACCAGAGGGTCCACCCGTGCGCCTACTTCTCTCGCCACCTCGACCCCGCTGAGAGGAACTACGACGTGGGCAACAAGGAGCTGTTGGCGGTTCATGCTGCCCTGGAGGAGTGGAGACACTGGCTGGAGGGGGCGGAGCAGCCATTCATCGTGTGGTCTGACCATAAAAACCTGGCCTACATGAGGACGGCGAAGAGGCTCAACTCCAGGCAGGCCCGCTGGGCCCTCTTCAGCCGTTTTGATTACACCCTCACCTACCGCCCGGGCTCCAAGAACATCAGGGCGGACGCCCTCTCCCGCCAGTCCTCAGGAGAGGACCCTGGCGTTCAGAGCGACCCTGACACCATCCTTCCCCCCGCCCGGGTGGTGGGTGTCGTCACCTGGGCCATCGACGCGGTGGTAAGACGGGCCCAGCGGGCCGAGCCAGGCCCGGGCAACGGTCCCCGGAACCGGTTATTCGTTCCCAAGGCCGTCCGTCCGCAGGTGTTGGAGTGGGGCCACTCCAGCCGCGTTGCCAGTCACCCCGGGGAGCGGCGGACTGCGGAGTTCATCAGCCGGAGGTTCTGGTGGCCCGCCCTCAGGACGGATGTCAGGGAGTTTGTGGCGGCTTGCACACCCTGCGCTCGGAGTAAGGCCTCCCACCGCCCTCCAGCGGGCCTCCTGCAGCCCCTTCCCATCCCTGGTCGTCCATGGTCCCACATTGCCCTGGACTTTGTTACTGGGCTCCCCGTCTCCCAGGGCTATGACACCATCTTAACTGTGGTTGACCGGTTCTCTAAGGCTGTCCACTTTGTTCCCCTCTCCAAGCTCCCCTCCGCTGCTGAAACGGCTGACCTCCTGACGCTCCACGTGGTCCGCCTTCATGGCATACCTGCTGACATCGTGTCTGACCGTGGTCCCCAATTCATCTCCAAGGTGTGGCAGGCCTTCTGCAAGGGGATTGGGGCCACGGCCAGCCTCTCCTCAGGCTACCACCCCCAGTCCAATGGGCAGGCAGAGCGTGCCAACCAGGCCGTTGAGGCGGCCCTTCGTTGTGTCTCCTCCAACAACCCCTCCTCCTGGGCCAAGTATCTGCCGTGGGTGGAATACTCCCTAAACGCCATGGAGAGTTCCGCCACCGGTATGTCCCCATTTCAGTGTTCCTTGGGTTACCAGCCCCCTCTGTTTCCCCAACAGGAGCTGGAGGTGGCGGTCCCGTCCACCAAGGCCCACCTCCGCCGGTGTCGTCGGGTTTGGAAGACCGCCCGGGCCGCGCTGCTCCGCGCCACCGAGCGGGCCCGGCGCTGCGCTAACCGGCGGAGGGTGCCCGCTCCGGCCTACCAACCAGGCCAGAGGGTATGGCTGTTGGCCCGGGACCTGCCCCTCCAGACCTCCCGGACCTCGACTCGTAAGCTGAACCCCCGGTACGTCGGTCCCTACACCGTGGACCGTGTCATCAGCCCCACTGCCGTTCGTCTGGTTCTCCCTCCGGCTCTCAGGGTGCACCCCGTGTTCCATGTGTCCCAGCTCAAACCTGTGGCCACCAGTTCCTTGTCTCCCCCTGTTTCAGCTCCTCCGCCTCCACGGGTCCTGGCCGGTGGGGACCCTGTGTGGCCTGTCCGTAGGCTTCTCGAGGTCCGCCGCCGGGGGCGGGGGTTCCAGTATCTGGTGGACTGGGAGGGCTTCGGCCCTGAGGACCGGAGCTGGGTGCCCTCTTCCTACCTCGCGGACCCCTCCCTGCTGGACGACTTCTACCGGGACAACCCGGGGGCCCCTGGGCGGTCGTCCGGTGCCTCCCCTCAGGGGGGGGGTTCTGTTGTGCGGTCACGTTCCCAGTCCCACTCAGCACGTCACCATTGAGGTTGGGCCCGGCGTCACCTTCCGCAGCAGGTGTGGACGGTTGCAATCAGGCCAGCTGATGCCAATCACCACCTGGGCTCAGCACTATTAAAGGCTGCAGAAGACAGACGTCGGGCGCTTGAACGTTGACAACTGTGGTCAGTGGTAGTCTGCTCTAGAGCCCCCCTTGAGAATTGTTTGCTCGACTTTTTGAACGTCCTAACCCTGTCTTCTCCTCCATTCCTCCTAGGCTCCCTCCCATGCAAGACCAGTGTCTCCCAGCTCCACCCGCGCCCTCCACCGGACTCCCCTTCCAAGCTCCTAGTCCTCCGCTCCTCCCAACCTCCCTCTTGTTTCTACCCCTGGAACCCCCCGTGCTTCCCAACCCCGGATCCCCTCGGACGGACCTCCCCCCCTGCTCTCTACCCTGGACTACCTCCTGGACTCTCCCTCTCGGACTCTCCCTCGTTAGTTTTAGTTCCGCAGCATATTTCCAACACGCTGCCCTACATCTACACTTGCACCACACAGAGGTTACACAGACACTTGCAAGACACACACATAGTCAAGTACACATCCCATTGACATTTTGACCACACACACACACATTAAGCCAGTTAAGTTATATTGTTTCATTAAACTTTTGAAACCTGTTCGGGTCTCCGTCTCTGCTTCTGGGGTCCCAGGCACATTTGGCTACTCTGCCCGGCTGGGTCGTAACAATAATTCTACTTTGGTAGCAGACCATGTTAAGAGTATCACTCAGAAACTTTCAGGACATTCTGGTGTGGCTTTTCAAAATAAAGGCCCTCTAAAATGTCATATCCACGGTTTTTCCTCAATATTCAGATTGGTATCCAAAGGAAATTGCCCATAATCTAAGAACAATTCCACTTCAGGGAGACTTTCAGGACATTCTGATGTGGCATTTCAAAATAAAGGCCCGCCAAATTGTCATATCTGGTGTTTTTCCTCAATTTTCAGATTGGTATGTAAAGGAAATCGCCAATAATTTAAGGACAATTCCACTTCAGAGTGGTAGCAGACCACCTCAGAGTGTCACTCCGAAACTTTCAGGACATTCTGATGTGGCATTTCAAAATAAAGCCCCTCCAAAATGTCATATCTGAGGTTTTTCCTCAATATTCAGATTGGTATTAAAAGGAAACTGTCCATTATCTAAGAACAATTCCTCTTCAGCACCTGAAAGTTTCTCAGTCTGACTATGAGGTGCTCTACTACCACACTGGAATTGTTCTTAGATTATGGACGGTTTCCTTTCATACCAATCTGAAAATTGAGGTAGGCCTATATGTTGCCTCCGCCCTCAGCTGTAGGCTACTGTAGACTAGGGAGGAACGCAACAGCCTGCATAGTAATACTAGATAGAACCAACAGTAATAAGTGTGGTGCTCAAATTAACTCTCAGACCAACAGCCAAAGTTGGCTGCCTAAGGGGATTTAATGCCAGATGATAAATAATAATGCAGTGCTATTAACCCTGGTGGATTTTATAGATGGATGATCAGCAAATAGACGATGATGAATAATGAATCACAAACACCCGGGGTGGGGGCAGAGACAAACAGAACGCCAAAACAGACAGGGACGTAACAAGGTAACACCGTTTTATATGACATTTTAGAAGACTTGTATTTTGAAATGCAACATGAGAACGTCATTTCACTTTCTGAATCAAACCATAGTAGCCTAGTTTTAGTTGACTCGATTGTAACCTAATGAAAGCGAAAAAACCTCTTTACCGCAATAACGCAAGTGGACGCGCAAAAGTAAAAAAAAGGGCGGACCATGACTGTGATTTCCGACTTGTCGGCTGGCCTGACCGCAGTGAAATAGCCTACTGTACAGGCATTTCTTGTTGGCACTCAGAACCAATCGCCCATGAATAAGCTTCACCCCAAGGTTTAACATGTGACTGGCGGGAGGGGGAAAGTGGGAGGTAGAACTTCGAGGGAACACTGATCTGAGGCCTAGTACTTATTTGACTAGTCGGGCTGGAATTAGTGTGTTGTAATGTGTTGCGATGTGGCCGTTGGTTCTGATCAGCTTCATCTTGCGTCTTGGGCCCTCCTGTCAGCAGTTCCCCCGGTTGTGCGCCACACAGGAGGCCCTGCGCTCAAAGGAGTGCTGCCCGGCCTGGGAGGCGGACGGATCGGCCTGTGGAGCGAGCTCTGGACGCGGGTTCTGTCACGATGTGAAGGTCTCAGACCTGCCCAATGGACCACAGTACCCCTTCTCCGGGCTGGACGACAGGGAGAGGTGGCCTTTGGTCTTCTACAACCGGACCTGCCAGTGCGCAGGCAACTTCATGGGTTTTAATTGTGGAGATTGCAAGTTTGGGTATTTTGGTGTCAACTGCAACGAAAGAAGAGAGTCGCTGAGAAGAAATATATTTCACCTGTCGGTGGCCGAGAAGCAGAAGTTAATCTCTTATCTCAACCTGGCCAAGAACACGGTCAGTACGGATTATGTGATCGTCACAGGGACATATCAGGAGATGGACAACGGTTCCAGTCCGATGTTTGCCAACGTGTCTGTATATGATGTGTTCGTGTGGATGCATTACTATGTTTCGCGGAACGCGTTAATGGGCGGGCCTGGTAATGTATGGACCGATGTAGATTTCGCCCACTGGGCACCTGCTTTCCTCCCTTGGCACCGTGTATACTTGCTGTACTGGGAACACGAGATTCGGAAGGTAACCGGAGACTCGAGTTTCTCCATCCCGTACTGGGACTGGAGAGATGCGAGCGGCTGTGACGTGTGCACCGATGATCTGATGGGTGACCGGAGCCCACGAGACCCCAACCTGCTCAGCCCAGCCTCCGTTTTCTCCTCCTGGAAGGTAAGACTATGCAGAGGGCATATACAGATGTACACACGCACGCACACACACACACACACACACACACACACACACACACACACACACACACACACACACACACACACACACACACACTTTCATTGATTCAGACTGAGAATGGAAGAAAACTTTCTAGTCACATGTGCACAAATGTATTGCCTCATAGTGTGCAACTGTGCATGTGATAATAATAACTAGAAATGGTGCTCAGAGAGCACAGACCTCCGCCCCTGAATGCATCTCATGGCTCTGTGCGCGCCAAAATTGAATGGGTTCTAAATTGGCCCATGCTACACCCCTCCACCACGTTTAATGAAAAGCAGTCTGGTTATTTTTGCGTAATCCTAGTCCAAAAAATTAATGGCGGTGAATGGCCGACTGTATAATAATAATACTACTAAAAAGAGTAATAATAAAGCTCATGTGTGTATCTGTGTGTGTTTGTGCACGTGTGTTGGCATGCTGGTTCCCAGGTGCTGTGTTCTCGAGCACCAGACTATAACAGACGGGGGGTGCTATGTGACGGAACAGAGGAGGGCCCGTTACTTCGTAACCCTGGGAACCACGACCATAACAGAATCGAACGTTTACCGACCACAGCGGAGGTGGAATTCACCGTCAGTCTACCTGATTATGACACGGGAGCTATGGACCGCAGTGCTGACATGAGCTTCAGGAACACTCTTGAAGGTACATAAAATAAGTATAACCCCTCCACATCCTGACACTCTGCGTACACACACACACACACACACACACACACACACACACCACACACTCCCCTTGGTCGTACATGGGAACAACCAGCCTCCATAAGTATGATGTTTTATTGTGAATGTACGAGGTAATTTTATTTGAATCTCCTTTCATGGCTTCACAGGTTCCGGGAATCCTCAGACGGGTGTAGGAAGCAGCATTCGCTTTGGCATGCATGTGTCTCTCCATATCTTTATGAATGGATCCATGTCCTCAGTGGAGGGGTCTGCTAATGATCCTATATTCTTACTGCACCATGCCTTTGTAGACAGGTAAGGGTACACACGCAATCACACACACACGGGGTAGGCTGTGGCTCAGTGGTAGAGCGGGTCGTCCAATGATTGTAGGGTCGGCGGTTTGAATCCCACCTCCTCCTGTCCACATGTCGAAGTGTCCTTGGGCAAGACACTGAGCCCCTAATTGCTCCCAATGAGCAGGTTAGCACCTTGCATGGCAGCTGCCGCCATTGGTGTGTGAATGGGTGAATGAGAGGCCATTGTAAAGCGCTTTGGATAAAAGCGCTATATAAGTGCAGTCCATTTACACACACACACAGAACCTCTTTCCGTGCTCTCATTCTTATTACACAATCACATGCAGATATCCAGAAACCCTCTCCATGTCCCCAGTATCTATGAGCAGTGGCTGAGGAGGCATCGTCCAGATCCATCCCAGTACCCAGAATCCAACACTCCGATCGGCCACAACAGAGAGTACCACATGGTGCCCTTCATCCCCCTCTTCAGGAACAGCGAGTTCTTCATCTCCAGCAAAGACCTGGGCTACGAATACTCATACCTGGACCCCAGTGAGTAGTGTTTGAATCCAGAACTCAGTCATGACTTATACCTATTTGTAACTTTGATTCCATAAACTCCTCTGAATTCCTCCGCTCTCTACCCTCTTCACTTCTTTCTCACTCCTCTGCTCTACCTTCACCCCCACTCTTCCTCCTCTCTCCAGACCAGCAGCTCACTGAGTCCTGGGGCCCCTACCTGGAGCAGATGAAGGCGGTGTGGCCTTGGTTGCTAGGGGCAGGGCTGCTGGGGGCCCTCATTGCCATGACCGTGGCGTTAGCAACCCTGACCTCGGCTAAGTGGTGGTGCCATAGGTTGTCATGGCGATGCAAAGGGAAGAGCTGGCGTACATTGCTCCTCCCTGAGAGGCAGCCCCTCATTATCAGCAGCAGTGACACAGAGGATCTAACCTACGCAGACTACCAGACTACATTGTGAAGACTGCAGCACTTCACCAGATCATAGAGGGGCCCATCTACTCAAACTAGCAGACCATTGTGAAGACTGCAGCACTCCACCAGATCGTACAGGGACCTATCTGCTCAAACTACCAGACTGTCATGTGAAGACTGCAGCACTCCAACAGAGGTTGATACATGCATACATATATTGATTGTATCTCCAAGAACACATGATTTCAGTAATCTTTATTATCGATTTCACCCATTTTATTTACCTTCACTATGTATCCAGACTAGACAGGTGACACCCACTGAGTAAATGCCATAGAACAGCTGGTGTGTGCACATGGAGGTGTTGGCTTTTGGAGTTCTTCTTCTTCTGTTGCTCTGCGTTGTGTAATTTTTTGTAAGCCTTAATAAAAGTTGCAGCACAATCTAATATGGACCACGATGTTAATTGCCTATTCGTGATGTGATACCCATTGATCACCCAACACGGGATTGGAAGCGGCAAAAGATGATTTATTAGACAGAACTTCACTCACATGGAAACAGTCCCCGTCTCTCGGCTGGCTGGAGCTGTGGGCAGAAAACGAGGCCTGCGTCTCCTTCCGTACTCCCCCGCTTGGTCTTATCGGGGCTGGGCAGCCACAAACACAGTCTACCGCATTCACAATCAAAGGTTTGGTCAAGACATTAAATAGTACTCTCTTGCCCCACCCATACGCCTCTCTTAAGGCCTAGTGAAGTCAGATTGGCTCCCTGGAGGGGCCCTACTGTCACAAGATGCGTGGCCTGTCAGTCACAAGAATCTGAAGTCTCAATCCCACTGGTTGTTTGGCCAGTGGGACTTTTATGGCATTCTCTGAAAAGCACCGGACACCCTGGGGAGGAGAGGGGCCCTCCTGTGACGCCTCAGCGTGACCTCTTGACCCACGGCCCCAACACAGCTGTCTCCTTCTATCCCTACCACTGCACATTTAGACCGTCCACGTGAGAGGAGAAACACACAATCAGCTTACATTGAATTATTATTACTTGTTATGGACATTTCTACCTAGATTCTTCAGAGGCTTCAGTCATCTTTCAAGCCCTGTCACATCTAACCGTTAGACTGAGAGTAATTCTTTGATATCCAGGGGTCATATTTTGGCTTTTCACATGAAGGCAGGGCTAGGCTACTCATCACAGATGCCACATCAGCAAACTGTGGATACATCTGCCACATCAGCATACGCTGAATGCCAATATCCATGAAATAGATTATGAAAAGCAAAAAAAAATTCAAACTGCTACCAGCAGGCTCCAGGCGTCAGACATAAACCACATTTTCCCTCACAGCAAAGTTACATACCGTCACCTTAATGTGATTCTGATCAGCATGTGTAATTTAGTTTTAGTTCTGAAATTGTATATTCAATATTACATCAATGTATACTCAATAAATGCATTTCTAACTGATTGTAATATAATTACTATATATATCTACTGGATTTAATCAGTTATGGATGAGCTACATAGGTCAGATAGGTTGAGTGTAAGATTGTTTCCAATCATTAACGGTACATGGGAAAAATTATTGATACATTACACATACATCACCATTCCTTCCTGTAGAGGGCTTGCTACAGGGACTACACAGCACTCTATGAAGTAGGATCATTTAGTCATTTCACACAGGAAATTACTTTTTTGGTGTGACTCTTAATTCTGGGTTGATTATATTATTCCACAATCAATATTGGAGATGACAGCCAATTGTCCTCCCACTAGTCTAGATTTTTTTTAAAGACATAAAATGACAAAACAAAAGTTTCCTGATTTATTACAGCCTCATTGGTAAACTGCAATCAAGTAGTTTCAGCTGGTGGATTCAGAATGCACATATTCACATTGTACATCAGATGGACAATCATATGAAAGGTCATTCACACGAATTAAGCCATGCTGCCGAAGCTCTTTCCAGGATGCATACTTTCATTGCAGTGGAACAATAATGATGGAGCACATGAATGTTTAGGTCCCATTGTGTTTAAACATTTCGTTCACCTTCAACATGTGTCAAAAGTATAATTTGACACTGTCTTATATGAATGAAGTAAATGATGAATACTGAGTACAACTGTGAGGTGTATCAATCCAACTGCAAACTCTTCAGACGTGACAATGAAATGGAAAAGGTGGAATGTAACAATTACTGCTTAAGTTCAATTAAGTACTTTTCAATTTCAAGTTGCCAAAGACAATGTACAGTTGTTACAACAGCACAAAGGAGATGGCTTCTGCTCCCATTGTAAGAGTTGACATGATTGGTCCATTGGGATGGGGCTCATAAGTTAGTTCCACAGAAAAAGGTTGTCTGCAGAGAAGCCTTCATTTCCATCAACCTCTGCCCCTACGACCCATGCCTAGATCTGAGGGATTTGTTTGGAATGAGCAATAATATGATTATAGCCCCAATCTTGCCTCATGACATACATGGTCTTTCATTACAGATCTGCACAAGTGTCAAGGAAGTAGGGGCTGCAGGTCAATATGGAATAGGGAGGGTCTGTCTCAAGCTTGGACAGAGAGAAGAGAATAAATACATCTTGTGAGAGCTAGGGATGGTGTGTGACTTCAAAGCCCGACGACGTACGGTATGTTTCGGTTTACACGCCTTGTCCTCATTCATCCTCACACTCCTCTTCACTCTCGCTCCCTTCTCTCCTCCTCTTTGTCCTTGGGTGGGACAGGAGGAGGCAGGTCAAGGCGGGCCCAGGTTATGGGCTCAGCTTTCTTCATGGCAACCTCAATCTTAGCTGCCATCATATTCACTGTGCTCCTGCTCACATCAATGGCCTAGGGAACAAGGGGGGCCGAGAACAGAGGGAAAGACTTAGATAAAGGCAATAGAAGACATGAACCTGGTTTTCAGTCTCTAATAAACATATAGACACTGTGGAGACCTACCCTTGTCTGTATCTGCTCGGCCAGCTCAGTCAGAGCATGCAACCTTTTTTTTGTACATGGTACCCATATCATGTACATGACAAATAAACATGATTTATTTATTTATTAGTTAATTCTAAGAGCCATTATTCTCACAAATCACATACTGTAATGCTTTAATTGTAATTGCCATTTCAACGAAATAAAGGTAATAAACATGTGTAGTAATGCAGTGGGCACTGAAGACCTAGTCTTATAGCAGCAACAGTACTTACTCCCCACAAACTGATCCTCTGTTCAAACTCCTTCTCGCCTTCAAAAATGATGTGGATATTGAGCTGTAGGAGAAAGACAAACCGCATTAGTTACACACAACAAGAGTCAACAACATTGTGAACAACAGCTTCAGAGCCTAAGTAAGATTCATTAATCTGTCCATCTAAAGCCCAATTTATGCTTTGTCAAGCGACACTTTTTTGTGAAAAAAAGCTATCATGGAAGGAGTAGAGGAACGGCTCTCCTGAGCTTGTGAGGAGATATCCCCGTCTATACAATTCATCCCTGCCCCTTCAGAGATGCCCAAGTACTGCGGAATTCGTGGGAGGAAATCGCAAACACTTTAAACTTAACAGTTGCCAACTGCAAGCATAAATGGAAAAAAACTACAAGCCTTCTCTTTCTTCTCTTCCCTCTTTCTCTCAGCAAAATAATATTTAAAAGCTCTTCCTCCTCTATTCCTTCCATCATCATCCATTTCGTAGTTGACCAGCACCGGTAGAGCCATCTTTCCCGATCAGAATGAAAACAAACCACAATGAAAAACGCTCTCTGAACAAACCTTAACTTTTAACTTTACCTCAGATTAAACTTTCACTCAGAAAGCCGCTTATCTCAGAATGACAACAAACACGCAACAAAATGACAAGCCAAAGGCTGATTGTAGCCATAGAAATGACACTAAGTGTCGCACGAAGCATAACTGCTACATGTAGAGCAACACTTCTTTTTTGTCAAGCGATATTTGTCGAGCGACACTTTTCAAGAAGCATACCGGTAAATAAGCCAGAGGTGTGAGAAGAAAGCATGTGAGGTCATCTAAGATGTGAAGAAGTTGCAGGTAGGATATATCAGTGTCAATAAACCACAGGAACAGGTGTTGACTCCTCTATGTACAGCTGTGTCCTCACCGTGGTGCTGTTGGCCTCCACGTAACTCATCTCAGGGATGGAGGTCTTGGCGTAGATGGATATGATGACTTCACTTCCTGTCTGGTGCCAGTCAAACCTACATGGAACCACTTTCTTACCCTGGGGAGTAAACACGTTGTATGAGCTCAGCAAGCTACCGTTTCTCTATTTGATTGAAAAATTAGCATTAGTAACCACCAGGTGGAGCTAGATAGCCGTGTGAGAAGGTGCTCATGCTCTTCCTCACACTCAAGATCATATGCACGGATATGAAGACACACACACACACACAACACACACACACCGTGTCTTTCTTCTTCCATAGGTGTGTTCCCTTGGTGCAGCCCTCTTGAGAGAGGAAGGTGTTGAAGTCTGAGGTTTTTCTCTTACAGCAGCTCCAGTACTTCATCCTGGGGGATGACAAGGAACACATGAACATAATCTGATTTTCTGTTTCTGTCCACTTGATACTGAGCATCAGTCCTAACGGGTTATGAGCCTATGCCATCACTGACCCTTCATGGAAGACAGGACCTCCAGCATGGTACATGCACACCTCCTCATCACTAGCAGGCCCATCAAAGCTCTGAGAAACAAACTCAATTCAAGTTCATGGCTGCGCACGTACTGTACATTGGGAGTCAACATAAAACAGATATACACAACATTGCATTTGGTTGATTAAAGCCCATCTTCATGAACTATTAGGAGGCAGAAATAGAATAAGTTTATAATACCTTGGTACAACCTCCACCGTTTTTACAGGATGTTCCTATCTTGACCTCATCTCCATCCTCCTCTGAGAAGGCAGGCAAAACAATACAAATCAGGACCAAACCATGAAGATGAAGGGTTAAGAGAAGAGGGGAGAGAAGAGTTACTATCCTCACCCTTCTTCTCTGTGCTGTTGTCCTCTGAGAGGTTAAGTTTCTCCAGAGCCTGCTTAAGAGAGGCTGAGATCTCCTGTTGCATTCTCACCACTGGCTCATCTGCACTACAACAACACAAATGAATTCAGACAACTGCTACTACCACACACTAAAAACACAAGTTACCTAACTCTGTGACGCCTAAAAGACCATGAAAAGCAACAAAAGGTAATAGTCCGGAGACTGATTAAATCTCAATTTAAAGTAAGAACTGCTACAGTTCTGGTAAGCAGTAGTGTAGTGGAGCAGTTTAGGAAGGTAAACAAGGCTCTTTTCACAGGTATTTTTGCAGGCCTTTACTGCTTTATGAGAACACTAAAACGAAGAAGTGTATCTAGCTATATTAACAGTCTGTATTGTGTGACATATAATGTGCAGACTCATTTGGGTGGCATATACTGTATCTATCTAGACATACCTTGGTCTGAATATGGACTCCAGAGGCTTGGGTGCAGAGATGATGAACTCGTTAAATTGTGGTTTCAGGTTGTCAGCATCCCTTGATTCCTTGACGTCTGGCTTCACTGGTTCAGGAGGTTTGTCTTTGTTATGTGGGCCTTTCGTGCAGCCCTAGACCAACACACATAATACTACAATGTCAAAAGAGAGATTCTGATAGCCAGGAAACTGTTAAGAGAATATGGTTCTACGGGCTGCAATGTCACCGACACTGTCACTGTTGAGCATGAAGCAGGTAGCCTGCTGCACTTACTGGTATGCTGAGAAAGTCTGAGAAGTCCCTTGTTCGTTTTTTACAGCACGACCATCCCTAGAGACAAACAGACTGGGTATGTTAGAATGCAGGAACCATCTCACTATGATGAGGTAGCTTGTAACGTCTAAACCACTCGATTTCGCAAGTGAGTATTCTCCCATTTACCTTCAAAGCATCATGGAACACTGGCACTCCTGGATGATGGGTGCATGCATCTGACAACCAAAACAGTTCATATTTAGTTCACTAACATTACACACAGCTTCACACTGACCGACATTTGATACAACTAGCTAGCTGTTTAATATCAAAACATTACCCAAAGGTAGTGACCACGGAACATTAGTTGACGCTACCTAGTTAGCACTAAATCCAACTAGCTAGGCTAACACACCCCTGAAATTATATAGTTAACATTAGTCGTAGTTAAAATTACAAACGTCTCTTTGATTGTATATGTTTACTAACAATGAACACACATTAACTGACCAAGTTACCATATTAGCAGGCTAGCTACCACCACTGCCATTGGTAGTACCAATGATGGAAGGTAGCTAACTAGCTAGCACACGACTGGGACAGAAATTTCTAGACCAACTTCAACGAACTTGTCTTGTATTGGCTGCTAGCTAGCTAGCTAGGTTGCTGCCTTCCAGTTGCCTGTATTGCTAATGCTAGTGAACATTTCCTGCTAGCTAGCTAACGTTAGCTATCCCTGGCTTCCTACCTTCAGGGTTTGTTTCTGGATCAAAGCGTTGCCCGCATCCTATGTTGTAGCACAACACCGACATTGTTCTATCTAATTAACTAATTAATGCAATATGGTTCGAGTTGATTGCCTAAGCTACATGTAAATTCCTGAAATGGGAAAGATTAAAAGAGGTAGCTGCTGCTAGTTTGAAGAAGTCAACCGGCGCATTCTATAACCGGATATGACGTTGGGTCTATTGCAGCATCAGAAGCCTTGCGATGCTGCAGTGCAGTAGCTTG
This sequence comes from Borostomias antarcticus, assembly GCF_949987555.1. Taxonomy (NCBI): domain Eukaryota; kingdom Metazoa; phylum Chordata; class Actinopteri; order Stomiiformes; family Stomiidae; genus Borostomias; species Borostomias antarcticus. The sequence goes on from NC_140248.1 coordinate 11,298,768, forward strand.
GGCCTTATGCCGTTTTGTCCTGCTACAACCTTTTGGTAAAGTATCTGCAAACATATTCACATAACATAACTATCATATAACTAAGTGTAGCCTATAATGATGGGGGGTTTCCAGACGTGAAACAGGCCACACAGCCAGAGGGGTGACAAGTGGGGACTATTTCCCATCCGTGACTGTTTAATGATGAATGATAATTATTGGACTTTAGAGGGTTGTTTATTCACACATGGCATGGCAATTACACACAATACATTCCTGAGAGGCAACACACAGGCACTTGGTGGTCACAAGTGGAATTTATCCTCTGCATTTCTCAAGCTGCCCTCCTCCATGTGCAGCCAGGAGCAGTGGGCAGCCTCATCAGTGGTGCCCAGGGACCGGGCTCAATTGATCAGCCCAAGTCCTGGTCAGGGACAGGAGCAACTGTTCCTCTGCATGTTTTTCATATCAGGGTTCTATGTGGAGGGGACCTGAGTGAGCACAGGGAGAACATTCTCCACACAAAAAGAGCTAATGCGGGAATCAAACCTTCTTGCTGTGAGGTGAAGGTGTAACACACCATGCCACCATGCCACCCACAAGCAATTTGGAGTTCAGTGTCTTGCTCAAGGACATGTCAACACACTGCTGAGAGCTGGGATCAAACCAGGGACCTTCCGATCCCCAGCCGGCTGCTCTACCTCCCGAGCTTTAGTTGAGACAATCAACTACAAAAAAACATGTAAGCCTAACACAAAGCATACCCTTAGTTCATTCATACCTTTCCCACCTTAAGCAGTGAGATGACACTGTAGCATTATCATGTTTTATTCATATGACAAGAACAATGTAGTGTGAGTTACCTCACACAGAGGCATGCTGTTGTGGCACTGTACTGTGTTACACCCTATACCATGTTTTTTTTTTTTTTTTTTTTTTTTTTTTGTTATGGCCAGTGCGGTTATGTTAGATAAGTGTTGACAATATTTCACATTATTTTGTCTATGTTACCATATACTGTACTAGGTCTATAGTTCTTTTTCTTAGCTTATCATTTTTAGCACTTGCACAATTTTTGTACTCACTCTTTGCACTGTCTTTGCAAACCAGCTCAGTGGCCTTGTGGATAAAGTGTCCACCCTGAGATTAGGAGGTTGGGGGTTTGATCCCCATCCGAGTCATACCAAAGACAATTGGAAAAAAAAAAAGGTACCCAATGCTTTCTTGCTTGGCATTCAGCATCAAGGGTTGGATTGGGGTTAAGTCCTTGTGATATACTAGTGTCATGTCCATGGAACTAAGCTGCCCCACAAGGCTTGAGAACCATTGGTTCTCAAGGCTACTTACTTACTTACTTTGCACTGTCCTGTCTTGTCCCTGCATCCTGTCCAATGTTGTCTCCATGTTATGTACCACGACTGAAAGCAAATTCCTAGTATGTTGAAAAACTGCATGGCAAACAAATTCTGATTCTCATTCTGATTAATTTACAGCTGATGGTATGTTTCTCTCAGAAGGTACATCAAAGTCACTCCAAATATAAGTCTAAGACTAAACACATTTGATCACTGATGAAGCACTAGACTGGCAGTGTCATATGCTTGCCTGTAGAGGGGGCACAAGTACTAAGAAATTGAATTTGTACTGAACTTCAGTTGGCATTCTTATTGACAGTGTGTGTGTGTGTGTGTGTGTGTGTGTGTGTGTGTGTGTGTGTGTGTGTTAGCAATAACCAAAACTAAGATGTCAGATGATTTTAAACATTTAAATATCTCTATATCTCTATGATAAATCGAGAAGGATCAGTGAATGATCTCCTCTGTGGAAACAGTGGCTTTGTAGAGTACTGTTTGGCTCTACTACAGCAATTCTCAGAGTCAGGGAACAGGCCTACGCCAGAGCTTTAGAAAAAAAGGTATCTTGGAGCTGAGGTTCAAAGCACATGTGCATACTGAGATCAGCAACAGAGAGAGTCTACAGCCTTATTTGGGATCCTCAAACGGTGACTGTGAAACGGAATCTACCCTGACAGACAGAATTTTCTCTCAAAGCCAGCTTCAACAATTGCCAGTTGCAATATTGATCAAATGATCCTTCATTAGCAGTGAATCAACCCAAACTATCATCCAGGATTTTTTTAAAATATTTTTTGCCCCCCCCTTCAGTTCCTTTCCTCCCACCCTTCCTTCCTCTGTTCTATTCCACACCTAATTCCTATGTTAAACACACATACAACAATAAGACAAAACAGACAAATAAAACAAGAAAACAAAAACCAACAATACTATACTAATAGTATTCTAATAGTACTACTGATAGTCAACTAATAGTCAACTTTAGTTGTTCTTACAATCTTTGTGAGATTGCCTATTATTGATTTATTTTATTTTTTTGAAGTCTAGGGGTCTACCTTTGATATTGTAATCAATCTTATCGAGTGGTAAATATCTTGCACTGTAAGTTCATTTATCCAATCGAAGGGTTAGTCAATTTCCAGCATATAGCTGTACATTTTCTTGCGGCTATTAGAGCCAGGTCAGTGTACCTTTTGTTACGCTTATTCCATGTGTCCTGTGTAGTGCCAAGGAGGCACAAACGAGGTAAGAGAGGAAAAGAGAGATGTAAACACATAGACAGAGTAGATATAACAGAGTTCCAGAATGATGCAATGTTTACATGTCCAAAACCAGTGTACCCTTTTGTTTCTTAAAACGGCAGCAGAGAAAACATATTGCACCATTCATTTTATGGACTTCAGTCTGACATTGCTTCCACTCTCACCTATTTCCGTGCAGGAGGGAGATTCGATCTTCCCTAAAGAATCACACACCTGAATCTAACGTCATTCTAATCCCCTCTTTGAATAAATGTCTTCAAAGCAGAGTACTGTTCAGATTTCAAAGTAATTGGTACTTTTAATTGCCATTGCAATGTTCATGAACAGCCATTGTTATCCTCTTTGGTTGTAATAGTAATACGCTTGCTTGACAACGCTCAGCGCTCATTGGACTGATCATTTTTTACTCGGAGAAACCAATGTTTCATTTAGCAACACCAGACCAAGAATCTGTCAACTTCGGTGGAGTGGGAAGGTCTGGATCCTGGTTATACAGTAATAGGTTATGCACCATCTTAAACTTAGATAATTTTTGTCTAAGGTTGTAAGAGCATTTATTGACTTTACAAATGCTACAAAGAATAACATTCTTCGTTATCTATATGTATCTGAAGGTCTTGTTCCCATCTCTGTCTAGTTCCATCCATGTTAGTCCTCATAAATCTTTGAAATTAGGTTTGGTTAGGTGTATATTTATATTATTGAGTAAGGTATCAATTTTTGAGGGTGAAGGTTTGACATTTGAGAGCAGAAGCTTTGGTATGTTGCAGAACCTTCAGGACAGCAATTTCCACTAGCGGCCTACTGCCTACCTGCATGTGTCAATCACACACAGGCTCCTTCAGACTGTACCTACACAAACACACACACACACACACACAAGAATGTTCATTTGCACATTGATGTCATACACTTTATGCACACTATAGCAGTTACCTTCTATTACGCCGTACTGCACCATTTTCATTACTATTATAGCTATTATTTTTTATTACTATTATGTTGTATTGTACTTCTTTACTGTCATTATCTTGTGGTGTTTTTAGTATTGTTAATATTATTCCTTACTATCTTGTGTTGTTATGTCGCTGCTACAAGGTTGAGGCGCCAGGACCCAAGAAAGAGGGTAGACACTTGTAATTGTAATTTGTAAAGCTAATCAAGGTGCAATGCTTTTTGTACAGAATCTATCTTTCTTCCTCCCTCTCTCACTCTGTTTCTCACTCTTCTCTCTAACCCTTCCTGTCCCCTCCATCTATTCCTTTCTCCCTCCCCAGCCACTCCATCTCTCCATCCATCACTCCATCATGATGGATGGAGAGAGTGTTGCTGGGGCTGGGGTGGAGACAGAGTGTATAGGGGAACGTCAGGGCCTGTCCTTCTGGTTGACCAGACCTGAGAACTACCCGGAGTCCATATGTTTCATCTGCCCTACAGATACCCCAGCTTGATGAGTCAGTCCCACAGACTGGTCATACTGGCTGCATACTGGTAAGACCGGGACGCGCTGCCTAGGCTGTAAAAGAAAATAGGCGTGCAATCTTGTTACATTACATGACATGATATTGCATTACAGTCATCAAGCAAAACATATTTAAACCCCATGTCAATTATATATAATAAGCTCTCATTCTGTGTTTATGTGCAATTGGGTTGGCTAGTGTGGTTGTGAGAGTGTTGAGTAGATATTGTCTGCACACTGTGAACCTGAAGCATCTTGGAACCTGAGGCGTCAGTCGCTGCTGGTGGAGTGGTTGAGGGTGAGCCTGGAGGAGAGGGGGCGGGGCATGGCAGGGGTCATCCAGTCCTTTGTCAATGGCTACTTCTGATGTGCATATCCCAGCATGCACTGGGCCAGGCTGGGCCTCAGGGTTGCCTCACGCTGCCGGACAAACAAGTGAATTGGACACTGATCACATGACATGAATGTTACTTTCCCCATGTAAACAAAATGTTTATAATATTTTACTGAGAGTAAGAATATATTATTAAAGTAAAAAGAATGAAGACATTCTCTCATCATAGTTCTCCAGGCCATAGTGTCTCACTACTGAAATTCCCTATGGAGGAATACTGGCACTAGTACTTAAAAGGTTGCATTTTAAACTGGTGGTTATTTTGTTTAGTCAGTCCCAAGGGACGTGAATGAGAATAAAGCGCAGAGTGTTAAGCACAGCTTGGGTATTCATTAGCTAACCGAATGACAAAGACTTGAAGAGAGAAAACATCAAACTGAATGAAATGATGACATTACCCGTTCTCACCCTCCCTCACTTTACATCCTCTTCCTGTTCTTTCTCTCCATCTTCTTCCTCTTCCTGTCTTCCCTTTGCCCTTTATTCCATCTCTCTCTCCTGCTCCCCACGCACCCCTCATCCCCCTCTCCCTCCTGCCTGTGACAGGTTCAGACTGTGAGGTGGTGATCATGCTGATTACAGGGCTGTGATTGTTATAAATGGCCTCATTATGAGGGGGGGTCTCAGGGGAGAGAGGACAGACTAAGAGCTTTATTATCACACGTACGGCCCAGGGGAGCGGGTGTGTGTGTGTGTGTGTGTGTGTGTGTGTGTGTGTGTGTGTGTAGAGGGGGGTTGAGTAGTGCAGAGAGCAGTAGAAAGAAAGGCAGACAGAAAGAAAGAAAGAAAGAAAGAAAGAAAGAAAGAAAGAAAGAAAGAAAGAAAGAAAGAAAGAAAGAAAGAAAGAAAGAAAGAAAGAAAGAAAAATGAAACAGAAAATAAACAGAATGAGTGTGGGAGTGTGTGTGTGGGGCGGGGGCACATGAGAGACAGGGCGAGTGACAGTCAACAGCACTATAACAGATGTTACGCCTACATCAACACTGAGACGGAGACAAGGGCAGTTTTTCCCCCTGCTTTCTGACTGATGTGAGCACACATTCACCCTGGCAGCTCCATCAGACCTGCTCTCCATCACCACCAGGCTACAGAAGGAGAGAGAAGGAAGGAATGGAGAGAGACATCGCAGAACGAGAGAGAGATAGAGAGAGAGTTGTTAGAGAGAGAGACAGAGATGTTGGTGGTAGTCACAGCCAGTGAGGATCAGAGGGAGTCAGAGTCTTAGTGACTGAGGCCTGGTTAGGCGCTGGTGGAAGGATAGGACTGCGGGGTAAATGGAGGCTGGCTTTAGAGGATTGATCTAAAGCTGTGATGATGACACGTTGATCCCGCTCGCTGTCGGTTCCTCTAGTTTCCACTTCAGCTTAAATCCCTCACTCCAACGCCTGATGGAACCAGCTGGGTAGAGCGCAATTACCCATACAGAGCACTCATACACACATATACACACTCTCAACACACAGCCACAAAGCCTGAACACAGCAGCAGCCATTTGGGAAGTGTACCGTGAGTGTTTATTAAGTGCAGGTGCGAGGAAAAGGAGGGAACTGATTTCCATCGGAAATTGATGAAAGAAAGATTTCAGTTTCATGCTTTGGGGTTTTATCTAAAAATGACAGGTGCAAGCTCCTCATTTCAAAGACTGGTAATGCTCTAATCAATAATTCTCTCTCTCTCTATCTCTCTCTCTCTCTCTCTCTCGCCGAAAACCGACACTACCAATCAGAACTACTGTCTATATCTCCAATAGGGTGAAAGACCCGCCTTACCGGAAATTATGTCCTCCAAACTGGAGTGGAGAATCAAAACAAAACATTCACGGCCCCATTAGGAAGGACCGCCTTAAAGATGTTGGATTGGTTCTGCAATGCTTGTTTTTTTTCAATCTCTGAAATTGTTTCCACCCACTCTTAACGACGAAAACTGGACGAATGTCTTCAGTTTTTAGTTGAGTGCAGCATTTGGTGAGTCTATCCCCTACTAGACAACCCAGACCTCACCTGGTTGGCCGATTGGCCCCGGCGCCCAATCTTCCTCAGTCTTCACACTTAGCCCTGTCCAATCCCGTACAGGGGCTGGGGCAGAACGCCTGACTGGGGACCTGTTTGGGACCAGTCTGGTGTTAGCTCGGCAGGTGCTCTGACCCAGCGCCTGGAGGGAGCACGCTCAGGAGGAGTGCTGGTGCAGGCATTCATGCACAGATCTCTGCTGAGCCATCAGGAGGGGTGAGGTACTGTTGGAACAGGTGCTGATGGAGAGAGAGATATGAGAGAGCGAGAGAGAGAGAGAGAGAGAGTGAGAGAGAGAGAGAGAGAGAGAGAGAGAGAAATAGAAGGGAGTGGGTATGAGGGAGAGAGAAAGGATAGGGAAGGAGGCGGAGAGGGGGAGGTAGAACAAAGAGGGAAGGAAATATGGTGAAAAAACAGGCCCTCTCTCTCTCTCACACACACACACACACACACACACGCGCACACACACACACACACATCATTAAATGCACAGTGCACACTATAATCAGTCCTTATCAGCCAGTCACCGGTGCTTTTAACCCCTCACTCACAACCAGCCCTGGCAGTGTGTGTGTGTTTGTGTCAATCAGCTCTCCTTTGTCTGAATGGGCCAGAGCAGCCGGCGGCCGGGGGGGTGGGGAGTGGGAGGGATGAGGAGGGATGGAGGGATGGAGATAAAGAGAGATTAGAGAGAGGGGATTCAGTATACAGTATATGAAGCTGAAATGCTAAAATCTCAGAATTGGTTTGGTGTTTGAGATGTGCTCCCTTTGAAGAACACCCTGTAGTGAACACACTCCAGTCGCCAGGGAGGAAGGGGATGGGTCCTCCCGTCCAATGCATTGTGACTATTGTATCTTTCTCTCTTCATAAAGGAAGAAGAAGGTCGTGTTCCTCCGAGTCACCGTGTGCTCAAGTCAAATTCAAAAAAGGAAAGGAGCGGAGAGAGGATGGAGCATGATGCAGTGACCGCACGTGGCACGCGCCCGACGTCCGAACACCCAGGACACACGCCCACGTCCAGTCATTCGCCCACACAGGTACACACACACACACCCGCACACACACATTCACGTACACCGGCCCCACCAATCAGCAGGCTTCGCGTCCGCCATGACATCACAGCGCAGTTACACGCAGCCTCCACTGGGTGACAGTGGCGAGTTGCCACTTACTCCCAAAAGCACGCGCAATGGCGGCGGTTCTGTGGGCGCGTGCCTGCGAGCGTGTGACTGCGTGTGTTTGGGGTGGGGTTTTTCGTCAGACAGGGTTGGGGGGTGCGTGCGGGGGAGTTGGGGTTTATAGGAGTGGTGGCGGGGGCAGGAGGGTGGCGGTGGGGGGTGTAGCCGGTGGTGGCGTGGGTGGGGTGCGTGGTGATGATGTGCTGTGGGGGAGAGGGTGCTGGAAGGGAGGGGCGTTAGTAAAATGACAAATAAGAGGAAAATTGTTTTTTGAGTCACCGCAGATTTGGTGGAGCGAGATAAGGACTGATGACGGTGGCGGTGGAGTGACGAGGATTAGTGGGGGGGCGTTTGGGTTTTGGAGAGGGGGGGGGGTGTAGGGGGATGGGGTGTAAGGGTGTATACGGGGGAGGGTTTTGGGAGGGTAACTGTGTGTGTTTGTGTGTGTGTGTGTGAGAGAAGGAGAGGAAGATGGAGAGGTTGGCCGTTGGGGTTGATAATGGCGGACAGAGGGGGAGCGAGCCAGACCGATTCTGTGATGGAACGAAGACCCCGTCAGGAAGGAGTGGTACGACGACGAAACAACGAGACAAAACGTAAGAGAGACAGACAAAGAGAACAGAGCGAAAGAGTGTAAGGAGGGGTGGAGGGAGTGAGGGAGTGAGGGAGGGGCAGGCTATGGATGAGAGGATGGATGGGGGTAGAGATTGAAAGAGTGCCAGGGTGGGTGATTCAACGTGTTTTTTGTTTTTTTCCCCTCCTTTCCCTTGTGTGTTGGGTGCGTTGCAGCGGGTAGCTTGGTGGCGAGGACAGCGTTTTCTGGTCAGGACAGTGACGCAGACCGCTGTACGAGGGACCCTCAGCATCTGCTCAGCCTGATAATGATGATGGTTATGATGATAACTATGATAAGTAGCTTCCCGTGGCACCCTCAGCCTCGCACTCCCCATGCCTACGTCACGCACTGTCACACATGAAACCCTTCACTGGGCTATCTGGTGTGTGTGTGTGTGTGTGTGTATGTGTGTGTGTGTGTGTGTCCCTCTTGTTTTCTCCAGGACAATGTACTGCCACAAGCTTGCTCTTGTGAAAGCTTACCACACACACACACACACACACACACACACACACACAATCACATACAAACTCACACCTTTTAATTCCATATATTTCATATATTACAATTGTCAATAGCCTTTTCAGCTAGCGTAGCTTAGTCATAATATACATTCAATTCACACAGGAACCATAAAAACAGAACATTAATTTAATATGCCGCAAATATTTCAAGATCTTTTTAATTGGCCATGTATATGGTACACATATATTAGGAATTTGACTAGGGTTAAGGCAAATCTGAGAAGACAAGTGTATACTATTTGTATACTCTACTGATAGCCATGTCTTTCCTACTGTATTAAAGGACCATACCGGTCTAAATAGGATTTGATCTCCTTAAACTAGTCACCCAACGTATATCCCATTACCACAATCCATTTTCCGAAGTGAAGCTCATGTTAAAAGATCTTTGCATTTTTGTGTTTTACTTACTTACTGAAAATTATTTGAAACTAACCAGGATGAGTTTGTCAGCACAACAAGGGAACAATTTTAAAAATATGTTTTGAAGCCATCACGTTCAACTTTTGAAATGTAAGTAAAACGTGAAAATGCAAATATCTTTTAGTGTGAGCTTTACTTCAGAAAATGGATTGCAGTAATGTGATAAACGTTGGGTGAGTAGTTTTAGGAGATCACATCATATTTAGACTGGTATGGTCCTTTAAGTATTTAGCCTATGTTTATTGCTCTGTAAATGTTCTTAGACAAACATTTTCCAGGAGCTTGCTCGATCGTCTTCTTGAGAGAGAAGAGAGAGGTCAGGGAAGAATCTTTACATCTCACCTTTCTGGACTCCGGGTGAAATGTTTTTTTTGTTTCCCTCTGGAATATGTAGGGGTGGGACCTATGGCCACCCTCCCATTGCTCTCTGTAAAGCGCATTGTGTTGCCTCTGTGTATGAAATGCTATACAAATCAAGTTAGATTTTATTTTATTTGAATACTTGGTGAGTTGGCAGCTTCTGTAGACAGAGACACTTCAGTTCAAGTTTATTTGTACAAGATACAGGCAGGTACCATGTACTGTACAATGAAATGCTTACTTGAGTAGCAGGGACAGAGACAGAGGCAGCTGTCTGGATTTGATATTCTGAGTGAGTAGCCCATGATAGGCTGCTGTGACTCATAACAAAGTTGCTACTAGCGCTGACGCCAAACCCACCATTTGAACACGACATATAAGTGTATGATTGTCATATTGAGTAAGAACCCAACCATTATAATCACTTCTCCATCAAACTGCTCAATATCAAAGATGATTAAAAGTGTGTGTGTGTGTGTGTGTGTGAGAGAGAGAGAGAGAGAGAGAGAGAGAGAGATACTGTGTATATATACTTTTCGGTCAAATACCCAGTTTGGATCAATATAATACATTTCATTTATTAATTTTTTATTTATTTCAGAGGATTGTACAGGGCTTTAAAGCCTTAAGCTGAAAATATTCTATATTTTTTTTCCCTTTGGTTAGTGAAATGTGATTTTTTCTGAGATGTCTGTTCATCACAAGCTCACAGGAACACCAAAACATGTATGTATTTAGCAGCCCAGTTAGTGTGACTCACTCTCTGTCTCTTAAGACAAGTTCGCCCTGTGGTGCCGTCTCTCTGAGGCCAACATGCCTTCATGGGGCCTCTTGTCGCCAGGAACCAATGGCAGCAGGACAATAGACACTGGCACATTGGTGACTCACCTCCCACACACCAAAAATGTGGAGAACACAGGCGCAACTGGCTTTTAAGCTGCTCCCTCTAACTGCCACCTAGTGTGTGTGTGTGTGTGTGTGTGTGTATGTGTGTGTGTGTGTGTGTGTGTGTGTGTGTGGGTGTGGGTGTGGGTGTGGGTGTGGGTGTGTGTGGGTGGGTGGGTGGGTAGTGGGAGTCATGATTTCTACTTTGTGTCAGTGTAACATGTGTAAGCTCTGTTTAGGGACTGTAATATTGACCCAGTAGGGCTCTTGACTGTGGCGGCCGTTTGACCTTGGAAAGCTGACAGTCTGTTTCCACCAGCAGCCCCTGAGGGGCAGCAGCTGGCCGGTCCAGAACACAAACAAACAGACACACACACACACGCACACACACACATACACACACACACACACACACACACACGCATACACACACACACACACACACACACACAAATACGCATACACACACACACACACACTCACACACACACACATACGCATACACACACACACACACACGCACACACCTGGCCATACCTGCATGAATGGCCTGGTTAGGCTTAGAATTATATGACATCTGTGAGAAGCACACTGACATGCACACAAACACACACACACACGCACACACACACACACACACACACACACGCACACACACACACACACACACACACACACACACACACACACACACACACACACATGGTACTTACACACAACAAGCTATTACAAGCAATTATGTGCCCACATTGTTTTGCCACTAGATATCCCCCTATCACCTGCCCATAACACACTCTCTTCTCTCTCTGTATGTGTATGTGGGTGTATGCGTTTCATTCACCCCTCTCTCTATCCTTCTTTGTCTCTAATGTCTCTCTCTCTCTCTTTCTGAAGTAGACACAGATAAATGAAACAAAAGGTGGGATGAATCAAAGTAAGAGTCTGGTTATTACCTAGTGACTAATAATCACAGGAAGTAACTGTGAAGGAACAGAATTGAAGTGAAATAACTTCAAACAGATGCTGAATGACCCTCATTCTTATTCAAGGAAAGTGGAAGCAGGGAGAGAGAGAGAGAGAGAGAGAGAGAGAGAGAGACGATAGAGAGAGAATGAAAGTGGTCTAGGGTTTGATGCTGGGTTGGGTTGATGAGGCTTGAAAAGGGACAAAGCGGATGTGTGTGTGTGTGTGGGGGGGGGGGGGGGGGGGGGGGGGAGTCAAACGCAAAGAGAATTAAAATGAATGAAAATGAAATAGTGCTGGGTGATGAAATAGTCCGGCACTATTTCATCACCCACTCCCTCCCTTCCTCTCTCCATCCCTCATACCCCTCTTTCTCTCTCCATCTTCCTCTCCATCCCCCTCTCTCCTCTTTCTCCCTCTTTCTCTCTCTGTCTCCATCCCCTCATCCTCTGTTCTTCTGTTCCCATCGTCTTCCCTCTCCGTCCTCCTTGGATCCGTCTCCATCTCTCCATCTCCTCATCCCTCCTTCTTTGTCCTTCCATCACAATTTATCTCTCTCTCCATCCGCTTCTCTCTCTCCATCTCCCTCGGCCACTGTTCTGGGGACTCGAGACAAGACGTCAGCAGAACAAATGACCAGAAATGGCACGTGTCTGTCGAAAAACATGAGGATAAAAAAAAAACTCCCAGTAAAGCTACAGTATATATGCAGTAGCTACCAGGTCAAGTTCCTCAGGCGATGAACACAGATAATATAATTTCGTTACTGCTGAGATGAGTCCCATGACTCTTACCCGCAAAGTCTCAGATGAAACAGAAATGACCAAAGTCACCATTTTTTGCTTGAGATCAGAAATCTCAACCGTAGCAGATCTTCATGTTCGACAGATCAATACAATCATAAGATCTAGTCAAGCATGAACGAATACAAAGGTCGGCACCGTAAGCAAGCCTGCAGATAAGGCTCTCAATACGTCATGGCTTTTGTTCACCTTTACTGCGGTCTCACAAGAGTTAATCAAGATGCTGGGGTTATTGGTTTTCTGAAAGGCAGAGCGGTTCAGACACATTCTGACATCATGTAGGCTACCTCATGAATTTGTGGATTTACAGTACAAGCTCAGTCAGGCAGATTTAAGTATTGGCTTAAGCATTCATTGTACTGAGCATTTCATCTTTGGTGGAATGGTTCTGCTTGAGAAAGCTCTCTGCCTGAGAGTTCACAAGCTGTACATGATCAATTACAATGACAATGAGCTGCGCAGTCAGAACTAAAAGGTTGATAATGGGGTGGTTGAGGCAGCAACAAAACAGTAGCAGTTGGATAGTAGTGACTGCTATAGTTGACACCAGTGTATCCTGTGGAACTGATCTCTTGGTGTGGTGGTGTGTGAAAAAAAGTCCGATTTCGATTTCGAGCTCACGCTCTACATTTGTTGGATGCTGTCAATGAGATTTACCTATCAAGATCAAAAAAACATTCACGCTCATCGATCTCCTCGCGCTCATTAATCACCTCACTGATCAACTTCATCATCACCTCACACATCATCTCACATATTCTCACACCCAACCATTCAACCAAACCTGAATGAAATAGCATCAAGAGGGAAAATAATTACAAACCCACGCCCGGCCAGCTACACCCCGGTGCCCCCTGCCCCCCCCCCCCCCCCCCCCCCCCCCCCCCGGGCAGCAGTGTGTGTGATTAGCACTACTTATGACAATGACTCTGCAGAAAGCTGACCATTAGCTTACGCCAACAGTTGACTGTCAACTCTATACTTAATTTATCGCTTGAACTATAGCTTTGTCCATTTCTGCGTGTTGTTTCCCCCCCGTATCCGTCTGATACCTTTCACTTGTCTTCCAGTCACACTGATGTGTAGACACGGAAAGGGCAAGTGAGCAAAGTCAATATGGATAAACTAATGTCTGCTCCCACCACGTCATACTGTACATGTTTGCAGTCAGTGTCAGTGACATTTGAGTTGACCCTAACCGTTATTATTATCTTGCCTGAAGTCAGTCTTCTGCCATGTAGAGCTCAACCTAAACAAGCACCTACGAGTTGAGTCATATGCCAAATTCAGATGTTTTTTTTTTTGCATGTGCATGTGCACGTATCTTCATATGTGTGTGTGTGGGGGGGGGGGGGGGTGCATTTGGCTATGACAGTGATGCTAATGTAGTTGACGTCCAATCTAATTTTCTCTTTCATTGTGACCTTTTTTTCTGTCAGGCAGCTTTCTCTCTCTCTCTCTCTCTCTCTCTCTCTCTCTCTCTCTCCATCTCTCCATCTCTCTCTGTCTCTCTGACATTTTCCTCTGTTCTGCCTATCCACTGATATTGCTATGTGCTTGTATGCTCTCCTATTTTGCTTATAATACAGAGTCATCTCTGAACATTTGATGTCTTCAATCGCGCAGTGTGGGCCTCCTACACATGTTTTTTTTCTGATATTGGTGGGTGTGAGCATAGTTAAAAGTGTATGCAGTGCTTTGGTTAATATTTTTGTTTTGTGTGTATGTATGTGTGTGTGTGTGTGTGTGTGTGTGCTTGTGTGTGTGTATGTGTGTGTGTGTGTGTGTGTGTGTGTGTGTAGGGTAGGTTTTGTATGTATGTGTGTGTGTTAATATTTGTTTAGGATGTTAATTTTAATTTCCTCTCCTCTTTTAATCCTTTTAACTGGTAAACCTTCATCCTCCACATGTGTTGTCTTCAAAGAGTTGAGAGAGAGAGGAGGGGAGACAGCCACACACATGCTGAGACCTCAATGTAAACATTGGCTCTGAGGAAACAATGTTTCTGTATTACACATTTCACATGCTACAGTATTACAGTACCAAATACTATATATATTATTTCACTCTGTCTGTGCTTCATCCTCCTAATATAGACTATCTGTATTTCCCTGTGTACAACAAATGCATGAAGCTCTATACATGTCACTGTCCACCTACACTGACAGTCTAGCAATAAAAGGCTCTTAACTGAGGCCTGGTGATACAACTGGAGTAATCTGGTCTGTGTGTGTGTGTGTGTGTGTGTGTGTATGTGTGTGTGTGTGTGAGACTGCCTACAAGTGACTCATCCTACTGCACTGCAGATGACCAATTTTGTGTCCACGCTGTATGCTTATGTGGGTGTATGTTTCATTTCCCCCACTTTCTTTCTCTGACTATAGTCTCTCTCTCTCTCTCTCTCTCTCTCTCTCTGTGCAGGTTCGGCTGTGATGTTTCTGTATCTCTATCAGAGAGGATAGAATTCCATATGTTGAGGGAATTTTACTAGATGAATCCAGTCACACAGCCCACATACAGTCAAGCACATTCATAAACATACCCTACATGCAATCAGCCACAATGTCATGTTACCATCTGATTGGCATGGTGATGTTCCAGAGAGGAGGAGAGAGGAAAAGTGAGAGAGAGACATAGAGAGAGAGAGCGAGGGAAAGAGAGAGGCAGAGGGAGAGAGGGGGGGTTGGTGTCCGTGAAGTGAAACGAGGGGACAATGAAAAAGCTGAAGCTCAATTTGCAATGGCTATTTCCTTTCTCTTCTCCACGTCAACCACACATCAATCAGCCATCCATTTCCACCTGCCACCTCTCTCGCTCTCTCGCTCTACAGTATCTGTCGTTCTCATCCCTATCTCACGTTCTCTCTCTCACTCTCCCTTTTCCGCATTCTTGACACGCCATTCAGTCCAAGCCCTCTCTTAACTCTAGATATTTGTGGTAAGCATTAATATATAAAGTATCTCTCTCTCTCTCTCTCTCTCTATCTGTCTCTCTCTCCTCTCTCTCTCTCTCTCTCTCTCTCTCTCTATATATATATATATATATATATATACATACATACATACATACATACATACATACATACATACATACATACATACATACATACATACATACATACATACATTATTGCTGATATTTTGTCATTGATATTCCTTTGTTAGTGTGATCATGCCATGTCATCATGTCGAGCTGTGATAATTCTAATTCTTCTTACCTAGGCTGTGAAATGAAATCTCATTATGATTGTGTGCTTTTTAATGGGTGATACCGTCCACGTCATTGTGTGTTCATACACACACACACACACACACAGCTGTCCTAACACACACATTGTTATTCTAATTACCCGAGAGACTCTCTCTCGATCGTGGTCCCTCAGGGCCCGAGACCAGAGGTACCCCAGATGAGTCCCAGTTGGACAATAGAGGACAACATTAGCCTGGTTAGTGTGATCTAAAGGGCCAGTGTGGTGTGTGTGTGTGCCTGTGTGTGGGGGTGTATGTGTGTGTGTGCCTTCATCCTTAACTTGTGTACTCAAGCGTTAAAAGGCTGCTAAGAGGCCTCCAAGGCCCCCGGTGTCCCTGGACCCCGGGCATTAGCAGTATATTAGTAGGATGTTAAAAGCTGTGAAAAGACAGCTGGGATTATACTCCCCAAGGACACAAGCAACCGGGCCTGGACTGAGAGGGCCTAGTCCTGGAGAGAAGACTCTTGGAGAGGGAGATGAAAAACTGATAGAATGGATTGAAATAATAAGGATTTTTGGTAAAATAAAAAATAAAAAAATAAAAAATATTGAATTGAAATAGACATATTTAAAGCAGTGATTTGTGTATTATGCTTTGCAGATTTCTGCTTTAGACTGTGCAAAAGGCTTGTGATTTGCTTTTGACACAAAATGGGAGAGGGTGGTACATGGCCTGTGTCTGGTGAGAGTAGAGGTGGTGGAGCCTGTGTCTGGTAGGAGGAGATGGGGTGGAGCCTGTCCCTCCCCTCTTCCCCCATACTTTCTCCCCATACCCACATGGTCTCTATCCATAGTCACCTCCGCTCACTCTCCCCTACTGATCTTTCCTCTTCTGTCACCTCCGCTGCCCTCCCTGCCCCTGAATCCTTCTCTCTCCTACCCTCTGATACTGCCACTGATCTTCTCCTCTCTACTCTTTCCCCTTCTCTGGACAATCTCTGTCCCCTCACCTCCAGACCAGCACGGCCAACTCCACCTGGACCATGGCTGTCGGACTCAGTGTGTTGATAGACGGAGCCTGAGAATAGCTGAGCGTAATTGGAGAAAAGGCAAACTCTCAGAGGACCTTTTTAACTTCCTAGCTCTTCTTTCCGCATTCTCCTCCTCCCTATCCGCTGCTAAAGCTGCTTTCTACCGCTCTGAAATTCTAACCTCTGCTCCCAATCCTATAAAACTTTCTCTTCACAACTCCAAACTCCACCTCCTGCTTCGTACCATCTCCCTGATGATTTCACCAACTTCTTTGACAAAAAAGTCAATGATATTAGATCCTCTTTCCCGCACCCCTCGGTCGACACTCCCTGCACCAACCACACCCCTCCACCCGCCTTGTCTCTACCTTCCCCATCTCTTCCCTCTCCGCTCTCCCTGCCCTCTTCACGTCCCACCTTACCCTACCTTCCTCCCCTCCCCCTAGCGAGGTCCTCAACCTTGTTACATCTAGCCCCCCCACCACCTGCTCCCTAGACCCTGTCCACTCCTCTCTCCTTCAGTCTATTGTACCCAAACTCCTTTCCTTCCTAACGCACCTCATCAACATATCTCTCGTATCAGGATGCTTTCCCTCCACTTTCAAGACTGCCAGTCACCCCCTCTTGAAAAAACCTTCACTTGACCCCTTTGATGTCAAAAACTACAGACTAGTTTCCCTTCTATCCTTTCCATCGAAAACATGTGAACATGCTGTCTTTAACCAACTGCCTTCGTACCTCCACCAGAACAACCTCCTGGACCCTCACCAGTCTCGGTTCAGGGTGGGCCACTCGACAGTGACGGCCCTCCTTGCAAGGACAGAGTCACCCCACACTGTGAGAGCAGACTCTGTCCTGATACTCCGGACTTGCCAGCAGTGTTTGATACGGTGGACCATCAGATACTTCTCTCCACCCTTGAAGAGAAAGGCATCACAGACTCTGCACTCTCTGTTTGCATCCTACCTGACAGGTCGCTCCTACTACATTACATGGAGAGGGTCTGTGTTGGAAGCACGCAATTTGACTATGGGAGTTACACAAGGATCAGTCCTGGGTCCTCTTCTTTTCTCCCTCTACACAACATCTCTGGATTCTGTCATTCTCTCCCATGGCTTCTCCTACCATTGTTAGGGGTGGCTGTGGCTCAGGAGGAAGAGTGGGTTGTCCAATGGCCGCAGGGTTGGCGGTACAAATCCCGGTTCCGCATGTCGAAATGTCCTTGAGCAAGACACTGAACCCCAAATTGCTCCCAATGAGCAAGCTAGAACTTTGCATGGCAGCTGCCGCCACTGGTGTGTGAATGTGTGTGTGAATGGGTGAATGAGAGGCCATTGTAAAGCACTTTGGATAAAAGCGATATATAAGTGCAGTCCATTTACCTTGTTCTGCCGATGACACCCAGCTGGTCCTGTCATTTCCCCCCTCTGACACAGAAGTAGAGATACACATTGCTATGTGCCTGGCTGACATCTCGGAGTGGATGGTGACACATCACCTCATGCTCAACCTGGATAAAACTGAGCTGCTGTTCCTCCCAGGGAAGAACTGCCCACACTGTGACCTGGTTATCACCATTGATGACACAGTGGTGACACAAACTCAGATTGCGAAGAATCTGGCTGTGACAGGAGGATTCACACTTTCCTCACTGACGAAATGGCGCAGGTGCTCATCCAGACTTGTCATCTCTCGCCTGGACTACTGCAACTCCCTCCTTGCTGGGGCCCTGTCTAGAGCGTGTCCAGAAAGTTGCAGTTCGCCTCCAAGTTCTCCCATACAACTTCCCTTCTCCGTTCTCTACACTGGCTCCCTGTAGTAGTTTGCATTCAGCTTGAAACACTAGTACTAGCCCATAGGACAATGAAAGGAACAGCTCCTTCCTACATCCAGGCCATGGTCAAGCCCTCACCCCTGCCCGACCACTACACTCTGCTGCCTCGAGGCAATTGGTCACCCCGTCGTCCTGGCTCTGCAGTGGTGGACCAAACTGCCTTCTGTCAGGATAGCAGTCGATTCCCATCTTTCGCAACAGGCTCAAAACTCACCTCTTCAAGAAGAATAACCCTCTTGGGCACCTATTGTATTTGTATTTTGCTGCTCTTGCACTTTGACCTTAGCACTAGATTACGCTCTTAGTCACTTGTTTAGAAATGAGATGCACTTGTGAGTTCTGGCAAGTAGTGGTATAATGATTACTAATGACTACTATGTTAAATGCCATTATTGTAACTCCGTTAGGATAAAAGCATCTGCTAAATGACTATAATGTAATATAATGAGATGGGGTGGAGCCTGTGTCTGGTGGGAGGAGATGGGGTGGAACCTGTGTCTGGTGGGAGGAGATGGAGTTGAGCCTGTGTCTGGTGGGAGGAGATGGAGTTGAGCCTGTGCCCTCAGGGAATGGATGGAGTGGGTTCAGGGTCGGATTTAGTCATTTTAGGGTCCACCTGATACTAGTAGCCTATTGCAATTCTGCTGATAATAACAAGATGTCAGTAAGATAACTGTTAACTCAAGTGGGAGCTGTACATCAGCTCCCTCACCAAAAAAGCACAGCAGAAGATATACTTCCTGAGGTAGCTGAAGAAATTCAACATGCCAAAGGCAATGGTGGTACTCTTCTTCTACACCTCCATCATCGAGTCCATCCTCACTTTCTCCATCACCATCTGGTTCTCAGCCGCAACAGACAAAGACAAAGGCAAGACTGCAGCGCATCATCCGCTCCGCTGAGAGGGTGATCGGCTGTAGACTGCCATCCCTACAGGACCTGCACCAGACTTTATTTCTTCAGGGCAAATCGTCTTTATTTCTTCAGTCTATTCGTTTGGTCCAGCACCTGCACTTTTTGATGTGCGCACATTCCTCCGTCCTTTGAATATTGTGGAAAGTTCATTATATTCCGTTATTTAAAGCTACATGAGATATCTCTACCTTTTGGCGGCCCCTCTGGTCATGATAAAAAATATGATAACAAATGTGCGTGGAGCAGACTGGATTGGAAGATTGTAGCTACTGTACTTCAATTGACTTTCTGGACAGATGGCTTCAATGAAGGCTGTAGATTCATGCTCTACAACATCAGGAGGATTCGCCCTTTCCTCACTAATGAAACGGCGCAGGTACTCATCCAGGCCCTGGTCATCTCCCGCCTGGACTACTGCAACTCCCTCCTCGCGGGGGCACCGGCGTCAGCCATTAAACCTCTGGAACTTGTCCAGAAAGCTGCTGCTCGCCTGGTGTTCAACCACCCCAAATTCTCCCACACAACTTCCCTCCTCCGTTCCCTACACTGGCTCCCTGTAGCGGCTCGCATCCAGTTTAAAACTCTGGCGCTAACCTACAGGGCAATGAAAGGAACAGCCCCCTCCTACCTCCAGGCCATGGTCAAACCCTACATCCCCTCCCGACCACTACGCTCTGCTACCTCAGGGCGACTGGTTGCCCCGTCACTCCGAGGCTCCTGCGGTCGATCGACACGGTCACGGCTCTTCTCTGTCCTGGCCCCGCAGTGGTGGAATGAGCTGCCCACTGATGTCAGGACAGCAGAGTCGCTGCCCATCTTTCGTCGCAGGCTCAAAACTCATCTCTTCAAGAAGTACTACAACAATCCTCCCACCTAAGCACTTATTATATTATATTGCACTGTACTTTAGATTGTGATTCTTGCACTTTGCCTTCAGCACTAGATTATGCTCTTAGTCACTTGTTTGTTTTAGAAAGAAGATGCACTTGTGAGTTCTGGCAAGTAGTAGTACATTGGCTCTTCCTACGTTAAATGCAATTATTGTTAGTCGCTTTGGATAAAAGCGTCTGCTAAATGACTGTAATGTAATGTAATGACTGTAATGTAAATGCCGGTCTTTTTGGCTGTAAGCCAGCACACCAATGATAGCAAATGTCCGGTTGTCACTCGCTCCTTCCCTCCCTCCTTCCCTCCCTCCCTCCTTCCCTGGCTTCCTCCGTCATGTTGTTGCCCTGCAGTTCTATGTTGCTACCACAAGAAGCAGTGGTGTTGTTGACCTGCAGTTCTATGTTGCTACCACCTGCAGTACTATGTTGCTACCACAAGAAGCAGTGGTGTTGTTGACCTGCAGTTCTATGTTGCTACCACAAGAGGCAGTGGTCCCAGAACACCAAAACAAAAGCACTATGACACCACACACTTTCCAGATCCTTGGTGGTGTAATGGATAAAGCACCTTACTCCCATGCCAAAGGTCTGGGGTTCAAGCCCTGCTGTGGGAGATTTTTTCTCACTGGATGTTATAGAAGCTATGTAAAAATGTGGATACCTGGTGGTGCTATGGCAGTATTGAATGTATGTGCAGTAATTGAACATTTGAAATACTCCTATTTTGAAATTATACCTACAGTATATGTGTCTCAGTAATTACCCATTATATATTAGGCTATATTTTTCATGTATTTACCAGGTAAATGGGGGACTATGAAAGGAAGGGTTACCCCAAAAATATTCAGAGTAGGTTAATTTAGCAATAGAAATCCAGAAGCCTAGGGCCAATGGGCCTAGGATATAGACGATAAACTACCGGTGGAATGATGGTTGAGCAATAGCGGGAGCAGTTTGGATTACTAGCGGGCCGCTGTCCCTGATGCTAATAATCCGCCAGAGGTCCGCTTGCCATTCGTTGTGCAAATGGCCAGGAACCCGCCAGCGGATTCGGCCGGAGACAATGGATAGTAGGGTGACAGTTACTTACTAGTTGGTTATTATCTGTTATGGTCATCTTCATCAGCTATGTTACCATCTCCAGTTGAAGGAGTATTCTCCTGTAAGATTGCAGGTAGCTCCTCTTCACCTCTAGTATTAGCGATGCTCCCACTTCTAGCACTTCTCTTTGTTAGTGTTGTCAGTAGCCGTCGTGGCAGTTTTGCAAGTTTACTCCTGCCTCCTCCTTTCAACATCGCTGGAGTGAACTTAGCTTATTTCAGTTTTGAAATAGAGTGCCAGGTATCTGAACCATTTTCACAGGTGCACAGTAATGGAACAGTCCATTGACTAGGGGGGGGGAGGCCCTGACTGTGACACTCATGAATTAGGCAATCTGATACTATTTAGTGTATGGATTTTTATAAAGAAATTATTGTAATTGAAAAGTTAATAAAATAATTATTAACCCCCTTTGTAGTTGGGGACTCAAGGCAATTGCCTATCTTTGCCTAATGGATAAGTCCGCCCCTGAGGTTGTGTTGTCAGATATGTTCCTACAGTGGTCTGTAAACAGGCCAATCACGAGCTCAGCAGGCACACTCTCTCTTTCTTTTTTCTCTTTCTCTCTTTCTTTTTTCTCGTTCTCTCTTGCTTTCTCTTTCTCTGCTTTTTCTTTCCGACTTTGTTGTTTGGTGAAATTACCCTCTCCTTGCTCTCTGCGTAGGAAGAGGAAGAGAGGGAGAGTAAGGGAGAGGGGAGAGAGGGAGAGAGAAAAAGAGAGGAGGAGAGAGAGAGGGGAGAGGAAGAGTGCTGATTGCTGCCTTTGTGTGAAACTAGGCTTGCAGCCTCTTAGTTCATAATTGACACACAAGGGGGGCGATGTATGTTTGGGCGGGAGTGAAAGAATGGAAGAAAGATAAATATTAAAGGCGGAAGGAGTGAGAGAGTGGGTTTATGGAGAGGCTGCTGTGAATGGTTGAGATTAAGCAAGTGAGGGAATGAATGACACCACCTCCCTGAAACACCTGTACGACAAAAATATATTCACCACACAAACTCTGGAAAGTATGAGTCAGTAAAATACGTACCAGAATCTCTGTGCAGCTCAGGTAGTACCAAGACAATAATATCTCTAGTAAGTTTTAGATGAATCTATGGAACTGAGGGCGCCATTTTTCACTAGAAACGTGCTGTTTTAAGGCCACCTTGTGCTGTTGTAGGACTTGGGTTTGCATCTTGAAAGCAACTACAAAGGGTGCATTAATGCATTTTGTTGGTGTAATAGAGTTGAAATGGTTAAATGCACTTCTCAGTATAAATATAGCACACTTGCACCATTGAAGAGTAAGCTTTTTGGTGGTGTAACTGATAGTTTTTTGTGCACCAATGATAGCAAATGTCCGGTTGTCACTCCCTCTCTCCTTCCCTCCCTCCTTGGCTTCCTCCGTTGTGTTGTTGACCTGCAATTCTATGTTGCTACCACAAGAGGCAGTGGTCCCAGAACATGAACACTATGACACCCTAGGTGGTGTAGTGGTTAGGGAGTTCGCCTCCCATGCCGAAGGGCGCGGGTTCAAACCTTGTGGGTTCAAGCCTCGGTGTGGACAATATTTTGTCACTGGGATGCCATGTAAAAATGTGGTTACCTGGTGGTGCTTTGTCAGTTATTGAATTTATGTGCAGTAATTGAACATTTGAAATACTCCTGTTTTGAAAGTATACGTACAGTATAGGTGTCTCAGTAATGTGTGTGGTAGCAAACTAGAACTGCAGGTCAACAACGCCAGCAGGGACCGAGGAAGGGAGGAAGGGAGCGACAAAAAGGATTCCCTCTTCTAGGTGTGTCGGCTTACAGCCAAGACACAAAAAATTAAATAATACATGAACATACAAAAGTCACACACACACACACACACACACACACACACACACACACACACACACACACACACACACACACACACACACACACATAAAAATGAGGCATGCTAACACAAATGTCTGTTACCTGATGCACACACACATACTCACTCACTCATATGCATGCACCTGACAATTTAGCTTTCACATGAATGTCACAGACACAACACTGTGTCACAGTAATTAAAACAAGATATCATGAGCCGTCATCGCTATTCTGATTCAGGATTTGTGTAGGCATCTGCTGATGTGATGATGAATTGTTTGCTGAGGAACATCATTCTTTCCAGTCTGAATCTGAGTTACACAAAGAGCTGTGAATGCAGCCTGTCTCCAGGCTCAGTGGGCAGGGTTGGGGTGAGGGTTAGAGTTAGGCATGCAACTCTGACTGGTTAGGATAAGGGTAACGGTAGCAGATTTCCAATTAACAATAACGTGAAATCAATATTTCTGGAAAAACACTTCTAAATTAAACTTGTTTCTGTTTGTCTCTCTACATGCTAGCACTTTACCATTGGGTTAGGGCATGTACAGTAGGAAGGTATGTATGTGCTTCTTGTGATGTTACTCCAAGTATGTAATATATGCGTGTGTGTGTGTGTGTGCGTTTGTGTGTGTTTGTGTGTGCATGCTTGTGTGTGTGTGTGTGTGTGTACAGTGTGTCTAAATTGGCAGGCTGTAATTAAATGCGTAGACCTCTCCACTATCTCCTCCTCCAGCCAGCGCCAGTGACGCACGAGCCGCAGCACAGCCATGAGTCATCAGGCCCCGAGGATCACCACCCCTCCCTCTATCTCTCCATCCCTCCCTCCATCCACCTCTACCCAGCACTTTGTAACCCTCTCTGCCTCTCGCTATGCATTCCTTCATCCTACTCCCTCCATATTACCCCTCTGCTCTTATCTGTTACCCCCTCCACCTTTCCCCTATATACACTCTTCTTTGAAGCCCTCCCTCCCTTCCTATGTCTCTCTTCAATCTGATGCTCTTTCTGTTATCTCTCAATATCTGTCCGTCCCTCTCCATCGAACCTCCTCGCTCAATCTTCATCCCTGTCTATTTCTCCAGTTAACCTTTCCACACCTGCCCATGAATTGCCAGGCTAATACTATGCTAACCAGGGTTACAGGCAAGGAGAGAAAGGTAGAGAAAGAAAGTGATTTCCGGAGTTAAAGGACAATGCAAAAAGGAGGAGATTTAGAGAACAATAAAAATAGTAAAATAAAGATGAATGGTAAGGCAGCATCAAAGCATGAGTGAGTAAAGAGGGTGCGAGAGAAAGAGGTGACTATGATTTGAGATATGTGCCACCCGGCCTCCTGAGTCATTATCTGACTCAAGCTAATCTCTTACAGTATCTCCTCAGCTCTGAGCATTCTCCCTGCCTACCAAAAGACATGCTGCAGCATCAAACACACACATTCTTTCTCATACTCCCCCACTCTCTTTCTCTCACTATTAATTCAGAACTCCTGACTATGATCCACACAAACTATGATAGGATTATTATCACTGGCGATTTTAGTCTGCTTGTAGACAATGAGGGTGACCATCAAAGGCCAGGGATTTCATTAACCTCTTGAATGCCATGGACTTAAGTCAACATGTTACTGGACCCACTCACAACCGAGGCCACACCCTTGACCTTGTGATCACCAAGGGTCTTAAAACTGTTGTATCTTCTATCAGTGACCTTAACATCTCTGACCATTTCTGTATTGTCTTTACACTATTGTTACTCAAAGCTGTAATTAGCACTCAACGCTTAGCATTCTCTGAACTCTGTAGCAGCTGATCATTTTAAAATAATGATGAATGCAAATAGTATAACGAACCTGGAAGTGGGGCCTTCACATGTTAATGATTTAGTGACCATCTTTAATGCTTAATGCTTTCCTCACCACAGTGTCTATGTGTGTTGACCATGTCGGGTCCTTGGTGATCTGGACACCAAGGTACTTGAAGCTGTCCACTCTCTTGACAGGGGTCCCGATGATTAGAGGGGTGTAGTTCCTCTCCTGCTTCCTCCAAAAGTCCACCACCATCTCCTTTGTCTTGCTGACGTTCAGATGGAGGTTGTTTTCCTGACACCACAGGGTCAGGAGCCTCACCTCCTCCAGGTAGGCCATCTCATCATTGTCTGTGATCCTATCACTGCTGTGTCGTCAGCAAACTTGACGATGGCATTGGGAGTCGAAGGTGGCTGTACAGTCGTACGTGTACAGGGAGTATAGTAGTGGAGACAGCACACAGACCTGGGTGGCTCCCGTGTTGAGTGAGGGGCGATGAGGTGTGGTTGCTTACCTTCATCACCTGGGGTCTGTCTGACAGTAAGTCCAGGATCCACTTACAGAGCATGTCATTTTGCCCCAGGACCCTGAGCTTGGTGTCAAATCTGGGTGGGGTTGTAGTGTTGAAAGCTGAACTGTAGTCAATGAACAGCAGTCTTGCATAACCCGACACGTTCCCCTTACTCTTGTCTAGGTGGGATAGGGTGGTACGGAGGATGTGAGCTATTGCATCTTCTGTGGATCTGTTGGGGTTGTATGCGAACTGTAGGGGGCAAGTGTGAGGAGCAGATGTGTTCCTTGACCAGCTTCTCAAAGCACTTCATCACCACGGAGGTGAGAGCTACAGAGCGGTAGTCTTTGAGGCAGGCTGGTCTTGGCTTCTTCGCTACGGGGATGATGGAGGACTGCTTAAAGCATATGGGGACGATGGACAGGCCTAGGGACTGGTTGAATATCACTGTAAACACAGGAGCCAGTTGGTCGGCGCACGCCTTGCGGACCCGCCCTGCGATACTGGTCCCATGGCTTTCATTACATTACAGTCATTTAGCTGATGCTTTTATCCAAAGTTACTTAGAGTAATGGAGTAATGTAACAAGTGGAGTTCTAAAACAAGTGACTAAGAGCATACTATTGTGCTGAAGGCAGAGTGCAATAATAGCAATCTAAAAATACAATAAGTGCTTAAGAGGTAGGACCATGGTAGTACATCTGGAAGAGATGAGTTTTGAGCCTGCGGGGAAATATGGGCAGCGACTGGACTGTCCTGATGTCAGTGGACAATTCATTCCACCACTCTGGGGCTAGGACAGAGAAGGGTCATGACTGTGTCGATCGACCGCAGGGGCCGAGTGACGGGGAAACCATTTGCCCCAAGGCTGCAGAGTGTAGTGGTCGGGAGGGGGAGTAGGGTTTGGCCATGGACTGGAGGTAGCAGAGAGCTGTTCCTTTCATTGCCCTGTAAACTGGATGCGAGCCGCTACAGGGAGCCAATGTAGGGAACGGAGAAGGGAAGTTGTGTGGGAGAACTTGGTGGTTGAACACCAGGCGAGCAGCAGCTTTCTGGACAAGTTCCAGGGGTTTAATGGCTGGCGCCGGGGCCCCAGGAAGGCCCCTGGATGAGCACCTGTGCTGTTTCATCAGTGAGGAAAGGGCGAATCTTCCTGATGTTGTAGAGCAGGAATCTGCAAGAGCGTGTGACGGATGTGATATGTGCTGAGAATGACAGTTGGTCGTCCAGGGTCACACCCAGATTCCTCGCAGTCCGAGTACACGTCCCTTTCCTGGTGTTCACCTGTTTAAACACCCTTCTTATGTTGTGTTCAGAGAGAATGAGTGCTCTTCCTTCTCCTCCACTCTCCTTCGCCTCAGGTGCGACGGCCGCCCAGCTGTTGCTGGTCTCAAAGCAAACATAGAAAATGTTGCGGTTGTTCAGCCCTAGTTTGTAGTAGCTTTTTTAGCGTATCGCGTGTTATATGGTTAATCCAGGGTTTCTGGTTTGGTTAGGTTTTGATGGACTGTTTGGCTACATTCTCTTCTGTAGCTTTCATGATTATTTCAATTACTTCCTCTGGGAGTGTGTTTATATCCGTGTTGTCTTTTAGCAGTTGTTCAACAGTCGTGTTAATGAACCTACAGTACACCATATTGCGTCGTGTCGTGTAGTGCAATCCGCATGCTGTTCTCTGTTCCGTCCATTGGTACACCTCTCTTGTCTCCGGTTATTCTTTTCGTACTTTGTTTACATAGGCAGGTCACATGAAGATTGAGAATGATCGTTTCCTATCGGTGCCGCAGGTTCGGCTCTGTATGCCCCTTTGATCGGGCTATAACAGTGAGCCAACGTTTTTGATCCTCTCGTGGCAGTCTATGTGTTGCTGGAAGTTAGCTGGAAGGCAACACTTTCTTTAGGTTCCCCTGGTGAAAATCACCAGCTACAATTAGCACAGCATTTGGATTGCTAGATTGATACTGTAGCTGTTCAGTGCTTCATGGAGCACTGAGAGGGTGGAAGACATCACTTGCGGTGGAATATATCCAGCCACAATTATAAGTGGTAAACTCACGTGAAAGTGCGGTTGGCATTTTTTTGCAAGGAATTCCAAGTCAGGCGAGCAGTGACATTGCAGTGTCGGGATGTTCTTCTCGTTAGGCCCTACACCATTTCTGGCTCACAAACTCACAGACCCCACTGCCTCCTTGTTTTCTCAGATTCCATGGTCATATCGGAGTGGTGTACAGTTTCTGATGGATTAATGGTATGATCTGTTTTAGAGGGAAGGTCGAAGGTCGTCCAGTTTCTCATCATTCAAGAACTGGACATTGGCCAACAGGATGCTGGGCAATGATGGTTTATGTGCTCGAGCCCGAATTGCCTTTTTGACCCTGCTGCCATGTCCACGGGAGTGCGAGCACCTGGTCCCTTCTCAGCTGGTGGTGTTGTTCGTCTTCCTGAGAATCTCCCCCGGGAAGCGACTGAAAGAGACCATCCAATATCTAGGAGTGTCTGGTAGTCATAGTTGAGTGTTCCCATAACTGTTTTAGCAAAAATATCCCTACGTGGAGCCGGCAATGTGGACTCATTTACAGCATTTGACACAGAGATGTTGAGCAAAGTGGTGTCACAATTTAAGTCCTCTACCTGCTCACTCGATCCTACTCCCACCAAGTTCTTCAAGACTATTTTTTAACTCTGTATCCATGGGCACTTATATTGTAAATTGTTCCCTTTGTACAGGCGTTTTTCCATGAACACTTAAAACTGCCCTGGTAAAGCCCAAAACAGAGATGACATGTTGGGTGCCATAATGATAAATTCTAGGGCCCTTACTTTTCAGTCTGTACAGGCTACCCATACAAAATGTCATGAGAAGGAACAACATTAGCTACCATAGCTATGCTGACGACACCCTGCTCTACATTTCTGTGACACCCAACGACTACAGTTCAGTTGACCGTTTGATAGAATATATTGTAATGCGGTCGGAGGTGAATCCACATAGGAAGGTCCACACAGACTTCCTTAATAGGTCCGTTATTTAAATCGTCACTATAAAATAGTAATATTTTTATAAATGTGTGGATGTCACAGAACTTCCTCCAGTTAAACAATGACAAAACTGTCATTGTATTAATCAATGGTGAAAAATGTGAAAGAGTGACTATTGGTGCATTTAAAATCACTGTGCTGTCACTGGAGCGGATGTAATGACATTGACATTAACATGATCCCTCCCTTTCTCTCTCTCTCTCTCTCTCTCTCTCTCTCTATCTATCTATCTATCTATCTATCTCTCTCTCACACACACACAAACACACACACACGTACACATACTGTACACACACTAGCACCACCACCACCAACAACAACAACAATGACAGGGATGAGAGAGCCAAGCAGCAGTTCAACAGGGCAGACTCCATGGCAACTTGATGTGATCATGTTAAAAGCATGGCTCTAAACACTGAGAGCAAGTTGAGCAAACATTGGGTTTAACTGACATATGACCTCTCTTCCGTTTGCTGTGACAGGTGAACCCTTTCCAAAATCAAAAATATATCTGATAACTTTTGTGAGGCTTGGTGAGAAGATCATCTGGGCCAATTTAGTAAAGAATGAAAAAAATGTGTGTTCTATTTTCCATAAAATTCAATATGGCGAACAATCCGATATGGTGGTAATGATGTCATACAGTTCGTAGTTGAACTCCTTGGCTTGATCCAAGGAATCCAAAGGTACCTCCATTTTGAAAATCTGGCACACAGTTCAGCATAAACGTAGTTCATGTAGCAAGTAAATTTGACACATTGATGGTGCCAAAGTTCAAGGTGTCGATGTGAGACTTGGGAGTGATGGGACTGTCCCCGATCAATGTGCCAAATTTGGTTTTGATACATCATAACATTGCTGAGATATGACCTCATTTCCTATTTGTAAGTTTTGCTGCCGATTTCGATTGTGATAGGCGAACACTTTAGAAAATCAAATTTTGTGAGGCTTGGTCTGATAGCAAGTTTTATGTAAATTGAGCAAAGATTGGATTAGCTGAGATATGACCTCGATTGGCTGTGGTGGCTGAACACTTTCAAAAATCAATCCATGAGATTACTTTTGTGAAGCTTGGTCTGAAGATTTCTGTACCAATCTATAGCAATTTTGGTGAAGATTGGAAAAAATTGTATCCTGTGATAATTTTTTGACTTTTTCATAAATGCAGCAACTCATGGCGGTCAAATGAGACTGTTTGTGCTTCTTTGCGATGGGATCCAGAGTCCCGAGTCCAAAGTTTGGTATTGATACATCAAATACATCAACACAAGTTTAGTTGAGATATGACCTCACTTCCTGTTTGCCAGCTTTGCCACCAATTTTGATTGGCTGTGACAGGCGAACACTTGATATAATGATAACTTTTGTGCAGTTTGGTCTGAAGATCATAAATGTTGGTGAAGATTGAAAAAAAAGTGTCCTGGCTCAGCCCTGGGACCTCCCAAGGTATAACCAGACACACATTATAACTATAATACATTAAGGCAACATTAAAGGACAATGCTCGTTTTTGACAACCTGGACCTTATTTACGACATATTATAAGACGTTTGACTCACCGAGATCACTTTGGTGTAGTTCGGAGGCATGTAGAAGAAATTTAAAATCCAGCGCGAGCCAGTATATCCATGTAATGGCGGTGGTCGGGGCACTTAGAATGCAGTTTCAAAAAATCTATTTTCTGCCGCGAAACGGTTGTTTTCATCAATCTGTCTTGATGAATCGCTAGTTGTGCTTACATAGAGCATAGGCCTGTTGTGGTTTTTCACATGCCATGATCTTTAGAAACGTCTTTCGAAACGAAATAGCTTCCT
The DNA here is from genome assembly GCF_949987555.1 of Borostomias antarcticus. Taxonomy (NCBI): domain Eukaryota; kingdom Metazoa; phylum Chordata; class Actinopteri; order Stomiiformes; family Stomiidae; genus Borostomias; species Borostomias antarcticus. The sequence continues at coordinate 11,328,956 of NC_140248.1, forward strand.
CACTTGCTCCAGCATGCATGCGCACAGCGCGCAATCGTTGCTCCAGCACGCTGTGCGCATGCGTGCTGGAGCAAGTGAGGAAGCTATTTCGTGTCTAAAGACGTTTCTAAAGATCATATTACAGAGGCATGTGAAAAACCACAACAGTAACAATATTATTATTATCCAAAACACATTTTTGCTTATTGCAGCACCTGATAGAGGCCACTTTTTTTTATTTTATTGTTCTTCTTCAAGATGGGTTCTGTATCCACATGCCAAGTTTGGTTTTGATATATCAAAACATTGCTGAAATGACATGGACCTCGGCTTGATCCTGAATCAAACAGTACCTCAACTTTGAAAATCAGGCATACTGTACAGTTCAGCATAAGTGCGTCTCCAACTTTGACACATTGGTGGTGCTAGTGTTCGAGGTGTCGACATGAGACTTGGTGATAGGAGTCATGGGACTCTCCCTGATCAGTGTACCAAATTTGGCTTTGATAAATCAATATGTTGCTGAGATATGACTTTATTTTCTATTTGTTTTTCATTGGCTGGGACAGGCAAATGCATTTGAAAATCAAACAAATCCATAACATTTGTTTGGCTTTGTCTAAAGAGTATGTGTGCCAATTTTGTTGAAGATTAGAGAAATATTATGGCCTGTGAACAAATTTGAGACTTTTTCATAAAATGCAATATGGCGGACAATGCAATACATCAGAAAATGATGTCATGAACTAATTAATTTTTGAAAATCGGGCATAAGGATCAAAAGTTGCGTGCATTGACACGTTGCCCCCCAATATGAAAAGGTAGGCTACAATCTCTGGTGGCCTATGTAGCTTAGCTGCTTGGCCCCAAACAACAGCAAAACAAGAACAAATTCACAAATAACACAAAGAACAAAGAAAAAGATCAATAAATACAGTCAGAGAGGAATCAGGGGGAGAGTTAGAGAGAGAGTTAGTGAAGAGTTAGAGAGGAGTCTGATGGAGAGTTACAGTAGATGAGTCACAGAGGAGTCAGAGGGAGAGTTAGAGAAGAGGCACAGATGAGTCAGAGGTGAGTCAGAGAGCAGAGGAGTTAGACTACAGATCAGATAGAGAGTGAAAGCAGTCAGAGTGGAGTCAGAAGAATGTCCCAGCCCTGATGAAGTCTCAGTCCTGTTTATAGAGAAAGAGGGACATTTCATTTTCATCCCTCTCATGCTTTATTATAGGAGTGGGAAGAGAGAGCACATTAAATTTATGACTCATATAATTGTGTGTGCCTCTCTGCCCCACCAACGCCCTGTTGAGAGCATTGCGTCTGCTGCAGCAGGAGAGAAAAAAAGGTAATTTTGTTCTTTACTTGGTGTGGTTATCCAATTAGTTACACCAAACATGTGGCTAAGCGGATCTATGCCAATACACTGTCCCTGGTAGATGTTGAATCCCTGGGGATAGATGGGGCTCTACAAAATTATAGCAAAAGCTGTCTGATGAAAATATTACAGGTTGAGTGAAATCATTTTTACTAGACACCAACTATTTCCAATGGTAAGGTTAGTATTGTTCACTATTTTCCATAGAGCCATCCTAACTTCATTAGCTTAACACCAGCCCTGCCTCAGGAGTTATGGTATGGATTGACCTTACAGTGGTCCAAAAAAGATTGCCATGCGAAGCACATTTTGCTTGAAATTTCCTTGAGAAATATTTTATTCACTCTACCTAGCATAACTGTACACGGTGAGCCTATCCAGCTCCTTATAAAAAATGATCTTTTTGTAATCCCAGTTCACAAATAGGGTAGACTTTCTATAGACTCTGTTTCTTTTGTTTAGTGTCCCTCCTCTCCACATGAATGTGGTTTGTCCTGTAGCTGGAGTGTGTGTGTTTGTGTGTGTGTGTGGAGGTGGGAAGGGGGGTCAGAAGCGCTGCCATTTACCCCGGTGGTGGTCCAGTGACACGATGCCCCCCATCTCCCTTGCCAAACTCAGTTAATGTTCTGTCCCAAGGTCATGCATGCACACACACACACACGCACACACACACACGCACACACACACACACACACACACAAACACACGATGAGAGAGACAAGGTCACCACACAGCGGAAGCATATAATCCCCAGGCCATCCATCTAAACTCTCTACCAACATCAAAACGGCCCAGCCCAGGAGTGGTCCTGGCTGTCGAATGTGCCTCAAGGTGAATGGCAAAGTGAGGATGTTACGCTTGATCAAGGTACATAATTAGATTTGTTTCCTTTCAAACCCTTTGAGGCTGTTGTGCCTTTTTGACTTAATTATCTTCAGATCACAAGGCATCACAAGAATGGATGTCTCACCATGGGCATAGTCAGCAAGGGCTTGATACAGAAAGTGGATGAAGCCATTTCACACAGTGTAATATATAGGGGTATAGTATCACAATAGACGGCTATAATTGAGCTGGGACAGATGCACCTGTGTCTATGGTCGGGGTCCTGGCTTCTCTAACCAGCAATTCCACCACAGCTCTTTGATTTAGGTCACAGTTAATGGTTTGTTGTGAAGATGAGCTCATGCTTCATCTTGGGTTTTCCTGGGGGTTTAGCTTTGCGTCAAAATGGAAATCTGCTGTAAGTATAGCATCTCCCGCCGTTAGCCCCATCTTGAACGTGCAAAGTCAGTCATATGTACGGTCTGTAGGCTGATCACTGTGGGCGCATCACATATATGTATTTGTCACGTCAAACATTTGCAATTTGCTAAAATATAGAAATGAAAAATTGCGCAGGTCCCATTAGGTGATGCCACACAGAGACCTCCTGATTTTATAGAATGACTGTACTTTGCTTTGCCAAGCATACTAATCCCAGACCCTTGACATTTAACTCACAAGTAGATTTAATTATTACCTAATTAGCAAATTACAAGGGTGAGAGGTAATGTTTTCAGTGCCATGTGTTTTTTGCGTTTGTTTGTTTGTTTGTTAGCAGAAATACGCAAAACCTACCAGACCAATTTTCTGGAACCTGGATGGAGGGGTGTAGCATGGATCAGCTTAGAACCCATTACATTTGAGAGAGGATCCGAATCACGGGGCGGATCCACAAATTAAAACAAAAAACAGGAGTGAAAAACCGGCCCCATTCATTGGGAAGGTCACAGAGACACGGAGTTTGGACTGGCATAAAACTCTTGACCTAACCAATGCAACAATGCCAAACATGTCCTGCTCGCATGCACGTGCGTGCGCACAGAGACACGGAATGCATTCGTGGGCGGAGGTCTGTGCTCTCTGAGCACCATTTCTAGTTTAATATAGTGAATTAACCTGTTTTTAACAAACATTCCCAACCTTTCAAATCACACTCGGCCCTGTCCTCCTTCCACACACCCCACAGATCAGATTGTGATTGGCCAATCCAATATGACATCATCACTGGTGCAGGCCTGCTAAAATGAAGCCTGTAGTTTGACAGACAGCGTACGTCAGCCAGTTAGAAACTCCTCATTAACCTGCAATTAGCTCCAATGAGTCACTCCCTGGGCTATCAGCTGTCAGCTGGCTGTGCTGTGGGCTCTGGGCTCTGGACTCTGTCTGGTGCTGCTCTCTCTCTTTCTCCAGATTTACTGAATAGTGTTTTATTGATGAACTAGCCTTTCAGAGAGCTCAGAACTCCCTCTTACAGAAATACCTGTAGGTAGGTAGATAGATAGATAGATAGATAGATAGATAGATAGATAGATAGATAGATAGATAGATAGATAGATAGATAGATAGATAGATAGATAGATAGATAGATAGATAGATAGATGGCCTCAGTGAGTTGAGATTGATCAATCTCAACTCACTGAGGCATGGGTTCTGTTTGAATACTCAAACTAAACTCTCCTCCTTGGGGTGATCTCTGGCTCTCTCAAGCCACGTTAGGTTTCTAAAAAATAAAATAAAAAGGCAACCTAGAAATGTGTGAATGTTTGGTTATGACTATAATCAGTGATCAGGTGATTTGAATGATAGCCTATTAAGTAAACAATGCATAATATTATTATACAATCAAATAAATATGCTACTTAGAAATATGCTATGATTATTTATGGTTGTTTGTTCATGATAAAATGTACATAGACAAGCTCTCACTTGTAATTTTGATCACAATGCTACTGACACAATTGTTCCCTTCTGACACTAATGAGTCTGTAACCAAAACGCATACAGTAACACGCACACATGCACAAATGCACACACCCTATAAAATTGCTACTGCAGTCCTGGCTATTGTGTTTCCATGATTCCTATGCAAAGGCCAAGCAGACTGAGAATCACCATTACCGTACAAAATCATTGTCACCATGCGGACAAAAAAATATAAATGTTTTCGGTGCTTCAATAATATAATTGAACCATTTAAAATGTAATCTCTTGTGCTTTGTTTTACCATCTGTATCCCCTCTCTGAAACTACTTTTTTTTCTCCAGATGTCTTCCTCAAACACACACACACACACACACACACACACACACATACACACACACACACACACACACACACACACACACAGACTGTACACAGTTGATAACAGCAGTCTTTGTATTTATTCCATCATCGCCCAGACCCAGCAGCTCCCCACTGCCAGATAACCACACTCATTCATGAAAATAGAACATTTACAACACAGAGAGAGAGGGGGGAGAGAGGGAGGAGAGAGGGGGGGGAGAGGGGGGGGGGCGAGGGAGGGAGGGAGGGAAAGGGAGGGGGGAAGGGAAAGGGAGGAGAGAGGAAGAAAAAGGGAGAGTGGAGGGGGAAAAGGAAGGTTAAAAGAGATAAAGGGAGAGAGGGGAAGAGGGATGGGGAGTAACGGTGTGAGTGGGTGTGGTGTGTGTGTGTGCGTTCGTGTGTGTGTGAGAGAGAGAGAGAGAGAGAGAGAGAGAGAGAGAGAGAGAGAGAGAGAGAGAAAGAAAGAGAGGAGGGGGTTTGGGGGAATGGGGGAGAGGTTCACAGAGGAAGTGAGCAACTGAGATAAGCGAGGCGACGACCATGAATGAAAGAGAAGCGAGAGAGAGAGAAGAGAGGGAGAGAAAGAGAGAGAGAAGAGAGAGAAAGAGAGAGAGACAAAGAGAGAAAGTGAGGTGGAAAGATGTGGACCACAGAGGATTTGTGACATTCATTTACATTTACATTTAAACCACAACTCTGTTCCATTAAATTTTTCTGAATTACCAAAGAGACTTGTGGCCGCTGTAACACACCGCCCTGCATGCAGAGAATTAAAATCAGTTGAAAGGACACAGAGCTAGGGGTCCATACACATTCAGTGTAACAAGCAAAATAATGATTCCATTACAAGAGTGACATTATGTTAATGTCAAGCACAAGACTCAAGAATGGACCACCAAACTAAGGTCTGATCAAATGCTCTGGAAGAAAGCCCCATGGGCAAGATTGACCAACACACAACCACTCATAAAAAGACATAGAAGTGAGATTTGACAAGCAAAAACTAAATTGCCATCAGCGCAAAGAAAAGCACATTGGCCTAAACCTTGGAATATACAAACATATTGGTATGTTAGTTTTGATTGTATGGAGAGGTGTTCAAAATAACTGTTTTACATTTTACTGCAACATAACTGGCCCTAGTGTTCATGACAGGTCTATGAATAAAAGACCTTGAAAATGAATGATTCTGGGTAGACATCAGAGGGATTGTAATCTGATGAAAAAACTTCAGTCCAGACTTGGAGACAGTCTAGCAATCCTGCCTGTCTCTCTCTCTCTCCATCTCTCTCTTTCTCTCTTTCTCTTCATTGTCCTCACAATACACTGCTCTCAAGCCAACGTTCTCTTCATCTATTCTGCAAAAGCAAACTTGTTTGCTGTCGTGCTTTTGTCTGGTTTGAAGGTATTCAAGGACCATTTTAGTAACCCAATGTCTAATTTAGGCTGTGAACACAACCAGGATGTCTGAGCCACTTCTTAATCTCAGAGGAGGTGGACAGTCATCTGAGAATAGACGGGGGAATTTGACTGTGTCGGAGTCTGCTGCTGCATCCTCACACACACAGTGGAGTGATGACTCCAGTTAATCTCTCTTTCCAGATGCTCGAACCTCCGGTTGATAGATAAGCTGGTTTTCAGAGATTGGGGTGCAAAGCAAACAGGAGATGGCGGGGGGCCAGGACAAGAATGGACTGCAACAGGATCTAACAGTACAGTAACAAGGAGCAGTTGGAGTCGTGCCCTGGAGGGTGGAGGTTCAAGTTATCCCGCAATACTCCAGTGAAATGGTCTGCAGTCCTATAATACTGAAACAGCCCATTAAAGCCTCCCCCCTCTCTGTCCTTCACCCCCACAGCTGATACACTGCTACCATGCGAGAGTCACCTGCTGCAAAAGAAACCATTCTTCACTGGAGAGCTTTGAACTATCATAAATAAATTCTCATGATTTTATGAACTATGAACTTAGATTCTCGCAGTCAAGTTAAGTAAGATTCTCAGTTAGGCCAAACAGATGTTTGGAGCAAGGGAGAGAGGGAATGAGAGGTACATTGGGGCGTTATGAAGAATTGGAAACCTTCCTTGCAACGTTCCCTGAGAGGAACGTGACTATCTTGGCGAGTACTTTTGCAAACGTAATTTTTGGCTGCCCAACGGAAGCTACATCGTGTTCTTATCTGTCCCTCTCTTCCTCAATCACATGCAGCTTACTCGCGCACAGCCACGCACGCGTGCACATACACACACCCAAGCATGCGAAACGCAGCCCTAGGTGCGCATGCACGCACGCACGCACACACACACACACACACACACACACACACACATTGTCCCTTTCTCCCTCGGAGGATCAGAGGTTTTGTCGCTGTGGGTGTCTGCGATGAGTCACACCGGCAAATTACGGCGTTTCAAACGGCTTTCAAATTACTTCCCTTCCAGTCGGGTGGCGCGCTGATAACCGATAACAGTTTTCATTTCTACAAGGAGTTTTGAAGGACTCATCTCGCCCTCCGTATGTCTGCCTCACACACTACATAGCCTATATCTGTGTGTGTGTGTGTGTGTGTGTGTGTGTGTGTGTGTGTGTGTGTGTGTGTGTGTGTGTGTGTGCGCGCGCGCGTGTTTGTGTGTGTGTGTGTGTGTGTGAGAGAGAAAGAGACAGAGAGAAGGAGAGAGAGAGGGAGAGAGAGAGAGAGAGGAACGAGCACTACAAAATTGACTATTGGTAGTTTAACATGCATGTGACAGCCAAGGCAAGCTGTGGTTTCATTCATGAATATTTTCTCTGGAGACTCTTGTCCCTTTCTGTGCTATAGATGAGAATTCACTCAGTTCCACTCAGAGCATCATAGTAAATTGAAGGCATAGTTCGTCTACATTTCAAAATTAAAATAATAACTCTAAAGTTGATTCGCCCCCCGTACAGGCCAACATTTTCCACAGATTAGCCCTACTACTACTTCTAAGCTAATCTCAAATGATGATGCTGCTGCATGTGAATGAAAAGCCTTGCTCCGCTTTATGTCTCTAGTTTAATTGTTTATCGATTTGATGTCAGGTCACCTGATACAGTACATGGCACCATGAAATCACTGCGACCATCTCAAGCGGAACCGTGACGTAACAGCGCCCTCTCTCGTCGCCGTGCACTGGAGGGAAATCGGCTGATAGAATCTCTCTCTACAACCTGCGTTCACCGACGAGACCGACCCCCTGCCCGCCATTCTATCCAACAGTCGCTCTATCTGTCCCTAGAGACCGTTTGCTCCTATAACCTTCCCTGCCATTCTCATCAATCAATGTAGGCTACATTTCTAACGTGTTAGGGCTATTTCCTAGATAAGATCGAAGACAAAAAAATAAGTCAAATGGGCATACCATCATGCAACTAAACGGATTCAACCGAGTTTCTCGACTTACACCACACATTATGCTATTGAATAAATTACATATGTTGCCTATTAGTGCCCTTTTTGGCAACGCTGAGCCATACTTTAAGTTTTGATCTTATATATTAGGCCTATCTGCGTGTGCGCTGGTGCGTAGGGAGAGAGGGGAGATTGATGACGGGAACGGATGCCGCGCACCGATATGAATCGCCTCATCAACTCCAAATTCGCTGCCTGCCTGCGATGCCATCCGTCTCTCACGCCGCCTTTTTCTCACAGGTTCCGGTGCACATTTATGGTTGATGCTCAAAGGGTAAATACATTCTCTATCGCAGACAACTAACGGAAAGCCACACTGAAAACCATAGTGATGAGCAGACACTGAGGCATCCAGTCATCCATCACGAGAGGTTCATCCCATTCCCACACAGGTTCAATCCTTGCCCATTTTAGCGCTAGCAGGGTTTTTGGGGAGGACCAATCCCAGGCATGTGAAGGTTGCTGATTGTTTGTAAAGTACTTTGTAACATTTGTTTAGATAGGTGCTATATAAATAAAGATTATTATTATTATTATTATTATTATTATTGTTGTTGTTGTTGTTGATTAAGCCTGGAGCCTCTGAAATCAAGTAGTCCAGTAGTCTCTTCCAATAAATTACTTGCACCTTGTTTTGTATGAACACAGGATGAATGAAGAGAGGTGTGTTGCTGAATAAACAGAGTAATATGAAAGAGAATAAAGCATATTTTGTGCTCATACTGGGATAATAGCTATTTCACCAAGGCTATCAAATGAACAGAACAGATTTACATTTTTAAATGTTTTGTCCAAATGGAGACACACTAGGATGATCACATTATCTGTTTCTACCACACATCAAGCAAACCTTCTCCTTTTTGAGCAAAGTACAGTGTACATTTTTGTCTTTCTCTGCCATGGGTGGATACACTACTGTTATTCATCAGTCCCGTTAAGTCACTTCCAGCAGAGTTCACAGCAAACTGGTGCATTAGCACACCAGAGCTCAGCATGCATCATCATAATTGTGGACAATGAGGTCAGCAAAAAAACAAGTCTTAGAAAAAATGTCTCTCACACACTCCTCCTAAACCACTCCCTATTTTCCTCTGTGTTCCCCCTCTGTCTCCTGTAAGTTTACTTATTGTAATGAGGGCTGTTCTATGACATCTGTTTGCTGTTTCTCACGTCTCTGCTGCCAGGACACGAAACCTCGGATGTAGGCTACATTATAGAGGGTGAGGGTGGGGACGCAGTGTGTGTGTGAGAGAGAGAGAGAGAGAGAGAGAGAGAGAGAGAGAGATAGAGAGTGTGTGTATGTGTGTGTGTGTGTGTGTTTGTATGTTCCATTAAATACAAGGATGGTGTGCTGGTGCTAATCTATGTGAGTGGCCGAGCGGGCAGCAGGGTGTGAGTCAGTGCGGGGGCGCTGGTAAGGACGAGGGCCAAGAGGAATGCTCTAATGCTGAGTGGCAGTTGATAATGCCAAGCTGTTATATCAGAATCTGCCCCGCGGCTCTCTGCTTCCCTCTCCAGCCAGCCAGCCAACACCACAGAGCACACAAACAGCAACACGCAACCCCCATATACATACACACACACACACACACACACACACACACACACACACATCCACCAGAACAAATTCCTGCACAAAAGCATACTGCTGTATGGAAGGCTCTCGCATACACAACTAATAAGCCAGGGGTCATGTAAAGCCTTAAGCAATGACAAAGACTTACTACAGTGATTAATTTGATCTGCACTCACATTTATCTGCAAATATGAAGTCCATGTTTACATCCACATGGTGATGCAATAGCTCACCTCAGATGAGAAACAAGGCCTCCTTCTACACTGCAGTGCTGATATTATCTACACCACAAATTTAACTCATCAGACAGAAGGTTTCTCTTGCCAGAGGCGCTTGAAATGCCTTCCTCGCTCTTCCCACACGCACATGGTTACACATGCACGCACACACGCACACACACACGTGCATGCGCTCACACACATACACACCTTTGCGCGCGCACACACACACACACACACACACACATACATACATATGGCAATGCTCACACATGCACAGGAATGCTTGAGGGCACACACACTAACTCAAACACACACGCACCTTATTCGAATCTAAAATCACATTGCACAATCAGTGCAGCGAGGACATAACAGCGCCAGTATGAAGGGGCTTGTGAATGCTAATTTAGATTATAAGCTTTTGATAAACTACACGTTATCTACCAGGGCCTTAAAATGACACTTCACCGTGACGACTACGGCACTATTTTCTACTCTGGAAGTAATCGCATGTAAAACGGGACAATCTCAGACTGGTATTGGTGCCAGGGCACTCTAAATTTAAACACGCCACGCCGGAATTGATGTATGATCCCATTAAGTACTGATCACATATTGATGCATATCTCTCCCTGCAACATTCTTTCCATTGTTGGCTGGTTGAAACTGTTAATACCTTAGATAAGTTAAAGCTTATGAGATGTGTCTGATTCATCCCCCCCTGATTCCGCTCATTTCTGACTCAGTGCCTCGCGGTCTCACGTGGCATGGTGGATGGATTGAGAGAGACCAGCTCATCAGCAGACAATGTTGTGACGTAGTTTCGATCAATCCACATTGTGAATCTGAACGATCATTTACCTGTAAGAGGTAGAATCAGGTTAGTGCTTCCAGAGGGCCTGAGCCTGTGTGACAGGGCACGAAGCCACTTGGCACCAAAAATGGGTGTTTGTTTTGTTCAGGGCCAAGCCAAAGAACCCTTAGTTTCAGGTACCAAGGGAGCAGGAGGACAAATAGAGGAGAAACATTTTCTCATTCATCCTTTCATCCCAGGTGTGTGTGTGTGTGTGTGTGTGTGTGTGTGTGTGTGTGTGTGTGTGTGTTTGTGTGTGTGTGTGTGTGATCAGCAGTCCATCAGGAGCAGTTTCCCTGGCTGGCAGATGGAGGCTGGCCAGAGATGGTTGGAGACAACGAGTGGAAAATTGAGCCAGCTTGAGAAATTGAGCAGAAATCGAGCAATGGAGCTGAACCTTGTGCGTCATGGCTGCTCCCGTGGCCCGTAGCCCCTCCACGGGTAGCTAGATCAGGAGCACTTTGGAAATAGCCGACAGGGGCTACGGTGGAGAGACGTCTGTGGAAGGCTCTGGACCACTGTGATGATAGTGGTAACCACTAATTTACTGGGACATGTCGTCAAATCTAAATTGATAGCCTATCAACATGGTCACTCTGCCCACTCACAGCCCCCAAATCTAAAGCAGTTGGGGAGGAAGGAAGTGCATGCAAACCATCTCGGTCGCTGTCTGCGATAGAAAATGGCTGCGCACAACTTGTACTACGATGCTCTCTCTTCATTGAAGAAATGGACAATTTCATTCATGCCATTTCCGTTCATTCATCAGAGCGGGCCAGCGTAGCCTCCTAGTTCCATCCCGGCACGAACATTCTTATCAATGGACGTGACGTCAGCATGGAGTGCTGGCTGTGGGGTCACGTGGTCCGGGAGGGGTATAAAACAAAGTTGCGCTGGCCTTGGTGCTGAAAACACCCTTTGAATCGTTCAGATGTGCCAAATAAAATGATTAACTGCATGCGATACAAATCAATAACACATTTTTTGGCACAAAAATAAAACACAACAAGAAGTATTTTTCTCAATGTTGTAGCCTATATGTTAAAAACACACAGGAAGAATAGTTTTAAACACACTTGATTAGTAGCATAGCACCTAAGCACAGACAGACTAGCCATACTCGAAGCGTGAATTTCGGCACATTTCCCGTGCGGAACTCCAGGTGAGTAGGCTGTTTCAGCTTCTCTGTCCACAGTGCTGATCTTTGTCGGTTGTGCATAGCCTAACAGGTGTTTCTAACTATTTTCGCGTATGGAGGGAAAAACTCAAGACAAGTTGTAGGAAGAGTAGCCTAGACTAGCCTACGCGCGGATCTTGGTAAGTCTATTATCGGCTTGGATTAACCTAAATTGCGGTGGCTAAAAGGATGTATTGGAGATGAGACTGTAGACTGTTACATAGAATGGCCTGAATATTTGTCTTGAGATAATTTAGTCTATATTAAGTTGCTTTTTGCTCTATAAAAATTCGTCTTTGGTAAGCTGTTTTGTAAGGAATTTTAAAAGTGTGCAACTCTAAGAAAGGACAAAGAGAGTTTAAGTGCACGTAATGTAACTTGAAAATATTTTATTTTTATTTTTGAATCAATCGTCTACTTAGTTGTATTATAAATGTCTCAACGACTCTTGGCTGTAACACAGTCCAGTGCAACGCAATGGAAACGAGGACTGATACATCATACAATACAATATGGACACTCATGATTTTATGGAGACTTTAATTAAAAATGGCAGTAGTTTACAAATGAAATGTGAAAACACGCTTAGGCTAGGCAACTAAATGAGAAAAAAAATCCGTAGAACCTTTTTAAGCGATCAATTCCAAGTGCACTGGTGTTTTATTATGAACAGTGTTCGAAATGAAATAGAGGTATGTGTAATTTACTAAGCTATTTCAAGACTTCTGAAAACCATGAAACAGGTTGAAAACATGCTGGTGCTATAACATAACCTATATTTAAACGTAGTGAAGTCAATTATTTTTTCCACTTCGATACTCTCGGAAAACTGAAAATACTACTACTACTTTTTGGTTCTCGCCTAGAGCCTCTCTGCATAGCTCTAATAGGGCTATAGCTGCACAATGGACCTCACTGAAACACTGCATGTTTCACGCTCACGACACCCCATTCTCATCATTGCGCAGAGCCCATATCGCTCTGGGAGAAACGATACAATTAAAGTGTAGCCCAGATGTATTCCTATATAAAAAAGCATCAACCCAGATGGATTGAATCAGCGTGGCCCCGGGCTCTTTACGCATGACTTGGTCCGGGGGCATGCAGACGGATCATCTGATGGACATATGGCTACATTTGGAATCGGACTAAAGGAATTCGTTTGAACAGAGCGACCTCGAGAAATATACGCTGTCTTTTCGATGCGGGTTAATAGAGCGTTTGGGCTTTCGATTTTAGGTTTTGTGACAGAATAAATAGGCCTATTATTTTGTATTTTATACAATAATCTATTATTAACATCTAATTGTTAATACTTAACTTTATATTGCAGACACATAGCCTAGCAGATCCTCAGGCACAATAGCCTTTGCAAATATGGAGCTTCTTTGGTTTTGTCTGTGGCACTGTCGCACGAGGACAGGGTGTATAATGAACCGATTAGAGCGCGCTAGCAGCCAACAAATGGTCCTGTTAGTCGGATATCATGAATGTTCGTTCTCTGTTTACTCATACATTTGACCAATTACAAATAATTACCGTCATAATTATCAGCATTAGCAGCAGTCCAACCCGGGATTGTAGAGAGAAAGTGCCCAAGCCGACAAAAGAATTCCCGCTCAATCGTCAGAATGAGAGGTGGCCAAAATAAAGCAATCATGAGAGCGGTGAACTGCACATTCACACAACTAGAGGCTCTACAGCTGCCCGTATGCTATATAAAGGTAGGCACAATAATGCTATTTTCTCTGGTAACGATGGATCGTCTGCCACAGGCTAGGCTTAAGCAAGCCTACATGTATTCCAACACAAGGTTGCGAGGTCAGCAAAAGTACTAGGTTATACTTGTGATGACCTTGTTCATTTTAAAGCAAACTGTATGTCAATGCCGCCAGTAGAAAACAAATCACAATATATAAATTGGTGGCTATACTTCTTAACATACCCACAGTTGATAATGCCACATCATTTTACTGACAAATTAGTGTGAACACCTTCACTGACTGAAGATCTCTCTCCCTCTCTCTCTCTCTCTCTTTCTCCCTCCCCCCCCCCTCTATCTCCCTACCTCCCTCTATATCTCTCTCCCTCCCCCTCTCTCTCTCTCAGGTGCTCGCTGTCCCTCCTGCAGCTCTGCATGGTCATGACCTGTCGCCACACCCCCTCCACAGCCCGATTCGCCCTATTGGTCCTGCTCACTGTCACTCCACAGTTGACTGGCGCCGCCCCTGTGGGAGGGGAGGGGGTGGAGGGGGGGGTGGAGGATCTCACCCGGACACTCCACAAAGAGGATAGCCTCGACCCCCTCCACACCCCCGCAGGACTCAGCCCCCTCAACACAACTTCCCTGGAGCAGAGCCAGGGCACCCCCACAGACATGGACCCTGCCCAGGTGCTGTCCGCCATCCTCCTAGAGGCTCTGCACCACCGAGGGGGAGCAGAGACAGAGCACAGGCTGGAGGAGGGAGACAGGGAAGGGAAGCAGAGTCAGGAGCTAAGCCCCCTAGAAGCCTGGGGGAGTGAGGGAGGGAGGAGAGTGGGCAAGGCGGGGCAGGAGAGAGGGGTGATGGAGGGGGAGAGAGACGGGGTGGAGAGGAGGATGGAGCGACTAGGGGCCGCCCTGGTGGCAGCCGCCTGGGGGGAGGAGTTAAGGGCGAGAGAGGACGAGGAGCTGAGGGAGGAGGGGAAGAGCTTGCGGGAGGAGAGGAGCCAGCTGACGGAGGAGGTGGGCCCGGCCGGCGGTGGAAGCAAGGAGGGAGGAGAGCGAGAGGACGAGGAGGAGGAGGAGGGAGGAGAGGGACAGGCCAGATTGAAGTTTGTCTCTGAGGGGGCGGTGCCCTCACTCCAGCGTAAAATCAGGGGCTACTTCCAAAACATCGACCTGGGTCTCCAAGACAACGAGATCCTGCCGCCTCTGAAGGGCTACAAGGCCTACAACACCCAGCTGGCCCGGGCAGGAAAGAAGCTACACTGGCAGGAGGAGCAGGCGCGCAACAGGCCTTTCCAGGGGGGCAACTTCATGGACGACTTTGAGAATGAAGGAGAGGAGGAGGTGGAGGAGGAGGAGGAGGAGGAGAGCCTCACCCGTGTAGAGGAGGAGGCGCGGGCCCGCGCCGAGAAGCAGGAGGTGCTAAGGCAGCAGGAGGAGGCGGAGCGAGCCCGGGAGGAGGAGCAGCACTTGGCAGACATAGCCTCGGACATGCTGCTGCAGTACATGGGCAGGAAACAGCAGCCCTACCTGACGCCGCGTCAGAAAGCCAGCATGGCGTCCAACGCCGCCGAGGACAAGCGCTCCGAGGAGGTGGTCGCCGGCAACAACGATGACGACGACGACCTGGACCAGCAGATGATTGACCGGCTGATTGAGATCAGCAGCAAGCTGCACCTGCCCGCCGACGACGTGGTGGAGATCATCAGTGACGTGGAGGAGAAGAAGAAGAAGAGGAAGGAGCTGCCGCCGTCCAACAGCCCGGTCGCCCCTCGCTTCCGGCCCCTGGTGCCCCCTCCCCTCGCCGGACCCCCCATCTACCACTACACAGCCTCCAGCAACCCCAAGAAAGTTCCCTACATATACAAAGCCAATAGGAAGTGGCAGAACGACAAAGGCAAGGCCAAGTCCTATAAACAGGAGTACTGGTACAAGCCTCAGAAGCAGCTTGACTACTGGTACAAGCCTCAGAAACAGTTCCTTGCCTTTCCCTCCTACCCCTACTACCAGAAGCCATACCGAGCTTACTACCCGGTCTACTTCCCCTACCCCAAAGGCTCCCGCTACTACGGGAAGCCTTCCCTCTCCAGGGACCCGCAGCCATTCCTCCCCCAAGACTACGGCTTCCAGCCCCCCAGGCGCAGGCTCCGCGCCGAGGCCAAGGCCAGGGGACAGGCCTGGAGGCAGCAGCCAGCGCCACGGCTGCCTCCCACCCCTTACATCTCTAACTATATCCTCCCTCACCCACGGACCTACCAGCCCCTGCCTCCCCCCAAACCCCGCTCCCCGGCCGGGAGGGGCAGGCGGCCTGCCTACTACTACGCCCCCGCGGCCCAGGGAGACGACTACGAGGAGGACGGCCTGGAGCCCCAGATGGACAGCGACGAAGTGCTGGAGAACTTTATAGAGAGGATCTACATGAAACGGAGAATGTTCTAGAAAGACCAGGGGCGTTCACCAAGACAGGGGCACCTGCAGAGGCAGGGGAGAGAGAGAGTCGGAGGGAAGATTAGGCAGGTGAGGAAAAGAGAGAGGGAAAGGAAGGGGATGTAAAAAGAGAGGTTGGGATGGAGTGAGATGGAAAGTGAAAACATGGTGAAAAGTTTGTTTTCTGTTGTTTTTTTCCATTCAGTTCAATTCAATTCAGCCTCTCACTCAGTTTACATTCATACCCAGAGCATGCAGGGGTGGTCTGTATGCTTGGCTTCATTATGGTGTGTTTCTGATGCTCTTGCATCAGAGGGTTGGGGTTTTCCTAAAAAAAAAAACACAAAAAAAACATATATACACACTCTAAGAAACAATGTGTCAGTTGCAAGAAACCCATGTTTACAGAATAATTTTGTGTCTTCTATATCTTCTTTTGTGTCATAGAACATCATACTGATGTTTTGACTGTGAAACGCATCTGTCAGTGATCACCAATACAAAGCCAACAGTTGAGAAGACTGAACACAAGACAGACTGCCAGACACCAAGGTCTCCATTCCCAAGACATTGTGAACTTGGTCTAATTCATGTTTACAGTACACCAAAACAATTTGTCTGAAATCTCATTTGCAATGGTTCCGAATACATTCAATACAATTTTCTCGGTCTCAAGCACTGGAAGTTAGGATCAAAATGTGTATTGCCTTACAACAACAACAACAACAACACACACACTCTCTCTCACACACACACACACACACATGCACAAATGCATTATTCCTTTTCTTTGTTTCTAATATCATAACATTTCCCTTTGCACAGAAGGACCTTTTGACCTCAGCCACCACAAGCACAAACATGTTGAAACACTTCCAATGGGTTGGGCAAAGGGTTGTCAATCATTTGTTGAGGGGGGTCGAGGGCTATGATGTGGACATGTATCTGTCTGGTAGATCATACATGCTTAGGGGATGTTGCCAACCTACAGTCAGATCGAATCATTCAGGTGTCCTTGCATTGTTCTCACACCCAAAAAGTGACTGGCTTTCTTTATCCACGCTTCCACGCACATTCTCCTGCCTTTCATCCATCTACTCTTCTTTTTTCATGCTTCTGAAGCCTTTTTTTTTCTATTTTGTTGCCACTGTTCTGAAACTACTTGAAGTCACACTGTTCTGCAACCAATTTTCACAAACCATAGATGTGAATCAAGAGGCCACCACTATCTGTAAACATTTGTTTTCATTCATTTATTTCCAAAAATGCATCAGAGGAGAAGCTGTCTAAGGACAGGAGGGTGAAGGGATTGAGCTTGAACAGTTACATCTGCACGTCTTTCTAAAGTACTTGCATCTGAAAAAAAGAACAAAAAAATCTTTGGAGATAAAAAAAAAAAAAAAAAAAAAAAAAAACTCCAGTCCAGAGGAATCCAGGCGGTTGTTTCTCTGGTCAAACTGTCAACCTAAAAAAAGAAAACTACAAGGACGAGGACTCTGAAGCCTGCCATGAAGCCGTCTGTCTTGTAAATGGAGAGTGTTGTTGTCCATGTCTCCTTTGGGATTGTAAACTGTACAGTGTGAAATAAATATGCCTGTGCAATGTGTAAATAACAGCATGATGATTACTAGTTTTGCTATCTAAGAGAAAAAAAATAAAAGCAACTATTTTATTAAAGTTCAGCTTTTTATGCATTTTTGGAGAGAGTATAACACACAGCTGCAGTTATGACGCCGGTCACTTCCTTCAGTAGGAGGAGCCTAGAGGCGTCTCACAGATGGGCTACTCATGGACATCAAGGTAACCATAGCCACTGCTGCATACGCCCATGTCTTATGACATGTCTGTTTCTACATCACAACGTCTAGAAAAAGGGGTTCCAGATGGCAATAAGAACCCTGGTTCATGGTGAACCTTTCACTGATGAAATGATTGTTTGGTGAAAAGGTTCTACTGTACCAGGAATGAAAAAGGCCCTCAAGAGTGTTTCCAAAAGGATTCTCCCATAGGGAAAACTGAAGAGCCCCTTGGGCCCTATACTGAGTAAGGAACAGCCGAGGGCTCAGTGCATAGCCTGGCTCCAGCCCCTCAATTCTATTCTAGTTTTTTTTAAGTAATTTTTCTAGTAATTTTTCTGCCCCAGAAAACTAGAGTCAACTAGAACACATGTTATTAGTCACAATATGTAAGATCTATACGAGAGAATTTTTGAAAATATGACAGAGTAAAATGCAGCAGAAAAACAGAAAAGTTTAAGAAAGTATTGGAGATTATTGTGGTGGGGGTAAAACACAGAGAGGGAGAAAGTTGTGAGAAAAAGACCGACGAGGGGACAGGGAGAGCAGGGAGGAAGAGAGAGACAGGAACTGCAGTGATTGATGAGTCACATG